>NW_006159969.1:116414-124873 GCF_000334495.1 Tupaia belangeri chinensis | reverse complement strand
CCCCCCGGGTCCGGGACACGAACCGCGGTCGACTACGTGGGAGTCCAGCGACATAGCCATTACGCTAACTGCTGGTTCCCAGGGATTCATTGTTTTTTCAATGGCCAAGTAATATTCTACTGTGTACATGTGCCATATTTAAAAAATGTTTTTTCAAACCATTCATCTGTTCATGGGTATTTGAGTTCATCTGTTCACAGACATTTGGGTTGGTTCCATGTCTTAGCAATAGTGAATAAAGCCACAATAAACATAATGCGCAAGCACTTTTCTGACTCAGCATACCCCTGCCCTTTGGGTAGGTAACCAGGAGTGGAATTGCTAAATCAGATGGTAGTTCTATTTTTAGGTCTTTGAGAAACTTCCATATTGCTCTCCAAAGTGAATGTACTAATTTACATTCCCAACAAGAGTGTAGGAGAGTTCCCTCTTCACCACAGCTTTGCTGGCAATTATCTTTTTTTTTTTTTTTTTTTTTTTTTCTTCCCGCTGGGGTTGGCTTTTTTTTTTTTTTTATTTAGTCATTCCGACTGGGTGTGGCAGTATCTTTGTGGTTTTGATTTGCATTTCCTTTATGATAAGGAATGGTGAGCATATTTTCATTTACTCTTTGTCTTCCTTAGTTGTCTGTTCCGCTCATTTGCCCATCTTTCCTTTTTTTTTCATTTTTACAGGTTTTTGCCTTAGGATATATATGCTCACTGGAGAGAGGGCGAGACAGAGACAGTGAGAGGAAACGTGAGAACTCACCCTCCAGGGGCATGGTCATAACACAATTCCTTCTCCTCCATTCTCCTCAGGGGATTTTGGGCACACATGCACATGTGTCCAGCATGATTTTTAAGCCACTGGATTGGGACTAAAACCATGGTGAGTCATGTGGGAGTCCAATGACGTAACCACTACACGAACTGCTGGTCCCTTTACCCATCTTTTAATTGGACTGATTATGTTTTTGCAGGTAAGCCACTAGAGTTCTCTGTATATTCTAGTTTTCAATCCTTATCTGTAGCATACTTTGCAAATATATTCTCCCATTTCAAGAATTGTTGAATCACTCTGTTGTTTCTGCTCTGTGCAAAAGCTTTATCCCTTTAGCAAATGAAACTATTTATTTTTATATTACTACTTATTAAGAAATTTATTAATCTCCTCCTTATTTAGTGAATCCACTCACTAACCACAACATAAACATGTTACAGTCAAATTGCTAAATGTCAAAGACAGAAAATAGAGACCAGTAGATGGTGTAATTTTTGTGTCACTGGACTCCCACATAGTCAACTGTGGTTCAAGTCTTGGACCTGGCCGCTTAAAACTCATGTCAGGGGAATGTGCATACATGCCCAAAATCCCGAGAGGAGATTGGAGGAAAGGGATTGCAGCATAGCCATCTCCCCTGGGAGATGATTTCTTATTTTCTGTTTCTCTGCTCTCTGTCTCTCTAGCAAGTGCATGCATCCTGTAGCAAAAATGTTCTCTTAAAAAAAAAGGCAAAACAAAATAAATAAAGACAGAGAAAATCTTCACAGCCAGAAACAAGCAACATCTTAATTCAAGAGAGTTATGGTATAATAACGAACTTCACATCAGAAAGAGTGGAGACAGTCATTGAAATAGCATATTTAAAACCCAGCCTAGTGGTGCAGTCAGTAGCAAACTGAACTACAACACTGGAAGACACGTGATTCAAATCTCTGGGTTTGTGTACACATACCCAAGATCCTGCTAAGCTGCAGGGCTGAGGAGGAGATTGCATCATATGAGACTCTGTTGAGGGTACTTCTTTTCTTCTCTCCAGTATGTGTACATTTGCTCCCTATCACAATATAAATAAATGATCTTTAAATAAACAGTTTAAATTAAATTATATACTGAAAGAAAGAAATGTCAACTAAAAATCTTTTTAAAGTTTATTTTTCCATGACAGAGAGAAACAAGAGAGTACCCCCTCCCTGCAATAGAGATCTTAATCCATGATCCACTTGTAGCCTCAGCTAGGGCTATTTTTTACAAATAAAAATTGTAAAGATTCAATGGATACAATATGATATTATGTTAAACACAGGCATTGTAAAATGATTACCAGGTTAAGCTAATTAGTATATGCATCACTGTTATCTTCGCTGGGATTTTCTTGTTTCAAAGCCTCTTTGAACTTCCAAGTCTTCTGCCAACCCCAGGTTATGCCCACTGATACTTTAAAGCAGTAAGACTCTAAGGGGAGACTCAATCTCACTTAAAGGCACAGTAAACTCTCAGTTTTACAAAGAGTCATTATACCTTTGAAGAATACAAGTGTTTGAGCAAACCTGACACACAGATTTTGGATCTCACCCGGATTTTGGTTCCCTTACTTCTAGGAGTCTTTCCTTAAATATTCAGCTGTTTTTCTGAACTCCTCATCAACAGCCACCTCAGCCAATAAAGATAGTTTTCCACTATCAGAGCAGAAATGAGTGGAGATTTCTCCCAGGAGATAAAAAGAAAAATGTAAAGAAAGAAAAGTAACCAACTTGCAGTTTTTACTTTGTGTAAAATATTTCATTTAGGGGACCAGCAAATGGTATAATGATTATGTTACTGGACTCCCATGTAGTTGACAGTGGTTCGAGTCCCAGACTTGGTGTCTTAAAACTCACACTGGGCCTGTGTGTGTGTGTATGTGTCTGTGTGTCTGTGTGTGTGTGTGTCCAAAATCCTGAGAGGATAATGAAAGGGATTGCAGCATGCCCATTCCCCCAGGGGGTGAGTTCTCCCTTTCTGTCTCTCTGGCGAGCACATGTGCCCTACAACAAAAGTATCTCTTAAAAAAATATGTTTTGTTTTGTTTTTTATCAGAAACACCTCTTCAATTTTGCTTGCCTTTGTCCTTTGACATTGGCTTTGAGTGGTTGTTTTAAATAACTATCTAATATTTATATTTTTTCTGGAAAATAATCTTAATTTTGTCATTTATTATTTTTTGAGAATTATTTCTTATTTAACTTTATTTATTTATTTATTCTTTTTTTTTTTTTTTTTCAGTTTGCCCAGAGAGGGACAGAGAGAGAGAAAGTGAGAAAGCAAGCCGCCAGGCTGGGACTTGAACCACTGTTGCCCATGTGGGAGTCCAGCGCCTTTTAACCACCACACCACCTGTCAGCCCCATTTTATTAGTTTTTAAATATCTAAAACAAATATCTACCTGTGAATTTAGCCCAAGTAAAATCTTTAAAGTATAAACTTTATTGTATTTTTGTTGCTATCTGCTTGTTAGTCTACATGCTTAACTACTAGTATAAGTCTTATCTCAAAGTTCTAATAAATACTGCAAATATGGAAACTGTTATTTATTTTTCCTTCTTTTTTAAAAAAAGCAAGGAGATAGCAACCTCTTTGAGTTAATTTGCTTAAAAGCCATACTCGTTAATTTTGAACATAACATAGCTCTTAAAACATACAAGATCCTTCCACCGGAGTTTCTAATCAAAGTTGTACCACTTAACTATCTGTGTCTCAAAATACTTATCAAGAAAATGAAGATTATAATAAATATGCTGTCTGCGGATCCAACGGATTAGTATTATTAACTATTTAGAAGATTGAAAATTAATATAATATGAGGTGGTATATTAATAAGACAAAGTCAATATACCACCAGGTAATTAATAAAGGCCTACTTTTATTTCACCTTTTTCTGTCCCCTTTTATCTTCACAAATGAGTGTTGGTCTTCCAAACACAGCCAAATGATAGCAACTATGGTTACTTACTATGATTTCGAAGCCTCGTTAGAGTTTTTCAGTTTGATAATTCTTTGTGCATTTACAAATGGTATTTCACCACAAAGGATTTTATAATTTTTAGACTACAGTTTCATTACTCCAAATTTAAGCTATATTGTTAAGTTCACTAAGGTCTCTTGTTTTATTGGATCTAATGCTTACTAATAACCCCCTCCCCCCATTTCTTCATCCCTGAGGATCCACGAAAATCCTGCCATTTTCACATAGGCAGCTACAACTATTACCCCAGCTAGATTAAGCAGTACAGTTGTTGACATTGGCACCCAAGATCACATAACACCATACACTCCACAACACAGAACAACATGGGAGGAGTGCTCCTAGGGACAGGTAAACTGTTGTGTGATCCTCTCAAGCACTGCCAGCCCTTGTTCCTGAGTCATGCTGAGCTCAGGACCTACTGCAGCTCCAGTGCATAGTCCTCTTTAAAATTTCTGAAAAGAAATTCAAATAATGATTCTAAGAAAATTTAGCAACATACAAGAGAATACAGATACACAACTCAATAAAGTCAGAAAAACAGTTCATAGCCAGAATGAGAAATTTGACATATTTGACAGATAAAAATAATTAAGAGGAACCAAATAGAAATTCTCAAAATGAGGAACTCAATAAATAAAATTAAAAATACACTTGAGAGATTCAATATTAGATGAGATTGAACAGAAGAAATAACTCAAACCTTGAAGATAAATCTGTTGAGATCTGTCAGTGAAAAAAAATTAAAAAAAAGAAAAGACATACTATGTGATATGGGATACCATCAAGGAAACAAACATTCACAATATGAGAGTTCCAGAAAAAAGAGAAAAAAAATAGTGATAGAAAACTTATTTAATAAAATAATGGCTAAAACTTCCCAGTATTGGAAGAGTTGTGAACAATGAGATAGAATAAGCTCAGAGATCTTCAAACAGATTCAACCCAAGAGGTCCTAACCAAAGCATATACACTTAGAATGGCAAAAGTCAAAGACAAAAGAGAATTTTTAAAGCAGCAAGGGAAAAGTGAAAGGTCACATATAAAAGTATTTCCATCAGGCCAGCAATGAACTTAAAAGGAGAAACTATCCAGGCCAAAAAAATGGGATGACATTTTTAAAATCCTGTAAGAATTATCAACCAAGAATGTTGTATACAGCAAGCATATCCTTTGGAATTGAAAGACAAATAATGTCTTTCTCAGGTAAGCTAAAACTGAGGGAATTCACAACAACTACATTGGCTTTACAAGAAATTCTTAAGGAATCCTTCATCTGGAGGAAAAGGATGATAACTAGCTTCATAAATACACATCAAAGTGTAAACTCTCTAGGGACTAGACTAGGTACAAAAATGAGAAACAGAAATCAATCACACCTTATCACTACAAAAAGAAAACAAAACAAAAAATCACCAGACAGCAACGATAAACATTAAACAAGGAAGAAAACAAGAATACACGAAATAACCAAATCGTAGGAGTAAGTCCTCACCTGCATATAATAACCCTGAACACAAATGAATTAAAGGCCCCATTATAAGATATAAACAGGATGGATGGGAAATAAAAATGGTCCAACTATATACTGTCTACAATAAATTCACGTCACTTGTAAAGACACACAGCAGTCTGAAAGTGAAAATATAGAAAAAGATAATCCATGCAGACAGAAACCAAAAACAAGCAGGAGTTATCATACTTCTATCAGAAATAAATAGACTTCAAGTCAATTGCATTTAAAAAGAATAAAAAATAGTCATTATGCAATGATAAAGGGATCAATTCAGCAAGAATATATAGCTATTATAAATACATAAGTACCCAACATGGAAACACCCAAATATATAAACCAAATGTTATTAGATTAAAGGGAAAGATAGATGCTAATACAGTAATAGTTGGAACTTTTAACACCCTACTCTCAGCAATGGATATGCCAGCAAGACATGAAAATCAACCAAAAAACACTTAGTTGTGTCCAATCAGTCCAAAACAGTGGCCTTGGCTTAAATGTTGCAATAGATTTTTTTAAATTATTATAATCTTGTTTATATTACATTCAATCACATATATCTTTACAGTGTATTACATTTCTTTTTCCAGAAGAAATACCATGCAGATCAGTCAAGATAAAGGCATTACTAATGATGTCATCATCATCAAATAGCTTTTCATAATTTTTCCAGATTATTATTATTATTATTCTCATTGTTTTTTAAATATTCGATCACTATATAACATTTTGTTTGTAAAAAGAATTTACCCAACAAGAAATACTTCTCAGACCAGTCCAGTTGAGAATACTATACATGTAATCATCAACAAGTAATAAACCATTTCTGTGCCCCACTAACGTCATGCCTTTCTATTTGTTCTCTTGCTACCCTTCTCTATACTCTTCTCTTCTCCCACCCCGTTCCACACTGTCTTCAGCATTCCTAACTATTTTCACTGCTTTTATGCCCTCCAATATTTTGATCTCTACCCATAAAGTGCAGATAGTCTGTATACATTAAGTGGATACAAAGGACAGGAGAAGGCTCAGTTGGAAAAGTGCTTGCACATCAATGTCTATTGCTCCATTATTCACAATCGCTAAGACATAGAACCAACCCAAATATCCACAAACAGATGAATGGATGGAAAAAGTCTGGCACATATACTCTATGGAATACTACTCAGCCATAAAAAACAAGACCCTGGCATTTGATAGAATGTGGTCAGATATGGAGGATCTATTGCTGGGTGAAAGAAGCCAGGATATGAAAGAAAAATATTGTATGTATCCACTTAATATATGCTGCAATAGATTTTGAAGGGGCTGCAACTAGTTTCACTCTCTTCACAGCTAACAGTTTTTCTTCTTTAAGGGAGACCTTAGTAATGTAGCCTCACATGTGCCAAATTACTAACTAGAGAAGAAGGAAGTGAATTCATCTGGAGGGCTAGGTAAACTAGCAGAGAGAGCTTTGGAATCCTGCAAATATGAGTTCAAAAGACTTCTTCTAGCATGCAGTTGCTCTATTACATTGGTACATTGCTTAATGTTTATAACTTTCCTTTTCTATAACATGAAACGAATTGTCTTACGGTTATTTGTCTAATAAATGAGTAAGGCTCTTGTGAGTACTAAACAAGGCAGCACTTGGGAAGAGCTTAACAGAATGTTTAGCACATTATGGATGTCCAATGGGCACATTAAAGTGACAAAGTGCTCTAATTTGGGGTTGACAAAAATCAAGATTGTAGTCACTGGTTTCAACAGACTAGCTTAAAGAATTCCTTTCTTTCTTGGACCTTTTAGACTAATAACAGGGTGTGACACACATATTACCCTCTCTACTTGTAATGACTTGCTTTTTCCTCTTTGTCACTCTACAAGGTTGATGATCCATTCTGAGGTGCTAGATAGCCTAGCATGTTGTGAAGGAAAGTCCTGACATACTAATTGTAAATGTCCCCTTTGAGTCAAAATCTTCACATTATTATGATTTCCAGGATCAGAACAACAATTTATAATTTACTCTGGTTAACCAGCTCTATTCTCTGGTAATTTGCTGTTTGTATTCACTCACACAGACATGCTGACTCTCCTAACTATAAAGCGGGTATGACAATAGTATCAACTTCCTAGTATTGTAATATTTAAATGAGTTTATACAAGAAAAATACTTTTAAAAGGTGATGATATTTAGTAAACTCTCAATATTAGCTATAATTTTGAAGTTTAATATCCAGTAGGCAGGTACATATTTTAAAACTTTGTTTAAAATGACTGATTAGGCCTTTTAGATTGTATTTTTAACCTATTTTATGTTATGTAGATCATGGAAGGCAAATATATTTCATTCCATGTGGCAATACCAATTAATTGGAAATGGCTGCCTGGAACACTACACTGAAAAAGCCTGTGTCTATTCTCATGACTGAAAAAAAAAAAGGACTCATACACGATTAGCAGTGTCTGCTCCAGGAAAGGACAACTGGAAGTATATATGTCAGCTATTTTATATACTTGCTCTATGCCAGATATAAGTAATGAAATATTTATACCTAAATTGTTTCATTGGCTCTGTATAGACACAGAATAAAAATCACTTATTGGCTGTATATGGGCACAACCTATAATAGTAATAATAATAATTTAATGTCTATCAATTCTTACAGAAAAGGTCTGAGTCAGATATTGAATTTGCAGTGAAGGACTCTATCTTCAATAAATCACTTTGATCATATAGGTATATATTTCATGGATGGCCATACTTTGAACTACTTGTATTCAACCACTGTAAAGCAAAACTGATATCACTTCAGTTTTAAAAGATTAAGCTTATTGAACTAATACAAATATGGCTTTTTAACAATAAATCTTTGCTTCCTACCAAGTAAACTATGTTATTAGAGGTTGAGAGATCAATTTTCTAATGTGTTTCTATCTATTTCCTTGACTAGGCAGAGAGAAGTGCATGTGGAGGAACCAAGCTTTGTTCATCTTTGTCTTCCCAATACTTAGTCTAGAGTCAATGTTTAGTAAATGCTATTGAACAATGAATATCTTCTATGACTCAACAACAGCTACTGTAGAATTCAAAATGAGTGAAAAATCAGGCATGTGTGTGTGAGTACCCAAAATCCTGAGAGGAGAATGGAGGAGAAGGTATTGCAGTGTGACCATCCCCCTTGGGAGAGT
>NW_006159969.1:115859-116092 GCF_000334495.1 Tupaia belangeri chinensis | reverse complement strand
GAAAGGACACTGGGTAATCATTGATGCTTTGATTGGTAGAACACAACAGGACTCCCAGTGGCTGTCATTATTGATTTTGTTTGTTTGTATTTTTAGGCTCACATATAAGTAGAATGACAGATGTTCCCTTAGGCCATTTGCAAAAAATCATACCTGGTGCATATGACCTGGGGCAAAAATTTTAAGAAAATTTTCTTTTGTCCTCATCAGTGAAACTGAGGCTCAAAGATGAG
>NW_006159969.1:95204-115782 GCF_000334495.1 Tupaia belangeri chinensis | reverse complement strand
TTTCTCTTTTTTCATATATATATATATATAAAACATGTATATATATATATATATTCTTATTTAAAATAATCTACTCAAAATCATATAACTATCTCATCTATCATATGCATGTTGATGTTTCCTTGAGTGACATTTTATACTCTTAACTCTTGAACTTTGAATTTAAATGTCAGAGTTCCTCCTGGACATCTTTTCCTAAATTAACTCCTGGTTCCTCAATTTCAACATATGTTAAACCATAACTATTACTTCTTCTACTAAAAGCCTCCTTTTCTATCTTTATTTCTTCTACAAATGAATGATTATACATTTTTTAGTTACGAAACCTAGACGCTGATGAGAAATCTGATGAAGAAACACCGCCCTTTTCCCTGAAATACATCTAATTATTTGTAGTTATTCATAAGCACATCTTTTGAGTCTATATTTTCCAGTGTAATACCAATCCTCTCCATTCTATGCCCAATATCATTGTCATGAATGAATCCCTCATTATTATTTGAATTATTGTAATAGTATCCTTATTATCAATTGATTCATGTATTTCTCTATTATAATACATAAAATGGTTATGTAAAAAGTGATTTTTTTAATAAAGGGGCAAATAACACACATTGAATTAAATAATAATCATGGTGATAATTAATACATTGCTTATGGAGTACCTGTGTTTTATTTAAAAATAAAAACATAACTGGAATGCTTAATCAGCCTTTCCTTAAAAGTAAGTACTTCCCTTCTTTTTATACAAGAGAGAGCCTACAACACCTCCTAAACTTCTGGCACAATTGGACATTGTATACATAGTTGTTGAGTGACCATAAAGCTTAAATCAGATAGGGACTGGGCAGTCTCTGGGCATAATCAACTGTAACATCTTAACTCAGAAGGCTCTAGGCTAGATTCAAGTTGCTTGTTCTAGTCCATTCTATTGTTAGTAACAGGAAATACCTGAGAGTAGATGATTTATTAATAGTAGAGGTTTACTTAACTTAGAGTTTAGAGGTGCAAGGTCCAGGGAACACTTCTGATGGGAGACTGCTGGCTGTGATACAACACAACAGAAGCAACAGTACATGAGTCTGTTTCTGTGTTTCTCTATTCTGGTCTCCTTCTCCTTATAAACCTTCTAAGACTTAATCACTACTTGATGACCTTAATTCTAATCTCTTCCCAAAGGCCCCACCTTGCAGCATCACAGTCAGATCAAGTTTTCATCCTCTTAATCCTGTCACAACCAAATATCTCAACATGTGAATTCTGAAGGGATATGTTCAAATGAAAACACTGATAAATACAAGCCCAAAACTGACAGAATGTGTGTCTGGTATCATAGACCCTGAGTCTAGGTCTAGGTCTAGGTCTAATGATGGCTAGGTGCTCTGCTGTGGATGACTCAGTTTCCATGCAGACCCTAGGCACTCAAATGACATTCCACATGATTGCCCTTTGCTCTTAGTTACTTCAGTTTCACATTGAGGACATGGGACATTTTCTGCAAGACTGTGTATAGTTAATTTACCAGTGTGTCTGCAGTAATTTTTTTCTCAGATCTTGCCAAGTTTCTAACACTCTATAAATTTTCCTATTTCTAAGTTTCACCAAACCACTCTGTCCCTTATCTGCCCTTCCCCAATTCTAGCCTAGGGAAATATAGTTTAAGTCTTGGAAAGAATTCATCAAAAACACTAGACATAATCTTTTTAATAGACTTCAGCTCTTAGAACTTCCCCAGAAATGACTGACTTTGGGTGCTGGTGATATTCTCAGATAAAGTTAACTCTTAATTTTGATATTCAAAGGCTTGGGAGGCAAATGGTCATAGGTTCTTTATTCTCCATTATCTTGGGAACTTTTAAGACAATTTTTCATTTACTTTTCTGTCTTTGTTTTGCTAACCAGAGTTTCAAACTGCCCTATTTCTCATTGTCACACCACATCTTTCTGACACTATAAATATATGTGATCAACAGCACAACCATGAACCAGCCATTTGTCAAGTTAATAGTTCCCTTGCCTTGAAAAGAAATGGAAATATTTCTTGTTCATTCTCTGTCCCCTTCAAAGACCCCTTGAACTGTCCTAATCCTCTTTCTCTTGCAATTATTTCTCCAAGCAAATGATTCAATGTGTTGGATCATTTCTTTTGATTGTACCTGTTACTTCTTTTGTGGCATGAAAGTTGGAACATGACACTTTAATAATACACTTTTTACGTTTTGACCTTTGCTTTTTCTGACCTCTAATTTCTATTTTAAAACTATTACATTTCTCTAAACTTTCCTAGGATTACATTGAGTATGTGATTTCTTTTTTGGTTACTGATAAATATCTAGTTCAGATTAAGAGACTGAAATGTATATCATAAATCCTCATTAATTCTATGTGGTCCCAGAATACACTCTCTTTTGCTTTCTATGATCAGCATTTCCAGACACAATCAGTTGGTGTTATAAATAAATTTTCAGTGTGTGGTAAAATAATGCTTAACATACTTAAGAGGAAACCTATAGCAATTTAGAACCATTCCATTCATATAGCATCCTCATTGACAATCTTTTAGGGGATTTCAAAAATGGAGAGAGAGATACTTTGTGGAACCAGAAGCCATCTCTAAAACTATCAAAAGCTCAAAAGTCAAGCAAATGTATATCTGTCATCATCTACATCTGAAGAGTAATCACCAAGAATCTAACTTAGGCAGGACAAGAGTTTAGGAGAGAGAAAGAAGACAAGATAAAACACAGGGCAGAGGAGGAGAACTTCAGTTATAAGTCTGTACTGTCCAAAGCTCTTTACTTTTGGATCCTAGCTACCTGACATATGGAAGGCGTGTAAACTGTGCTTAGTTTGAAACTAAAGGGATTATAAATATCCTCTCTTACATCCATGTACAAACTAATTTTAATAAATAACTGAACTTTGTTGGCTTGGTGTGAATGATTACAGTTAAATATACAGTTAATACATTTATAATATATAATATATTATAACAAATGTAATATTATGGCTAAGAATTATATTTATAAAGTTAGTTAAAATGAAATACATATGTATACACACATACTCACATATATACTTCCAAATTACCTGCATAACATAATATTGTATTCATAGAATAGATAAAATAATTTTTTTAAATTTTTTCTTTTTCACTCCCAACTTCTTTACCAATTGCTTGCAAAAATCAGGTTTTGTCTGACACTGCTCTTCAAACATGGATTCACTCTCTTGCCTCCTCTCAGGATTGGGTTATCGTGGGATATAGGATGGTATGACTAGTGGTAACTAAAGGAAAAAAAGGGATGGCTGAATGAGTAATATTCCAAAGTCTAAGTAAATAGGTTGGCAACCTCAGCCTAGTTTATCTATAGATTACAAGGCCCCAGGGACTGTGCTCCAGTCCAGGACCAGATCTCTAGACTTCACAGGAAAAGTGAGGATGAGGCAAACACAGGCATGGCCAGGGTAGAGAGGATACAGTCTCAGTGAGGAGAAGTAGTGGTAAAGTATGGTGCATCAATTGGAGCAATAGCTTTTTTTTTGGAGCGGTTTTTGCTATAGGGTGCGTGTGCTTGCCAGACAGACAGAGAGAGACAGAGAGACAGAAAGCGAGAAATCACCCCCCAGGGGGATGATCACGCTGCAATCCCTTCTCCTCCATTCTCCTCTTGGGATCTTGGGCACGCACGCACACGTGCCCGGCGTGAGTTTAAGCCACCACGTCCAGGACGCGAACCGCGGTCAACTACGTGGGAGTCCAGCGACATAGCCATTACGCTAACTGCTGGTCCCTGGAGCAATAGCTTTTGAAGGCTAGCCACTTGGAATTGAAATTAGTTCAAGAGAACAGCACAAGATAAACACTGATTTGCCCATTCTATGATATTTTTATTTCAAACTACATTAGTATGGAAGAATGAGGCATAACATTAAGGTCAGTGCTCAATATCAGGCCAACAGCTCCTACGTTATTGAGGACATCGGGAGAGGATGGCTTCAATTGATAGGGCATCAAGATTTCTTCTCAGAAAGGTATAGAATCTATCTTCTGTGTCCTATTACTAGCATTTATAATTTTTTTAAAGATTTATTTTTTATTTATTATCATTATTATTCAATTTTGACTAGAGAGAGCCAAACAGAAAGAAAGGGAGAATGAGAAAGCAAGCTGCCAGATTCAGGACTTGAAACATGGTCAGCCATGTGGGAGTCCAGTGCCTCAACCACCAAGCCACCTGCCAGCCCCACTAGCATTTATAATTTAACACTAAGTACCAGAATGGTCACTGACTGGATTTTAAAGCCAATTTCCTTTCTGACTGATCAGTGCCCTGGGCCTATACATTCTATTTTTTTGTTGTTGTTGTTACATTCTTCAGTGACTTTATATTTTTTTACATTTTTTTTAATACATTCAACCATATTTTTTAGCTTACAAGGTGATCATTTCAATATGTGAACATTTCTCCCCGGTCCAGTTGATCAAAATATAACAATACTACCTCCCTGTCTCAACAATGCTGTCTCTGTATCCCTCCTCCAAATGTTTTTCCCCAGGCCCCACTCCTCCACACACACCACATCTTGCATTCACACCCATCTCTTGTGTTTGTACATCCTTTAGCCTGTCAGCTTCAGTTATAGAGTGCGGACACTCAGTATATATTAAGTGGGGACATACAGTGTCTGCACTGTACATTCTTAACTATATCATGTGCTTATGTGCTTCTGTCTCTCTCTTCTCCTCTTCTCTCTCTTCTCTTCTCTCTTTTCTTCTCTTCTCTTCTCTTCTCTTCTCTTCTCTTCTCTTCTCTTCTCTCCTCTCCTCTCCTCTCCTCTCCTCTCCTCTCCTTTCCTCTCTCCTCTCCTCTCCTCTTTTCTCTTCTTTTCTTCTCTTCTCTTTTCTCTAATCCTTTCTTTTCTTTATTTTCTTCTTTTATTTTCTTTCTTCTTTCTGTCTTTTATTTGCTATTGGGTGCATGCACTTGCCAGATAAAGAGAAAGAAAGCGAGAAATCAACCCTCAGCAGGACGAATAACCATGCCACAATTCCCTTTTTTCCATTGTCTTCCTGAGATTTCTGGGCATACACATACATGCTCAGTGAATTTTCAAGCTACTGGGCTCAGGACTTGAACCATGTAGTTGTTCATGTGGAGCCCAATCACCTGATGGCTCACTATGTACTCTTTTTTTAATTTTTTTATTTTTATTTTTTATTATCATCATAATCTTCTTTATATTACATTGAATTACATATAACTTTACAGTGTATTACATTATTTTTTCAAAAAGGAATGCCATGCATGTCAGTCAGTACAGAGACAATAATCTCCCCACTTCAACATTCAATATCACTATGTACTCTTTTCAATCAAGGCTGTTCGGGTTGTAAAACATTTGGTTGTAATCTTATTCACATCTTTGATCTCCAACCTGCAAACTCCTTCAGAGAAGTGACAATATCTCAAATATTAACTATGGATGTTTGAGTAACTAAGGTATGTCAAAACCATGCTAGAAATTTTGTATACATGAGAGCAAATTTTGTAACAAATCTATAAGATAGTATTACTTTAATTCTTATTTTGGAGATAAAAATTTAAGATTAACTATAATCTTCCCCATGACCAGGCCTCCCTAAGGGATACTTTCTCTCTCTCCCTCTTTCTCTCTCTCTCTTCACTCATGAAGGAAATACATTTTTAAAAAAAAGTCAGTGGAAAATGTGTACTATAAAAAAATACATAAATTTCAAAAAAAATTTGCACTGAAATAAACTCATACTATAATTCCACTGTCTCATGACTTTGAGAGAGAGTTTTTTTTGTTTGTTTTGTTTTGTTTTGTTTTGTTTTGTTTTCTGTAGGGAATGTGTGCTCACCAGAAAGACAGAGAGAGACAGAGAGACAGAAAGCCAGAAATCACCTTCCAGAGGGGGATGGCTGTTTCATGACTTTTTGAAGTATCATCATAAAAAATACTTTAAAGAGTAAGGACATTTCTTCCCTTATTTACAATAGCAAGAACAATAAGCTCAGTCAGAAAAACACTGGCACATCCATGTTTATTGCAGCATTATTCACAATTGCTAAGATATGAAGTCAACCCAATGTCCATGAACAGATCAACGGATTGAAAAAGTGTGACACATATACTCTGTGGAATACAACTCAGCTATAAACAAATGACAGACCCTACCTAGCATTTGATAGAAAGAAGATAAATATGGGAGATTTACTGTTAAGTGAAGCAAGCCAGTCAATGAAAGAGAGGCACTGTATGTTCCCACTCAATGTATACCAAATGTCTGCACCCTATTGCAGAAACTGAAAGACTGGAAGGAATAAAAGCATGGAGAGCAACTGTGGATACTAGAGACAGTGTGGGAGGAGAGTGAGAAATGGGGGAAGGAGAAAGGGAGGAAATCAAGCAGAAAAGAAAGAATCA
The DNA here is from genome assembly GCF_000334495.1 of Tupaia belangeri chinensis. Taxonomy (NCBI): domain Eukaryota; kingdom Metazoa; phylum Chordata; class Mammalia; order Scandentia; family Tupaiidae; genus Tupaia; species Tupaia belangeri. The sequence continues at coordinate 109,329 of NW_006159969.1, read as the reverse complement.
AAACATTCAAGGGACATAGAAATGGAAAATTATTTGTTGATGGTAATGTGTATGGCAATATCTTTGACCGAACAAATATATGGTACGGTGTATTCATGTTGGGAAATTCACTTGGTATGCTGTAATAATACACAGTGATTGACTGTAAAAAAAAATAAAGAGAAAAGAAAAAGGAACTATAAGCATTTATTTTGTATGAGCCCTTATACACAAAACCGGGAACATAATAAGTGCTCATTACACATTTACTATTGATTTCTTTGGAACAAGATGAATACCTTTAAAACTGATGGAGGATATAAGCAAAACAAAAACTAAATGAGTAAATAGAATAAAATATAGAACATTAATAAGCCAAAAAGCATACATAGACCACCTCCAGTGAGATGGCAGAGGACAGTGTGTTTTGGTTATGAAGGCAGTGACCTTGGCTTGTGTGTGAGGCTGACGTATGCTGGAGCCCTGTTTCCATCACTTACCTTCAGTGTGACCTTATGTGTGTTGTTAAACCTTGTTAACTTTGTCTCTTCTCCTGTGAAACGGTTATAACATATTTCATCTAATCCAAAATGTCATTGGTTATGTAGCACCATTTTTATGTACCATAAAAAAGAAAATATGTGTAATTATAATTATATGGTGTCACTTATTGTGAGATTTATCACAGTATTAATGGCATTAAAATGTGAGGAATTATTGTGTCTCATAATCAATATAATATGCTTATAGTCGTAACCTAATGGTGAAACTTGGGGAAATAAATGATATAAAAGGTGTAAAGGGTCTGTTTTCTTTCATTTATATAAAAAGCAAGGAAAGATCTTGTCTAAAATGCTTTGTCTCCTGAAGTAATTCTTCTTTAGATGTATAATTTTCATTTGTTCTTTGTTTGCTTTTTTTTTTCCCCAATCTGTTATGGCCCTTACATCATGTGTAAGCATATTTAATCAAATGAGTTCTATCCAGACTAGATTTTGATAAAATAATAATAATGATAATGATAATGATAAACATAGGAGTGCCTTGAAGAAGCAGATATGTGGGAACCAGCAGTTAGCATAACGGCTATGTCACTAAACTCCCACATAGTCGACTGCGGTTCATGTCCCGGACCTGGTGGCTTCAAACTCACGCCGGGCGCGTGTGCGTGCGTGCCCAAGATCCCGAGAGGAGAATGGAGGAGAAGGGATTGCAGCGTGACTATCCCCCCTGGGGGGTGATTTCTCGCTTTCTGCCTCTATGTCTCTCTCTGTCTGTCTGGCAAGCCACGCGCCCTATAGCAAAAAAAAAAAAAAAAAAAGAAGAAGCAGATATGCTCACTTACTAGAATGCTCTGTCTGCCCCTACATTTCTCCTGACTTGGGGTCACCTGTCCTTCTACATTCTTCTACATTCAGTATGTCAGACATTTCCAAGTCTCTTGTGTATATTTAATTGGGAAGTTACAGAATATCTGATATGACAAATAAATAGGAATTTGGTTTCCTCAGATAACAAGATGTCTGGAAGTGAACTGTTGCTGGTGTTGTCTCGGTAACTCAATGATGTATCACAGACTTGGGCTTCCCGATCCTCAGATATTGGCTTCTCCTTTTCATGAGTGTTGCATCATGGTGATGAAAAATAATCATAGTTCCAGCAATCACACCTCCCAATAAAGCGAAAACAGGAAGGAAAGGGTTTCTATTTTTTTTTCCTCAATTTCTTTTATGTTTTATAGAGGCAAATTGAATTCATCTACTTCTCCACTTTTCTGTTTTCAGTGTCATGTGCTTAGAAAAACCTTCTCATCCGTCTACTGTACTAGAGAAAAATAATATTAAATATTATTCTAATGAATTTAAAAAACAGAACAAAATTAAATTTTAATAATAAGGGAAGACTTTTTGATCCCTTAATCTCACCATATTCATTCCTTCAGTCCCAAGGTTTGGGAGTGACTAAAACAGAAGGAAAGAACAAAAAACTGGGCAAGGTTCAGAGATGAGGTAATGTCTCTTGTACAGTCTCTGATAATAAAGTAATTGAATTGTTAGACTTTGAAATTGCTACTTTAAAAATATTTTCAGTCATGTTGAGATGCCCTCCTTTGCATTTTCTGTAGGTAAAAGTTGCAATCCACAGTTTAAAAGTTAACAGTTACAAAACACTATAAAATGAAGCAATTCTTATTCTTCCCTTCTATACTTCTTATAATCTTAAATATTGATCAGAATGGTTATTCACAATTTATTATATGGTGGACAGACTTAGAAAAAAATTAATTGTATTAACATCTCATTTTTATCTCTACCTTAGCCTTGGGGGATTATTATATAATTTATAGTGCAGTCTTTGTGTTCAGCAAGGCTTTATCTCACATGTATCTATAAACTCTTATTCTTTGTTCATTTTAGTGTGTTGTTTTCCTTCTGAGCTATTATTTGTAATGATTTTCTGTTTCTCTTACCATCTCAGAACATTTTGCAGACTGGAAGTTGTACTTTGGGTACCCTTAAGAGTGAGCTATATTGGCGTTTTGTAGAGTAGAATCCCTGAACGAGGATTCGTAATACAAGTTAGTATCATTCCAAAGTTTCCTTATGAGTCAAAGGATTTAATGGTCTGCCAAAGAAAGCAGGTAGTATAAATTTGATTTTGATGAAATTTTTGTCATTTTAGTCAAATAGAATACTCCAGGGAGATATCAGAAATATAGCTTATACTCATACACAATAATGATTGTTTATGGTTATTCTTATAGAAAAAGATTGAAATTTAAACTAAAAACACTGAATCAAATCCGAACTCTATTATTTTATGCTTCTTAGATATGCTTATATAAAATTTCAAGATTGATATCTTTGGAGTTTTCCCTTTGTTTTTTCTGGAGTTCAAAACAGAATTGGAGAAAAAATTCTGAATTCTTAAACTCAGCTCAAAGGGGACCAGCAGTTAGCATAATGGCTATGTCACTGGACTTCCATGTAGTCGACCGCAGTTCGAGTCCCGGACCCGGTGGCTTAAACTCACGCTGAGCGCATGTGCATGTATGCCCAAGATCCCAAGAAGAGAATGAAGGAGAAGGGATTGTGGCATGGCCATTCCCCCGAGAGGTGATTTCTCGCTTTCTGTCTCTCTGTCTCTGTCTGTCTGATGAGCGCACGCACCCTATTGCAAAAACCTTTCCAAAAAAAGAAAAAAAAAAAAACTCAGCTCAAAGAAGTAAATATTTTCTCCAAAACTTGAATATTTCATAATTTCATTTTAATCATTTCTTGACTCAGTTTTACTGAAATATAATAAATCATATCTCATAATAAGTATTAATAGTTAGGCTGCTCTCAAGGGGGACTGCTATATAAAGAGAAACTGAGACAAAAAGGTTTTGGCATTTCTTTCTGTGATACTCTCAACCATCTTTCCTTGAGGTGATTTTTTTTTTTTTTGAGAGGTTTTTCTATAGGGCATGCGTGTGCATCAGAAAGACAGAGAGAGAGAGAGAGACAGAGAGATGGAAAGCAAGAACACCACCCCACCCACCAGGGGGGATAGCCACACCACAATCTCTTCTCCTCTGTTCTCCTCTCAGGATCTCGGGCACACACGCACATGTGCTTGGCCTGAGTTTAAGCCATTGGGTCTGGGACTCGAACCACAATCAACTACGTGAAAGTTCAACAACATAGCCATTACTCCAGCTGCTGGTTCCACCTTGAGGTGATTTTAACTTTTGGTATTTAACCAGTTTCAGGGAAATTCCACATGTCTCTGGTCAGCACTGAGTTCTTAGCATGCAATACACTGTTTAAATGCATATCTGCACTTATTATCTGATAGCCATAGATGTAAATTAAAAAGTTGAAGCCATGTGAGTCTTATTTATCAAAAAACAAAAAATATACTTTGAGAGAGTAGCATCTTATCCTATTTTGCAAAGCCTATTCTCAAGGAAGGTTCCAATTTATCCTCACTCCTAAGTCTTAAAGAAATGCTCGGTAATGCTAGATGATCTCCTTGAATGAGTAAATACAATATGTAAGAAGTCTTCCTATAGGTCAAAAACCTGAAGTGGAAGAGGACCAGCCTAGGTAGGTGTAAAGTTCTCCAATCCATGATCACAAAGTACTCTTTCCTTTTGACTTTATTTTAGAGTTTCCCAGCACAAAGCTAAGTTTTTCAAACTCATAAAAAGATGAATATACCATTTAAAAATATGTATTTATTTTATTTTATTTATTATTATTATTAAGTTTTGCTCTAAGGTACATGTGCTTACCAGAGAGAGATGAGAGAGAGAAAGAGAGAGAAAGCCGCCAGGTCCAGGACTTGAACGCAGTCAGCCACATGGAAGTCCAGCACCTCAACTGCCATGCCACTTGGTGGTCCAAAAATATACCGTTTTTATGGTAGTCTATCAAAATTCATGCAACTGCAAACCATAGAGGAGGAATTTTTCTCTTACAGAATTAATAAAGTTTCCTGATTAAATTATTCCAGAATTAAATCTATTACTAAATAGCCTTTAAAGCTTTGAAACTCTGGAATGAGAAATAAATTTGAAGTTCATTCATGAGACACAGATCTCCTCAGCTAGCTCTAACTTTGTTACATAACGCGATAACTGCAATTTGTTCCTTTTTTTAAATTTAATTTAATTTTTTTTTTTTGTAGCAAAAGCACTAGCTTTTATGAATGGTTACATACAGAATAAACTGTAGCCCTTTAAGAATCAGTAATGTGCTTGCCTAATCCCAATCAGGTAAGTGCCTAATCACTCAGGAAAACTGTTATTTACTCAGAGATAACTATAGTGGAAACTAATTGCAACAATAATTGTAGCAGTCATCACTTCACTATCTGGGATAGCATCTTTTTTATTTTGTAGACATTTTCATGGGTCATCCTAGACTTTTTCGCCTTAATCACCTCACAAACTCCACAGATAAGTAAATTAAATATTTTACCTTCAAACATTTGCCAGTATCAGGCTGTTCTCTCCCATAACAGGTAAAACCTTTAAGTTATTACCTTCTATTATCTAAACTATTACAACTATCTTTTTTAAAAATTGTTTAACTTTTCATTTAACACCTTCTATCTACCACCTTACCTTTTGATAACTTCCATTGGGGCCCTTCAAATTTAGCATAATCACTCATTGCTGCATATTTATAGCATACTCCTGATATTAGCCATCTTTGATTTTATTTTACTTTATACATTCAATCACTGTACATCACCACAGCTAGTAAGATAAATTTCTCCAGCATTAATTCACTACACACTAGTCCAGCTAATGATATTATCATACATGTTATTATCAATAGACAATCCTCCACTTATGTATCCTTTAAATGTCTTGTCTCTCTATTTTTCTCGATTCCCTTCCTCTCACCTCCCCCCTACTGCCACCCTCCTTCCACACTCTCCAGGATCTACAACGTTCTCCATGCTTCTATATCAGGGATAGGCAGTTAGCTAGAAATGAGCGGGCAACCCTAAGATAATAGCAGAAAGACACTTCAGTTGCAACTTATGAATTACAACCAGACCCTCTGCAGAGACTCCTTCCTCTCACCCATCTCCTAGTGCCAGGAAGGTGAGACAGGTCTCGTTTTATTTTTCTTCTTTAGTTCCTAAGACACAAAGGGATGGTTGTTAATTTCCTTCTTATCATTCCTCATAAATACAAAAGAACCCAGGTTAAGGAGGCTCCTATCATCAAGGTTCACACTGGGCATGTGAATTTAGGTCATCAAATTACTCAAATTCTCTCCTGTGAGAAGGATGAACAAGCACAGGAGAAAGTCATGAATTCAAGCAAAGAATATAGTTACTATGACAGACCTCCCGTTGTTAAATATCCATTATCAACTCTATTAATAAAAATAACAATTACACAGTCCCCAACGCAGTTGCTACCTGGTAACTTGACTGTCCCAAAGTCTTTTGGGTGTACTTCTTTTCTAAAATTCTTTCTTTCCTATTAAATACTCTCTTCTGTCTACTTTTATTGTGGTTGTGGCTTTATTTCAAGCCTCAGGGCAAGTATCTAATTTTTAGAGATCTGGACCTGAAGAACCAAAGATTTTACACAATACACCTCAACTCTCCCATCCTATAACATATTCTCCAATCTTTCCATTTCCACCATAGAGAGTGGACAGTTGGTATATATTAAGTGGTGACATACAGTATCTCTCTTCATAGTCTGCCTTGCTTCATTCGGCAGTAAATCTTCCATATTTGTCTACTTTCTATCAAATGCCAGGGTATTGTTGTTTTTATGGCTGAGTAGTATTCCATACAGTGTATATGCTATAATTTTCCAATCCATTAATTTGTTCATGGACATTGAATTGGTTCCAAAGCTTAGCAATTGTGAATAATACCACAATAAACATGGATGTGCAAGCACTTTTCTGACTAAGGATTTTGCTATCCTCGGGTAGATACCCAGGGGCGGTATTGCTGAATCATATGGTCGTTCTATTTGTAGGCCTTTGAGGAACCTCCATATTGTTCTCCACAGTGGCTGTGCTAAATTACATTCCCACAAACAGTGTATGAGAATCCCCTTTCCACCACAGCCCTGCCAATACTTACTTTTTTTTTTTTTTTTAAATCTTATCCATTATGACTGAGGTTAGGTGATATCTCATTGTGGTTTGATTTGTACTTCCCTTATGATGAGAGATGTTACCACCATCTTTTAATTGCCTTCCTGGCTGCCAATTTCCCCCTGTTCCAACATGGCTCTATGCTAATATCCAAGTCTATTTGATCGTGTGACTTCTCTAATTAAAATTTTTCTACACTCTGGTGTGGATCAAATTTAAACCTCTTTGCCTATCAAGCAGTGTTGTGCATTATCCAGTTAGTCTCCATCTTCCAAGCTCATCTCCCTACCAAATACAACTCTAACTTGCCTCTCAAAATTCTTACAGTTCCCGAAGCATCTCTTTCATAATGACTTCTCTGTCATGATATTCCTTACTCTTCCTTTAGTCATCTAAGACAGAAACAACTTCTTATAGGAAAACTTTCCAGGAACCAGTGGATGGTGTAATGATTACATCACTGGACTTCCACGTAGTTGACCATGGTTCAAGTTCCAGATCCAGTGCCTTAAAACTCACACTGGGAGCATGTGTAAGCATGCTCAAGATCCCGAGAGGAGAATGGAGGAGAAGGGACTAAGGCTTGGCCATGACCCCTGGAGGGAGTGATTTCTTACTTTCTGTCTCTCTATCTCTTTTGGTCTCTCTGGTGAGCACACACACCCTATAGTAAAAATCTCTCTTGAAAAAAGAAAATAAAAAGGAAACTTTCCAGTTATCTGCAAGGTCTGATGACAACATCCCTTATTACAGCCAACAACTGTATATATATTAATTAACTTAACAATAGCCCTAGGAAGCATGATCTATATTTATTTTCATTTTACAGATGAGGAAACTGAAATTCATAGAGATTAAGAAATGTGCTCAATGTCACACAGTTTGTAAATTCTAATGATAAGGTATGGACTGTGGCAGCACTTCCACTTTTTATGCCTCTCCCCACTGCTTTCTAGTTTTTATCTGAATATATAAAAAAAATGCAGGAGAATCACAATTTATGACTATCATCTACTGGACTGTTTGGGGTAGGAAAAATGTCTGTTTTATCTTTTCTGTGTCCCCAGCATCTAGTTTGGCCCTAACATACAATAGATAGTTTAATAAAGGGCTTGTGAATTATCTGCCTTTTAATTTTTTTCTTTCTTTTGATTTCTTTTTAAAGAATTATTTATTTAATTTTATTCTTTACTGAAATAATTACTTGATATTTAATAAAATTAACATAATAATAAAACTAAATAATAACCAAAAATTATTATTTATTTATTTAATGTTATTATTTACTTATTTCTATTTAATTTTATTCAATTAAGACATTAGGTAGAACTGCTATCAAATTCTAAACTGCTGCATACTGGCAGTATGAACTGTTAGGCTAGTTACTTTCCTGCTCTTAGTTACATATCTATACACAGGATAGTTTTAGTGAATAAAGTGAATAAATACCCTTTAAAAGTACCTATCCTACTTGTCTGAAGGAATGCTAATGAATTAATAACTTTCTTGGTCTTATTGAGCTATAAAACCCTTTATTTAAAAAAATTATATTGTCGGAGGGCATATGCACTTGATGGAGCGAGACAGACAGACAGAGAAAGCAAGAAAGCATCTCCCTAATGGGGGATGGTCAATTGCAATCTCTTCTCCATTTCACCTTCCTGTCAGATTTCTGAGGCACACACATGCACCTGGCATGTCTCTCAAGCCTTTGGGTTGGATTCCAACCACATGGTCAGTCATGAGGGATCTAGCTACCCCAAACACCCGACCACAATCTGGCCTGAAATTAATTTAATCTTCTTCCAATCGAAGCCTAGACTAAGACTCAGACTCCAAGTTGGTCAGTCTATTAGTTCATTTATTTGTTCAAATATTAATTACTTCCCTACTATGTGCCATTCTCTATATAATCATTGGGTAACAAACAATAAACAAAGCAAACAACATTCTCTTATTAATGAAACTTACAGTCTATTAGTGATGAGAGTATATATACCTATCAATATAACATCAGGTAGTGATATGTGCTATAAAATAGGGTAAGTAAGGGCAAGAATTGCAGGATATGAGAATAGAGAGGGAGCCCAGGTTCAGATCATGTAGGGTCTGAAAGTCAAGCTGAAGACTTTTTATTTTATTTTGATTGTAAGAAGACTCTAGATATTTTTATTTCTTATATTCTAAGGATCAATGTAGTTCTGGGTGAGAAAAGGACCATGCACCATCCATTATCCGCATTTTCACGTTTCCAGACTTCGATTTACACTCACAAGAAGTTCTTCATCAAAATAAACCCTATGTCAGGTGGAAAGTCAAGGTGTTTCAGCTGTTGATGGTACTTATTAATGATACCTATCTAGAGAGAGAGAGAGCAATGAATGAACCACCCCTGTAAATACCCTAGTGAACAGAGTTCAGGCAGAGGGTAGAGTAAGTGAAAAATGTCTAGGGTTGGAATGATCTTGGAGTATTAAGACATAGAACTGTGGCTAGACTGCCTACCACTGAGTCAAAAAAAGAGATTGATGAGATAAAGTTTAGCTGAAAGACAGGCAATCAACAGATCACAGAAGCATTGGAGATATATTGAGCTTGGGTTTTATTCTAAAAAAGAATGGGAAGGAAATCCTTTAATAAATTTAGTCAAGAAAATGATCTGATTTTTTATTTAAAAATCTTTCTAGTTGCCGTGCATATAGCTATCCAAAATACTAAATATTTTTTTAAAGTTCATTTATTTCATGAGAGAGAGAAGAGAAAGATAAACACCTTCAATGGAGTCTCATGCTGCTATTCGCACCACCCCTGACCCTTTTAGCCAGCCAGGATTATGTGCATGAGCACACATGCCAGACAGGTACAGGCTGACTCAGAAAATTCATATAGCTTCCAGCATTGCAGAACAATGCACTACTCACCAACACAGCTGGGGCAGGAAAATATTATTATTGATCAAGATTATGGGACTGCTGTCTTGTACAAGCAATCTAAGATAAGTTGACTCTTCCTCACATTCCATTGACTAATCGTGTTAATACTGCTTGCTTCATACTTTTTAAATCTAATGATTCGTACTTCACACTACTACTGCTGGCTTAAATGAGGACCTCAGTATCTGACTAATTGATTATTCCAACAGAATCCAAACTGGTTTCTCCTACAGGGCAATTCTCATTATGCCACATCTCTACTTAAAACACTTTAACGTATCTCTAATACTAACAATAAACAAAAATCCCTGTTTGCCCAAGACCCTTACAGTTTATTCTCTTTGTACCAGGGTAATTACTAATAGCACCAACTCTCCGAAGTCTCTCATTTGAACAACATATTATATAGTGACTATAATACTTTAATTTTAAACCTACATCCTTTGGCAAGCCATATAAACCCTGCCAGATTTATATTCCTTCCCATTTGATTGCCCCCATTCTCCATTTTATTTTCCTGGCACGCTGAGATAGTTGCAGTGGTTTTAAAGTATTACGTGTTCCACGCTCATTGCATATGGTCTGTATATCTCCCCCGCTTCTTACAGTTAGCTTCTGTGTGATATGCAAATTTCAGAAACGGTCCTAGAACCCTTTCTTATCATGCTTTAGCTTACATGCTTCTCCTTGTATTACCTTAGCTCTTTGTATTCCCCCAAACTCCACAAAGCCAGGAGATGTCTGAAGCAAGTCAGAGGGAAAGAAGGAAGGGAGGCAGGAAGTCAGAGGGAAAGAAGGAAGGGAGGCAGGAAGGCAGCAAGTGTGAAATAAGAAAAGACAGAAAGAAGGATGGCAGGCAGGCAGGCATCTCCCATATATCAGAAGGTGTGTAATAAATTCTGGCTATCACCAACATAGTCTTGCCTCTAACCTAATCACCATATTCAGTATAAAATTGCTAATCAATTTCCAGTCTGAAAAACGTACTTATGACTGATATTTTGCCTTATTCTTAAACTCCTATAATACAATTTGTGGGATTGCTTTCATTCATTTTACGGATAGTGAAACTAAAGCTTTCTCATGGTCTTTCTAATTGCTTTAAAACAGCACTTTTTGAAAAAAATAATTCATTTTATACATTCAATCAGTGTACATCACTTAGCTTGTAAAGTGAATTTAACATAAATACACTTCAGGACAGTCCCGTTCAGGATACCATACACATTATCATCAGCAGATAATAATCTCATTATTGAATTAAAACCAAGCTATACCTAGGATACAATATGAATTCATTTTTAAAATATTCTGATGGATGGCAACTGATTACAACCTGCAGTTTCTCAATTTGTATTATCATAGACCCTTCATTAATAGACTTTTTAGTCAAATCCCATTTCTCAGGGATAGTTGAAATTAATTCCTAGGTCTGTGCATTTCAAGTTAAAGGATGGATATCTGGTATTAGAGAAGAGCTACTTGCCTGCATTATGTCAGATAATAACTACAATGAAAAAATAGTCAAAATGAGTCTAAGCTTTTCTAGTACAATGTGATGATTATTTTGCATTTCTACCATTCCTCTCTAAGATTCATTCTCTACTTTTCACTGCTCTGCACTTTCCCTGGGAGGCTGAGATTAATGAATTCCATCTACCAGGATTTGCTGCCAAGAAGCTGACAGTTGGATTTGTACACTGGAGGCACAGGCAGACAATCTAAAGGCAGAAAGAGAGACCAGATTTCCTCTCTGGGCTTTGTCGCTTTCCTTGCTGTGCCTCTGGTTATACCTGTGACCGCTACAGTTTCATCTCCCACTGGGATTTATTTCTTCTCTCTTTTCCATTTTATTTAAGGGTGATCATTGTTTTCTTCTGTTTCTTATCTCTGGGTGTCTCACTATTCCTTGTTTCTTCCTTTAGCCCTGCCCAATAGGTATAGCTCTGCCATTAACTTCTGTTCATTTAGAACACTGGAATGAATTCTGTTTCCTGCTGGGATCCCAATTAAAGCATACACAGTGTCTTTATTTGTGGGAATGATATAAATTTAATAATTGAAATTTATGTAACCTCTAACATAGAAAATATAGAAGGTGAGATTTTATCTAACAGAAAATAACACCTGGCTCAAAAGGTTTAAATAAATCAGGGTTTAAGGTCTAGTGATAGACGGCTACTGATATGAATTTTGGACTTCATAATCTTGGTTCTGAAATATCTTTGACTCACCTAGTCTTTAGTTCATGATCACAAAATAACCACGTTAGCTCCATCTAGCATGTCTTTATTCAATCAGGATCTCTTCCTTAGAGAGATTTTTGCTATAGGGTATGTACACTTGTCAGAGAGACAGAGAGACAGAAAGTAAGAAATCACCTCCAGTAGGGACGGGCATGCCACAGTCCTTTGTCTTCCATTCTTTTCTCGGCATTTTGGGCATACACACACAAATGCCCCACGTTGAGTTTTAAGCTGCCAGGTCCAGGACTCAAACTGTGATCGACTATGTGGGAGTCCAGCGGCATAACCATTACTCCATCTGCTCGTCTGAGAGATGATTCTCAAGAGCTGTGCCTGTCCTTCTTAGTCAGAATTTTGTTTTCTGGAGCCTTCTCTCAGCAGAATTATGTTTGGCATCTGTTATGGGTTGGGTTGTGTTCCCCTAAAGTCCATATGTTAAAGTCGTGGCCTCCAGTATCTCAGAATCAACTGAATTTGAAGATAGAGCCAGTAAAGAAGTAATCAAGGTTAAACAAGGACACACCAAGAAGGCAACCTTCTGCTAACAAGGTAGAGTCTTCAGAATGGAAGACTGCTGATACCTTGATCCTGGATTTACAGCCTGTAGAGCTGTGAGAAAATTTATTTTGTTTAAGCCACTCATTTGTGGTCTTTTGTTATGGCAGCCCTTGCAAACTAATACAGACCTGTATTGGCCAAAATTATGCTTCTAGGGTATCTCAACTCCCCAGAAAGACTGGGAAATATTTAGATTTCCAGTCCTTTAAGGGACTGACAGCAAGAAAGAGGCCGAGATTAAGTAACCACAAAGTTTGTTTTAGAAGATGTTGTTATAATGTCATTTTCATTTAACTGAGACATTTTTATTCCAAAATCTCACCACAGATGTTAACTGTAACAAAGCCCTTACTGTGTGGTAGTTTTAACACTTCAAATAAACTGAATTCTCCAAATCAAAGTAACACAGGAGATGAGTTAAACATTCATCAAAGAAGGTCATAAACAGGATTTGGAGGTGTGTTTGCTCTTCAAATAATGTTAACAAATGCATTATATTAACTCTCGCCAAAATTCTCTTAGAAAAATACCTCAGTAGGCTACCTATAGAAGCAGATGAGAACCTGAAGCCAAGGTAACAAAAGAAAGGGTCAAGTGCCTCTGCATGAAATTATGAGAGGAATATGTCATGTATCTGACAGCAAGGACAAGGGAAAGGAAGAAAAGTAGTACAATGAAGAGGACAACAATGGGACCAATGATGGAGGAAGACTGCACACGAAGTGCAGGGAAGTAGTCAATGCTCATTAAGAAATTACAAGTGAAGGACATTTGGGAGAGGGACAGGGAGACAAGCATTAATGGCACAAAGAGGTGTGGTATTATCTATTGAAGATATTTCGTAGTTTTATCAACAGTACTAGGGAGAAATGTTCACCTGTTGAAATATCCATTTTGTAAGACAAATAATAGTGTGATTGAATGTATGGAAGAAAATGAAATGAAAAAAATAATAAAAGGAAAAATATTTGTAAAAAAAAAAAAAACTTTTTTGTTCACCTGTTGAAATATCCATTTTGTAAGACAAATAATAGTGTGATTGAGTGTATGGAAGAAAATGAAATGAAAAAATAATAAAAGGAAAAATACTTATAAAAAAAAGAAATTGCAAGTGGTTGAGTGATCACCAAAATGAGACTAGAAATATCTACTATATATATTTAAATTATTGAAGTAGGCTATGTCCCCATGACCCAAAATTCACCTCAAAAGTTATTATAGAGACAATAATTCAGTGTTCAAATTTAATTAAGAGTGAATGACAATTAAAGAAAGTGGTTCTGTTTCATAATTTTGTTGGCAAAGGATAAGGCAATGCCACTGTAAGCGGCAGAGAAACAGACAAAAATTAAATGAAGACCAGAAATGAAAGTGATAAGTCACCATGAGAATGTAAGCAGAAATCCTAAAGAGGAATTTGAACTTCAGCAGTGCAGTAGACAGATTAAGGACTTTCAAACATTTCTACATTATTATCCATGGAAACTGTGAAAATTTTGGGTTATATGGAAAAGAAGAACTAGACTGCAGATGGAATTAAGACTGCTAACCAGCTAATTTTAAAATATGGAGATTATCTTGGATCATCCAAGGAAATCAATGTAATAATAATAAAAAAAAAAAAACTACAAATAATGGGACCAGCAGTTAGCATAATGACTATGTCATTGGACTCCCACATGGTTGACCGCGGTTCCTGTCCTGGACCCAGTGGCTCAAAACTCACGCCGGGCGCCTGTGCATGTGCGCCCAAGATTCCGAGAGGAGAATGGGGGAGAAGGGATTG
>NW_006159969.1:51582-95127 GCF_000334495.1 Tupaia belangeri chinensis | reverse complement strand
TACAAAAAAAAAAAAAAAAACAACTACAAATAATGTCATTCTTAGCTTTGAAAAACTAGATGCTTTTCCTTTTCAATTTACTAGAGTGCATACTGCAGATGCAGAAGGAGAGAGAGAGAGAGAGAGAGAGAGAGGAGCGAATACAGATGTATTATATTAACTCTCATCAAAATTCTTCTTAGAAAAATATCTCAGTAGGCCTTCTATAGAAGCAGATGAGTACCTGAGGCCAAGATATCAAAATAAAGGGTCAAGTGACTCTGCATGAAATTATGAGAGGAAAATTTTATGCTTCTGAGAGCAAGGAAAAGGGGTATGGTCATGCTACAATACCTTCTCCATTTCTCCATTACTCTTTATAATAATTTGTGCAAGCACACATATATGGCTTTTAAGGGACTGGGTCCAGGACTTGATTCAAGCAGTTGACCATGTAGGATCCAGCCACTCTAAACACCATGCCACCAGATGACCCACTATATGCTTTTCTCTTAATACCAGAAACAAGGCAAGATTGTCACTCTCACCACTCCTATTCAACATTATACTGAAAGTCCTAGCTAAGGCAATAAGACAAGAAAAGGAAATAAATGGTACAGATATTGAGAAGTAAGTCTTTGGTTGTTTTATTTTATTTTGGAAATGACATGTTTGCATGTGTAGAAAATCCAAAAACATCAAAATAACAATATAAATCCTATCACTAATACATAATTAAAGCAAGACTGCAGGTTGTGAGGTTACTACATAGACACAAATTACTTTCCTATGGAAAACTGGCATTTGAAACTCAAATCATGATACTATTTATATTAGCATTAAAACTACTAGTACTTAGCAATAAATCTAAGAAAATGTATATAGGGTCAATTGGTGAAAGACCCAGAATAGCCTTATAAATAAGGCTATCTATTTATTGTTACAGTAACACAATATCTGAGGACTGGGTGATTTATAATTAAAAAGGCTCTTTCTTCCTATATTTGGATCTATTTCTGGGGTTTCTATTCCATTCCATTGACCTGTCTTTATTTTTCACTGAAACCATGATATATAATTATTTTAGCTTTATAGCAAGTCAAGTAGTGTTAGGCCAAGTTAGCATAATCACCGCCATGTTAGGGAATGCTGGGGCAAGTTAGCTTAATTGCTACTCTGTTAAGTTTTCAAGGACCGAGCCCATTTTGTTAGGGCCTCAAGGACGGAAACCAGGAGTATGGGAACTCTCCAATAAGTGGAAAAACGGAAGGCCCAGCACCTCCAAGGCAAGGTCATCCAGACCCTTAGCTGAGAGCCCTTATCTAGACCTGAGCAGGTGGTGACAGCTGGACCCTCGCTTCTCATACCCCCCTCCTTTGTGTGTGTTGCATTCTAGGGAAAATCCTGAACTGTAAAAGATCCCTTTATCTTAGGTAAGGGGTCCTTGAGGAGGCCTGCTGTGACGGGCAGAAACTCAGACCCCAGCTAGCTGGAAAAAGAATAAAAGCCTCTTTTGCAGTTGCATTGTTGTTGTCTTTTCTGTGTCTCCATCAGTTAGACCAATCTCTGGACCATTACAGTAGTATCAGTCTTCTACTTTCTTTTTCTGCAGTACTATGTTGGCTATAGCTATGGCTTGGATACGGTTTTGTTCTTACCAAAACTCTTACTGAGACTAGGTCCTAGTGCAAGGTGAAACTTTTAAAAGGTAGGACCCAATGGAAGGTGTCTGGGTCATCTGGCCTCAAGGGTGAATTGGTGTTTGTTTCATAGTTGTGAGTTTCTTTCAAGAGAAAGGATAATAGTAAAGCAAGTTTACTTCTCCCTATGGCCTCTGCACTGTCTGCTCACTTGCCTTTGTCCTTCTTTACCATGTAGTAATGGAGCACATGGGTCTTACCATCTCCTAGTCCTCCATTGTATTACCATTTAATTATCTTCTGTGATGTGATATTAATGGCTGAAGGGATTTTCATATATCCAAATCTGATATTTTCACTTCAATTCTTAAAATCCTTCAGTAGCTCTCTTTTGCTTATTGGAAAAAATTCAAAGTTCTCATTTATCCAAGCAAGACATTGTGCTCTAACCCTTCCCATCTTTTGCATTTCACCCATATGACTATTACTCCAGTAATTCTTAATTATATTTATCATGTAATATAAATAAATAATAAATAATACAGTAATAAATAATATAGTATTCATTATATTTTGTTATTTTATTATATTAATGAATTATTTATAAAATATATACAGACATATTTAAAGTGATATATGTAACTACTTGGTGCTATCTCACCTGTTTCACATTCTTGAACCTTTCCCCTTCTCCCCCCAAGGCTTTTTCCATAGGGCACATGTGCTCACCCGAGAGAGACAGAGAGATAGAGAAAGAGATAGAGAAAGAGACAATGTGAAGAAAATTAAGAAATTCTTCCTCCCCCACACAGCTCCCCAGACACAATGGCCATGGAACAATCCCTTCAATTTCCTCCTTGGATTTTGGACACCTGCACGCATGAGCTTAGCATGATTTTTCAAGCTGCCAGGTCCTTGACTCCAACCATAAATGGCCATGTGGGAGTCCAGTGCCTTAACAACTATACCATCTACTGGCCCCAGCCTTTGGGTCAACTGAACCTTTATGATTAAAACATGCTCTCCTAAGCATTGATAGGACGGAGAGGTGTGATGCAATCTGTTGAAGATATTTTGATCAACTGGACTGGGAAGAAATGTTCACATATTGAAATGTTCACTTCATAAACTAAACAATGCCATTGAATGAATATCAAAAATAAATTAATTAATTTAAAAAAAACATGCTCTCTTAGACAACCCTAAATTTACCTTGCTAAATAATTATATCTTTTTAGATTTGGTTTAATCAGTATTTACTCTGAGAATTTCCCTTCAATTTTGGTGAAAACTCTCATCCTCCACCTCCATCCTCCCATAACGCCCTATAATGCAACTATCTGAATACTCTCTATTGTATTTTTCAAGTTGCTATGTGTGTCCACAATTAGAATGTAAGTAAACTAAAGATAGTTTCAGTTGCTTGATTTATCCTTTTATTACCAACAGGAATTAGTTGATTATAGCTAATAGGGTATTCAAAGATGATATAACTAATACACACATTACCAACATAAAGTCTTCAAAAAAACACCTTGTTGCTAAGTGTTCTAATACAGTTCTACTTCCTATGAATTAATATGGTAAGAGAGAACCAAAGTGATACTTTTCTTTTGGACTCCAGAGCCTTTCCCCTGTAGCTTGGGATAAGGCTGGTCAGCACTACGGAGTAGTGAGTCTTAGACCTTGATTTACATCAGAATTACCTAGTTTCTTGCTCAGAAAATTTCAGTCATCATAATTGGTATCTAGCTTGGGAATTTACCTTCTATTGATGATCCTGATGCACACTGACACCTGAGAAGCAGAACTTTGGGGAATGCCTTGAATGTTTTCTATTGGCTTTGCAACACTTCAGAAGTCTTAAATAGACATAAAATGCAGCTCTGTTTTTACTAAAACATTTGAATCTATCCTCTATGGCTATCATCTTTTTACTCTGATGTCAATGATTTCTTGTTTTGAAAAAACATACCCTTAACACCCACCCCATGCATTTCAATTACACCACAAATTCTAGGTCTTTGAAACTTTCTGTGTCTTATATTAGACTGAGTCACCCACCAGTGATGTCAGCTATGGATCAAAACATCTCTGAGATGACCCCCTGGGATCCTGCTGCTCAATTGCAGAGGCAACTGCATATGCATCACCCAAAAAAGCTTTCAAAATAGCCTGAGCCTTTAAGATGTCTAAATGGAACAAAACTGATGAAGTTGGGAGCTCTTTCTCTATTAACATACCATGTCTTGTATGGAATGTTTTCTCTCCAAGCACGATCTTCATTAATTTAAACTCACACAAGTGATATAAAGGAAAACTTGGTCTATTACAGTAGCAGCATGCCCTAAGGGAAAGTGCTTTTAGAAATAATAATCAATGGCATTCTCTTTTGACTATCTTTGTAGATTTAAAAGATGATTAAAAGAAACTCCAATACATTTTTTTTTTTTGTATTTTAGCTTTGGCGGCAGTGAACAATTTGGAATTTTACTATCACTCTTATTATAGTACTTCAGAGTACTTATAAATCTATTATGCAGAAAAGTAGCTCTCATGTTTCACTTGGAAGCATTAATGCCTTTTCCTTACCACAGGAGAAAAAAAAATGATAAGGAACGAGTGGTTAATCATTCTTATTGTCAAAGGAACATGCAGATGAGAGCCGTGTTTTGCTATGAATTTTTGCATTGTCTATTTTTAATATAGAAATGCTAAGTGTCAGTACTAGCTCTTCAAAATAATACAGAGGACGTATTAAAGCCTATAGTTCATATCATTTGCATTAACAAGAACTTTGGCTTGAAGTTCATGTGCTGTTTTATAAGAAAGGGGAAACACATAACTTGATTTGGACAGAATTAAACAATTATCTGTTGATTATGTGTTTGATAATAACTTTAACTGGACTAATATACAGTATATTCATGCTGGGAAAATTCATTTACAAGCTGTAATGATACAGTGATTGAATGTACAATATTTTAAAATACAGAAAAAATAAAATGAATATTTTAAAATGAAAAATAATAAAAAGAAGAGAGTGCTCTCTGATGATTCCTTGTGTTAAAAATGTAAAAAGATCTAGGGACCAGAAGATGGCATAATAATTATGTTGCTGGACTGCCACATGATTGACTGCGGATAGAGTTCTGGAC
This sequence comes from Tupaia belangeri chinensis, assembly GCF_000334495.1. Classification (NCBI taxonomy): domain Eukaryota; kingdom Metazoa; phylum Chordata; class Mammalia; order Scandentia; family Tupaiidae; genus Tupaia; species Tupaia belangeri. Next base: position 90,350 of record NW_006159969.1, on the reverse strand, counting down.
ATGGTGACTTAAAATTCATGATGGGTGCATGTGTGTGCATGCCCAAAATCCTAAGAGAATGGAGAAGAAGGGATTGCAGCATGGCCATCCCCCCAGGGAGTGATTTCTCATTTTCTGTCTCTCTGTCTCTCTCTGTCTCTCTGGCAAGTGCATGTGCTCTATCGCAAATATCTCTCTCTTAAAAAAAAAAAAAGTAAAAAGATCTGTGTCAGTCCCTTAAGACAGGATTAAGACAGGAACCCCTGATAGTACACAATGTCCTAAGTCATTGTTTTTTTAAACTGGGTACACAGGAATTCTAGGCGCCAAGGATTTACTCTAATTCAGGCACCATAAAGCCTGCCCTTCAAAGCTGCCCAGTCAATAAAGATCTTAATAATAACATCACTTAGTGTTCATGACTCTAGCAATGTGCTAGGCATATTACTTTGTACAAACTAAGTTTATCTGTAACATCTGAAACAGGCATTTTTGTTATCATTTTATAAGTAGAAAATGAATACTCAGAAAACCTAAGTGACTTGCCTTAGGTTGGAAAATAGGTTAGCCAAGGTAAAATTGTGATCCTCCTGCTCCTGGACTTGTAGCCTCTGTGATGATTCCAACATTATTCCGGAATAACCAGAACCAAGCCTTCACTGCAGACAGTAAACCTGTGTTCTCACCAGAATAAGAGGACAGTTATTGACCTTGGTGTTTTTCTTGCTCTTAAATTATTCTTCCATTTAGAATTTAGTCCTTTTTGCTAATTTTCCTAATTTTGCTTTTTTTAAAAAAAATTTAAATTTATTCAATTTAAAATTTTAAAATATATTTTATTTTCATTTCTTTTATACATTCAATCACTATGCATCACTTAGCTTGCAAAGTGAATTTTCCAACATGAATACATTTCACAACAGTCCAGTTGTAGGATACTATACTCGTTATCATTAACAGATAATGATTCATTTCTGTATTCCATAAATGTCTTGCCTATTTTTCTCTTTAATATCTTTTTCCCCACACTCTCTTCTTTCTCCCACCCTCTTCCCACACTGTATCTAGTATCTGTAACCATTTTCCATGTTTCTATAGCCTCTAATCTTTCAGTTTCCGCCATAGAGTGCTGACAGTCAATATATATTAAGTGGAGACATGCAATATTTCTTTTTCATAGCCTGGCTTGCTTCAATCAGCAGTAACTCTTCCATATTTGCCCACTTTCTATCAAAAGATGGGGTCTCATTTTTTATGGCTGAGTAGTATTCCATAGAGTATATATGTCCCACACTTTTTCAATCCATTCTTCTGTTCATGGACATTTGTGTTGGTTCCATGTCTTACCAATTGTGAATAATGCCACAATAAACATTGATGTACAAGCACTTTTCTGACTAAGCATTCTCCTGTCCTTTGGATAGAAACCCAGAAGTGGGATTGCTGGATCATATGGTAGTTGTTCTATTTGTAGATTTTTTTTTTTTTTTGAGAGAGGTTTTTGCTATAGGGCGCATGCACTCGCCAGAAAGACAGAGAGAGACAGAGAGATAGAAAGCAAGAAATCACCCCCCAAGGGGATATGGCCATGCTGCAGTCCTTCTCCTCCATTCTCCTCTCGGGATCTTGGGCACGCACGCACACGCGCTCAGCGTGTTTTAAGCCACCAACTCCGGGACTCAAACTGCAGTCGACTACATGGGAGTTCAGCAACATAGCCATTATGCTAACTGCTGGCGTCCCAAAACTTACTCCTTTTAACTGTACAATTAGATGGACTTTGACAAATCCTGATAATGTAGTTGCTATCACCATAGTCAAGATATAGAGCCTTGAAAACACCTTAGAGAGATCCTTTATACCCTCTCGCAATTAATCTTCTGCTCCTGGCCCTGGGTCCTAGAAACCATGGATGAGCTGTCTTATCGATCTGGATTGGCCAATTGTAGAATTTCATAAAGATGAAATCATACTGTGTGAAGTCCTTTGTATTCGGCTTCTTTCACTTACCATAATGCTTTTGAAATTCAATGTTGCATTTATTAGTAGTCTGGTCCTCTTTTTAAATCTGAGTATTATTTTTACATATCCCAGTGTCTCCCATAGTTTCCACAGTGTTTTCCATCATTAGTTGTATAGTTTGAGGTCCTAGATTTAGATCTTTGATCTATTTTGTGTTGATTTTTGTCAGTAATGAGAGGTAGGAATTCAGATTCATCTTTCTGCAGGTGGATACCAGTTTTTACAGCATCATTTGCTAAAGAGGTTTTCCTTTCCCACTGGATGGACTAGTACCCTTTGTCAAAAATCAATAGGTGGTAGGTTTTGTGGTTTAATTTTGGGATCTCTATTCTCTTCCTTTGGTCCATATGTCTGTTTTTGTACCAGTACCATGCTGTTTTAATTATCATAGCTTTGGAATATGTTTTAGGGTTGGGCGGTGGGAGACTCCTACTCTGTTCTTTTTGCACAGGATGTATTTTGCAATACTAGGTCTTTTATGATTTAAGACAAATTCTATGTCTTTTCTAGATCTGTGAAGATCTAGAAAGTCTGGGACTTGAACTGTGGTTGACTACATAGGAGTCCAGCAATGTAACCATTATGCCATCTGCTGGTTCTTCAGTTTCCAACCATTATGCCATCTGCTGGTCCTTCAGTTTCTCTTTTGATTGGGATTGCATTAAATATGTAAATTTAATTTGGGTATAATTGACATATTGATTATATTATTTCTTCTGATCCAGGAACACAAAATGACTTTTCATTTTATGTGTCAATTTCAAATTCTTCTTTTTTTCTTTTTTGAGTTTTTTGCTATAAGTCACGTGTGCTTGCCAGAAAGACACAGAAAGCAAGAAAACATGCCCCAGTGGAAAGGGCCACACTACAATCCCTTCTCCTCTATTCTCTTCTTGGGATCTTGGGCATGCACACACACGCACTTGTGAGTTTAAGCTGCTGGGTCCGGGACTTGAACTGTGGTTGACTACATGGGAGTCCAGCGATGTAACCATTATGCCATCTGCTGGTCCTTCAATTTCTCTTTTTCTTAGCTTCTCATAGTTTTCCTTGTGAAGGTCTTTAACTTCTTTGGTTAGATTAATTCCTAGGTATCTTATACTTGTTTGTGGCTATGGTAAATGGAATGACTTTCTTCAGTTCTATCTCAGTCTGCTTGCTGTTCGTATATAGAAATGCTACAGATTTCTGTATATTGACTTTGTATCTATTGACTTTACTGTACTCATTTTTTACTTCCAGGAATTTTTTTCATGGATACTTTTGGGTCGTATATGTATAATCATCTGCAAATAGAGATAATGTCACCTCTTATTTTCCAGTTTGCATGCCTTTTGTTTTATTCTCTTTTCTGATGGCAATGGCAAGGACTTCCAGTACTATAATTAAAAGGAGTGGAGAAAGTGGGCATTCTTGTCTTGTACTAGTTTTTAGTGGAAAAGTTTTCTGCTTTTCCCCATTCAGAATGTCATTAGCTATGGGTTTTTCATAGATAGCTTTTATTGTGTTAAAGAATGACTCTTCTATGCTGATTGTGCTGAGAATCATAATCATGAAGAGATGCTGTATTTTATCAAACACTTTTTCTGCATCAATTGGTATAATCATATTGTTTTTAATCTTTCTTTATGTTAACATGGTGTATTACATTTATGTTTTTGCATATGTTAACTACCCTTGCATCCCTGGAATAAAGCCTATGTGGTCTTAAATCCCTGGTCCTGATGGCTTCATCTCTGAATTCTACAAAATTTTTAAAGAAGAGTTAATGCCCACTCTACTCAAGTTATTTCCAAAGATCCAAAAGGATGAAACACTCTGAAATTCATTCTATGAAGCTTCTATCACTCTTGTCCTTAAGATAGACAGGGACATGACAATGAAGGAAAACTATAGACCAACATCTCTGATGAATATAGATGCAAAAGTTCTCAACAAGATACTAGCAAATCGTATACAATGACATATAGTTTTGCTTTCTAAAAATATTTATTTATTTCAAGACATACAAATAGAGACAAAGAGGAAGATACACCTGATAAGGTCTCCTCACCAAGCTAATTTTGCTACATTTTAAACATTTTTTTTCTGCTGCTTATCTCTGAAAATTTTTGTTTTTAAGTCCATGGAAAGTTGAAAATAATCCATTTCCTCAGTAAAGAAAATTGGGAATCCTTTCTTCTCCGCTACCCAGTACCCTTTAGTAATTTATCTGAGGAGATATTGTGAAAATGCTATGCGGGACCAGCAGTTAGCATAATGGCTATGTCACTGGACTCCTACGTAGTTGCCCGTGGCTCGAGTCCCAGAACCAGTGGCTTAAACTCACACCGGGCACGTGTGTGTGTGCCCAGGATCCCGAGAGGAGAATGGAGAAGGGATTGCGGCGTGGTCATCCCCCCTGAGGGGTGTTTTCCCTCTTTCTGCCTCTCTCTGTCTGCCTGGCGAGCACACGCGCCCTATAGCAAAAAACTCTCCAAAAAATAAATAAATAAATAAAATGCAATGCAATGATATCTGTACAAGGTAAATCATGATGCCTACAGCAGACAAGGTGTCCTATGAACACACCACACTGAGGCCTTCATCTCCTCATAGACTAGTTTAGGAAGGTCTTAGCTCTCTGCACATATGGAACATCTTGCTTAAGTTATAGTTGAGCAATAAGAGCACAGATATTGAGATTCTCCAACCAATTTTGTGGAGAAGCAGGAAAAAAATGTGTTCTCAGTATATGTCAGAAAACTGTCCTTTCGACATTACCTAAGCAATCTAGCTAACTTTTGCTTTTCTCCGAGAAAGCTATTTTATAATGAAGTTGTAAATAAAATCTCAAAATCTTCACCACTGGACATATTCCTCTCTGAAATTCAGTTCCAAGGGAACATGTAACATTTCATTTCAGAAGGAAGTCTAGCATTCTGGCACTCTCCACTTAGATCCCAGTATTAACTCATATCTGGAATGGTGCTCCCATTTGGGTGTAAATTTCAAAAAGTTTAGAAGATCAGGAAAATATAACTTTGTGATGATTCTAGTTCTTTTTGAGAATAAAATATATGTAGTTCATTTGTTATAAGACAAAACATTCCTAGGGACTAATTAAAATACATGTAATTCCTGTGTTAAAATAAGGAGACTGAGCCCTTTAGAAGTTAATCACATGTCAAAGGGCACAAAGCTAATACTACCAATGACTTGTGCTTCTTTGCCTGAGGTTATTAGACAACCAGCAAGCTAGGACCTCGGGTGGACTCCCAATAAAAGAAGTTTACACAGGCTCACTGTTCCAGGTGTCTGGGGCTTACTTTTCCAGAGAAGTACAATTTCATGCAGGTCACAAGGTCTTCACAAAATGGACTGTGAGCTTTCCAGACAACTACAAATACTTGGTACTTCAAATCAAAGTGCCTTTTTTTTTTCTTCCTTTGATAAGGTCGCCTTCTCATGTTTGCCCTTTAAGAGAGAAGACTCACATCCTTATCAATGTAGGCCTTGATATTGATACCATTCATGCAATAAGAGACCGGTGGATCATGTGTATTTCTGTGTTGCTGATCTTGCCTTGTGAGAGTTCTCTTTCTCCAATAAAATCTATTCTTAGGACCAGCAGTTGGCGTAATGACTATGTCGCTGGACTCCCATGTAGTCAACTGTGGTTCGAGTCCCGGACCCGGTGGCATACATGTGCGTGCATACCCAAGATCTCGAGAGGAGAATGGAGGAGAAAGGATTGAGGCATGGCTATTCCCCCTGGGGGATGGTTTCTCTCTCTGTGTCTCTCTTTCTGGCAAGTACATGCACCCTACAGTAAAAATCTCTCACACACACACAAAAAAAAGAAACCTATTCTTTACCACTTAACATAATATAATGTGGAATTCATCCTAATCCTTTTCATGACAAGGAGCAGCCTTAAAAGAGCCTACTCAACATCATACTGCCTTACTACACTGAATGGAGAAATCACTAGGATAAATTGTTTTAAACCTCTTTTGGCAGAAGAATTCAGTTAAGCAAAGTTAATTTGATTGTGAGGGAAAGAAAAATCTTATTCAGAAAAACCTTGTGCAAATACATGGCTCTCATAATTATAGCTGGTGTAACACCATTAATATACTCTCTTTTCTTTTCTTTCTTTATCTCTCTTTATCTTTCTTTCTTCTTTCCTGGCTATGGGCACATGTGCTTGCTTCATCTCTCTTTATCTTTCTTTCTTTCTTCTTTCTTGGCTATGGATACAAGTGCTTGCCAGACAGACAGAAAGACAGCACAAGAGGAAACATGAAAAATCATCCTCAAGAGGGGATGGCCCTGCCACAATCCCTTCTCCTCCTTTCTCTTCTGGGGTTTTGGATATGCACCCACACACACCTGACATGATTTTTGAGCCATGGCACAATCCCTTCTCCTCCTTTCTCCTCTGGGGTTTTGGATATGCACCCACACGCACCTGACATGATTTTTAAGCCGTGAGTCTGGAACTTGAAGTGCACAGTCAGCCATGACAGATCCAGTTCCTGAAACTCTATGCCACCTGTTGGGCCCTAAAATGTTCTGCTCTTAACTTCTACTTTCTCTACTCTACCACTGCTAAGAACAATTCACATGTGCACACATGCTAATATTGATTACTTCTTAGTGTATGCTAATCCGTTACAAATTATTGTGCTTTTAAGGAATTTTAAATTAAATTGATATTTTTGATTCTGTGGGGAACCAGAACCTTCTGCTCCATCTCTCATCTTGCAGCTGTTTTATTCTTCCTTGCACCTGTCTCAAGGGTTCCTTGACAATTCCTTTTTCTCTTGGGTTGCTTAGAACTTTATGGGTTGTATACTTCTGTAACTTTGAAATACATCATTGATTTCTCAATCTTTTCTTATTTTATTGAACCAATATTTATTGATCATCAATATTGTACTAAGACTGTGATAATCACTGTGTATATATTTGAAGATAAAAGTACCATCTTCCAAACATTTCTGGAGCATACATTTTATTGGAGAAAAGAGATAATGAGCCCTAAATAATAAGCGTCTATAAATGTTGAATTGTAAATAACTATGCAGGAAAAGAAGAGTGATAATAGGAAAAAGAATGGAAAAAGCATTTCAGACTTGGCACCCCTCTGTATCTTCTCTCTCTCAGGGACCTCTAGTCACTTTCCTTTTCTGTGTCACTTTATATGAGTGCCATTACCTCTGTGTCTTAGTCTGCTTTGTTGTTTTGTTTTGTTGCTAACAGAGACACCTGAGTCTGGATGATTTATAGATAAAATAGAGGTTTATTCACAAAATGCGTGGTTCTAGTGGCTTGGAAGTCCCAGAGTTATCACAAACTGGCAGAAGACAGAACTTTTAGCAGAGCAGTGTTGTCTATAGCCATGAGGTTTTCTCTTTGCTTCTGGTCTCATTCCTTGTGATTATAAAGCCACTAGAACTCAGTCATGGAGACTGTCCTAATGTCTCTACGCCTCTCAAAAGCCTCACCTTTCAACACCTTAATCAGACTAAGTTTTCATCCTCATCATCTCATGACAATGGCTGAACACATGTATTTTGGGGAAACTCACTAAAGCTCTAGCACCTTACTTCTCTGCCCCAGGCCTGTCTCTGAGTCCTACCAGATTTCAGAAAAATGCTTTAAATTATTTCACCCAGTTAGTTTTAATGGAGTAGAAGTTATTTTGAAAAAAAATTAAATGCTATCATATTGACAATAATTCACAGAGAGTGAATGTGATCTGAGAAACGTTATGGTACAATCACTGGACTTCCAAGCTTACAATACTCTATAATCCACATGCACAATCCATCTGGACAGGCAATGATCAGCCAAACAGGGCCAGATTTACACGTTCTTTTTGGAGCTGTTGCTGAAAGAGAAATTTCAAACATTTAAACCCAGCATTACTTTTAAAAACTTGAAGTGTGCAAGTGCAATTGAAGTACTCTAATGACTTTAAGTGTAGCTTTAATTTACATTGATCAGGTATGTTCTCATTGTTTTCAGATGGACTTTATAAAAATGGCTTTGTAAGGTTTTGCTTACCCACTCCGGCAGTTGGAAACAGCATAATTTATTTGTGTGTAGCATCCTTTCTGCAAACCATATCCATTCCCCAAATGTTTCCTTGAATTAAAAACGCAAGAGTGTAGACAGAATAAATTAAAGAAAATCACAGCATGTAAATATTATAGAAGGAATTAATTAAAACCTCATATGGTATTTGGCCAGAAAAAGAGAAGGAGAAACTACTAAGTATATTCAATAGGAAGGAAAAAAGGAAAAGAAAAGAAAAAAACATAGATGATATTTCAGGGAAATGGAATGTTTAAAATGATAGTGAATAGCTGAAACTGGCATTCAGGGGCAATAGGTTATTTCACTAACAATAGATTAAACAGAATTTAGAGTTAGATGTGACTTTAATGTTAGATAATCCATAGAACAGCAGTGATGAAGATGTTTAATTAAATAGCTGAGTGTAGGGCAATGTGATAAGAGGTAAAAAGGAGTTATGTGAAGTGTTTGGAAAGCACATAGGAATTCCTAAACTTGTCAGGAAGGAGTCAGAGAAGGTTTCACAGTTGCTATGGCAGCTGTTTTAAAAGCTGTCCAAGAACATGGAGATTGGCATGAACATTTTAGGCTTAAGTAAGAGCATATGCTAAGACACAGATAATGGAGGTCTTTGTCCAACCACTTCCCAATAAATGGCAATGCTTGAGCATGAGAAGTAAATAAAGAACAGGGAATGAAACTAGATGTCATGGAGTGGGCAGATATGGACTGGTATTACAGGAAGACAGGACAATTACTACAAGGCCAGGTGGAAGACAGAGTAGGCTGGGTGAGGTCTAAGACAAACTAGAAATCCTGTATTCTTTCCCACATCAAGAATCCCCTAGTCAGCTCTAGCTGTGTAGTGCATTGTGTGAATACATATTTTATATAAAATATTCCAGTGTTTAAATATGGGATCTAATGCTAACTCTTAGAAATTAGATCATGAGCCAAATGTGAGGGCAAATTTCTGTTGAATAGGCTGCCATTTAGTAACTCTTGCTCTAAGATACATAGAAATTGAATTAATGCTAACACAAGTCATAGTTAATCTTATAGACTTTAGGACTATATTAATGTCATCAATATATTATCTTGTGGTTTCTTTCATTTTAAAGTGAGGAAAGGTTTGAGTTACATGACCATTCCAGTTTATTAATGTAACTATATCATTCTGAATTTTATCCTATATGGAAAGAGTCTGCACATGGAGATATGTGCATATGAACATTTTGTGGAATGTTCATTAAAAAGTCAGATTTCTGGAACCAGCAGCTGGCATAATGGTTATGGCACTGGACTCCCATGAAGTCAACTGTGGTTCAAGCCCTGGACTCATGGCTTAAAACTCACGCTGGGCACGTGTGCATACATAACCAGAGTCCCAGTAGAAAAATGGAGGAGAAGGGATTACAACGTGGCCACCCCCTCCCAAGGTGATTTCTCACTTTCTGTCTCTCTGAAGAACACCTGTGCCCTAAGGTAAAAATCACTCAAAAAAAAAAAAATCCTTAAATTTCTGGGCATCATCATCATATCAATAATATCAGAAACCCAAGATTCAGGAATCTGCTTTTCCAGAAATTTTCACATCTATTGGTCTGAAAATCAAATATGGGAAATCTCTTCTTAAACAATGTTCAGTGTGAAAGGAAAAGCCTGTTCTTTTCCCCACTGCATACACTGAACATTACCTGAAGTAGAAGCGTGTGCGTGCATGCCCAAGATCCCGAGAGGAGAATGGAGGAGAAGGGATTGCAGTGTGGCCATCCCCCCGGGGGATGATTTCTCATTTTCTGTCTCTCTGTCTCTCTCTGTCTGTCTGACAAGCACACGCCCCTATAGCAAAAACCTCTCAAAAAAAAAAAAAGAAGAAGCTAAACAAAATCCAGGAAACTGGGATAATGAAACTTTAATATTGAGGCTTACTTGATGATGGAGGGCCTAAGTCTGTCTCATTGAGTCTTTGACTTTAGATTGGCAGTGACTCACTGGCCAGAAAAAAATAATCTGTAAGCAACAGAGCTAAGCACCCTAATATGTCAAACGTCATGATCTGGCTCTGGTTTACAAGCTTTCTATCTTAACATTGGGGTTGCCAATGTGTTCCTAGTGCAAAAACTTAAAAAAGGATTAAAACCCAAATCACTCAAATAAAAAACAATCACACTGAATTTTTTCATATGTCAATTCTCTTGCAGAACCTGGACCTACTGCCTGCAAAATCCCTGCCCCTATTCAGTCAGTTCTTCATGTAGCATACTACCAATCTAGTCTTTTTAGATTTAACCTAAATGATAAAACTCCTTGTTGGAAAAGCTCTCCCACAAGCCCAGGTGATTTACTGACCTCACCTGATTCCCACAATTTGTTAATATGTTTATAACAAATTTGTCATTGCAATTATATTTATCTTGCTGTCTCTTTTATTAGATGATAAGCTGTTGAAAATATGAGGGGGCTTTTGAAAAGTTCATGAAAAATGGACATTATAAAAATCTATGCATGGGTTTCCAAATTATTGGGTATGACTTCTCTGATGAACTAATATTTTGTAGCAAAATAAATTTGTACTTTAATTCCATTTTTCCATGAACTTCTGAGTTCTCCTCATAAAAACCTCAATGGGCAATCTAGCAGCCCTTCACAGACAATAAGTAGGAAACTCAACTTTGTGAAAAGACTGACAAAGCAGAAGGCCCAAGAGCAATTAAGCCACAATAACCATAACTGAGTTAACTAATAGTACACAATCTTTTAGTTAAATGGAATTCTATTAAGAAACTTTAAATCAGTTCAATTACTAGCTGCTACATTCTGTATTCTATGGTCTTAATTGGTGAGATTTATTTCACTGTAACACTTAGGTCATTTGCAATGTACAAGTGTCCATTATCAGAAAGTTATACTACTAAAGAACAAGATGTCCATAAAACTTACTTAGGGCCAGCCCATGATCTAGTGGTCAAGAAAGCTGGATCCCACATAACTGACCATGTGGTTCGAGGCCTGGACCCAGAAGCTTGAGAAATACACCAGGCTTATGTGCTTGCATGTTCAAAGTTCCAAAAGGAAATAGAAATGGAGAAGGGATCATGGTATGTTCATGCCCCTCAGGGGGTACTTTCTCACTTTTTCTCTCTCTCTCCAGCAAGTGCACACACTCTTTGACAAAACAGAAAAACAATCCAATGAAAACCCCAGTTATTTAATAAATTAGAGAAAGTAGCCAAGTGCTGGTGTGGCAGTAACACCAATGGACCCACATGCGAAGGCCCTGGGCTCACATCCTGGGACCTCCTCATGCACACCAGGCAGGAATTCACAGGTCTATGGTCCAGGTTGGCTAAGACTGGGGATGGATCATAGCGTGAAGACCTTGTAAGAAATGCTTGTTGGAAATTACTATCTCTCTCATGGAAGAAACCAATAAACTTTTAAAAATTGATATTTTTAGGGATGGATCATAGTGTGGTGTTAAAATACATTATTCTGTGAGGCTGGTCCACTTGGAAAGGTTCTGCATTTTTATCTGGAGACCTCCCTGCATATACCTGACATGTGTGCATCCATGGTCCAAGACTGGCTGGAGGGGAATCACCTAATGGAGGTGCTGTCTCCCTCTCTCTGTCTCTCTCATATAGAGGAAATAAGTAAGTTAATAATTAAGTAGTTAGTTAGTTAATTAATTAGAGATTGGCAGCAGACCATACCATAAAGAGCATGAAACTTGGACTCAGAAAAACCTAATTTTAAACTGTAAATATTTCACTCTGTGCCTTTGAACAAGTTACTTTATTATCTAAAGCTTCTATTACTTAATCTATTTCACAGAGTGAAGAACTAATTAGATAATTAAATATGGGCAAAAATACCTAGCATATTGGCTAACTAATAATAATCACTCATAAATATTTTATTGCTGTTATTACACTCAACCACTGCACTGGGATTAAGCCCTTTCCATTAGAAAGCCTGGAAGAACTGAGACATGAGACAGAGCATGTTAGTTAATTGAGCCTAAGTTTCCAGAGGACTTTAGCAGAAAAATTAAACTGTCATGCTAGAATATATAGTATTAAAGTGTATCTTGCAAACCACAAGATTTACCTCATTATGTACTTTTAAATTGGTAGATCTGTTTTAAAGGTTAAAAACACAACGAAACCTGTTCTTGAAAAAATTTGGATGTTTAAAGTCAAATACTAATCAGTGGGTAGTCATGATCAAGACATGCAGATCCTCGGAAAGAGCACCGTCATCAGAGAGGAAAACAAACAGAGGGCATAAAGCGAGCTTTCATAGCCTTAAGGGCCCAGTGTCTTGGCCCTTGACTTTCAGTCTCAGAAATCTGAATTTATCAGTGCACTAAGAATCCACAACAACCAAAGATAGTGACACAGCCATGGAAAAATGCTCTACAATGCTGGGCTGACATAGGAGAGTCCCAGGTGTGTACTCCGAGGCTTCCCTGTTCGTATCAGGTACACACAGGCGTGTCTGTGGTGTGTGTTGCCAGAACCTGGTAGTGGTCCACAGCAGAGGGACATTTTTGGAGTGCGTTTCTCTCTCTCTCTCTCTCTCTCTCTCTCTCTCTTTCTCTTTCATGGAAATGATAGATAAACAGGCTTTTCCCCCCCTTCAGATGGATTTTTGCTATAGGGTACATGCATTCACTGGAGAGACAGAGAGACAGAGAGTGAGAAATCACCCCCTGGGGGAATGGCCACACTGCAATCCTTTCTCCTCCATTTTCCTCTCAGGATTTTAGGCATGCACAGAAATATACCTGGTTTGAGTTTCAAGTCATCGGGTCCGGGACTAAGACTAGGGTTAGTTTCAAGTCATCAGGTCCGGGACTCAAACCAGGGTTGATCATGTAAGAGTCTAGTGACATAAACATTATGCCATCTGCTTGTCCTAGTAAAAAGTCTTTTAAAAAATAAATACTTCAGAGAACCAGCAGGTGGCATGGTGGTTAAGGCTCTGGAAACTCCCACACGACTGACCACAGTTCAAGTCCCAGACCTGGAGGCTTTCTTTCTCCCATTCTGTCTCTCTCTCTGGTCAAATTAAAATAAAAAATGAATGAATAAATAAAAATTAAATAAAATAATTATTTTAAAAAAATAATATGTCAGAGCAATAGATGGCATAATGATTATATAACTGGACTCCCACATAGTCAGCTGCAGTTCAAATCCCAGACCCAGTGGCTTAAAACTTACACTGGGTGCATGTGTATGTGTGCCCAAAATCCCAGAAGGATAATGGTGTAGAAGGAATTGCAGCATGACCCTAGGGAGTGAATTCTCACTTTCTGTCTCTCTGTCTCTCCAGTGACCACATGCATCCTATAGCAAAAAATCTCTCTCAAAAAAAAAAAAAAGGATAATTTATAACAACTAAATTTCCAACAGATCTATGATAAAGCAAACACTAGCAGATTTTTAAGATACCATGGAAAAACAAATACTTGTCACAAATCCAGGGCACTCTTTCTCTAGTATTAGAAACAAGGTACTCAGGGACAAGCAGATGGCATAATGATTATGTTGCTGAACTCTTATGTAGTCGACAATGGTTCAGGCCCTGGACCTGGTGGTTCGAAACTCACTCCAGGAGTGTGTGCATGCCCAAAATCCCAAGAGAACGGAGAAGAAGGGATTGTGGCATGGAGGGCAGTTTCTTGCTTTCTGTCTCTCCAGCAAGTACACATGCCCTTATAGCAAAAATATTGCTCTAAAAAAAAGGAAAGAAATAGAAACAAGGCACTCTGTAGTTTAGAAATGGATGTGCTGTCAGAAGTTTTCTCTGTAATGAATAATCAGAGCAAAAAAATAGGATGCTCTTGAGGCATATTTCTACAAATATATAACAAAACTAATGATTTTCCTTATTCCCAATCCTGCTAATTTTCTAGTGGTCTAGAAACTATTCTTTGTTTTAGAATCATTTATTTAATTTTATTTAACATCAGTATTTTTTTTTAATTGCTACAGGGTATATGCACTCACCAGAGAGAAAGTGAGAGAGAGAGAGAGAAAGTGAGAAAGCAAGCCACCATGTCCAAGATTCAAACCGTGGTCAGTCATGTGAGACTCCTTAACTGCCATGCTACCTGCTGGCCCCAAGATACTGTTTTTTATAAATTGTCTCTATCTGACACAAAATTGTTCTCTTTTAGACTTCAGCAGAAAAGACTATTCTTTTGTTAACAGTAATGTGCACACTGCAGACTGTTCAGTGACAATCTGCCCTTGCCACAACCTAAATTTTCCATGAAGTTTTCGATGAATCCTCATCATAAACATACATCTTCAGTAGATACCAAGGAGTGGGATTGCTGGATCATATGGTAGTTCTATTTGTTGATTTTTGAGGAATCTCCCAATACTCATTTACATTCTCACCAACAGTGTGGGAGAGTTCCCTTTTCGCTGGCATCTAGCCAGCACTAATCATTATTTTTTTTCATCTTAGTCATTCTGACAGGGGTTAGGTAGTATCTCATTGTTGTTTTGATCTGCATTTCCTTAAAATGAAGGATGTTGAGCATCGGAAAAGTGCTTGCACATCGATGTTTATTGCAGCACTATTCACAATTGCTAAGTCACGGAACCAACACAAATGCCCATGAACAGATGAATGGATAGAAAAACTATTGCAAATATACTCTATGGAATACTATTCAGTCATTAAAAAAAAAATGGCTTTTGACAGAAAGATTTACTGCTGAGTGAAGCAAGCCAAGCTATGAAGGAGAGACACTGTATGTCCCCACTTAATAAATACCAAGTGTCCTCACTCTATGACTAAAACTGATTGACTAAAGGATATAGAAACACAGTAAATACCAGATACAATGTGTGTGTGAAAGAGTAGGATCTTAGGAAGGACATTTAGAAGAAAAATAGGGAGGCAAAGCATCAATGGGACAAAGAAATGTGGTATTATCTGTTGAAGATATTTTATAGTTTTATCAACTGGACTGGGGAGAAATGTTCACCTGTTGAAATATTCAATTTGTAAGCTAAATAATGTGATTGAATGTATAAAAGAAAATGAAATTAAAAATGAAAAAAAAAACAAGAAAATAAAAGAAAGTTCTATATTCAGTCAGTTGAATTGAAGGCACACCAGGAAATTAGTATTTTCTTTTTTTTGTTGTTTTGTTTTCCCTTGATAATGTTATAGAAATCACAAACCCAGAGTTCTGCAGTTTATTCGTCTTTCTCTTGCTTCTGTATGTGTTTCTCCTCAAATGGAAGTCTTTATTTCTGTAATCTTTTTAGCTTAAATGATGGCATATTTATCTGATTGCTGAATAGAAGTTTCATCTATATGTTCCACTATTACACTGATTCCACAGTATGTTTCTGTATTTATTTGCCTCTTTGTTATTAGGTTTAATAGGAAATTTTCTTCAGAAAATTTTTATTATGTAGCTAGATTCTTTAAAAGGGGTATTATTTTGACTTTGGATAGTTGTATATTCATTTTCCTTCACAGCATATTCTGTGAATCTGCAATTTTCATTTTAAGTAATATTGCAAAAATAAAACTATGATCCAAAAAAAAAAATCAGCAGCAATTCATTGTCTCAGTAGTGAAATAATTTAAAATATAAAGCATAATGTAAAATAACTACATGAGATATAATGATACCAGTTGCATGTTGTGAAACTAAATAGATGGAATATATTTGAAATCCTGTATTCTGTAAAAAGCTATAAATATTAAAAGCAAATACTAATTTAAACATTGTATCATTCCTCATAATTTGCAGTGCCTACCAAAATAAATGTGATGCAGCTCATTTTAAACAACATTACATAAAAATAAGATAAATATTTTGTACCCACCTCTAGTGGAGAATCTAGTTTAGGTTATGGCAAGCTTCTACATGGCTGAAGCAAGGAGGGTTGCTATGGCTCTGTCAGCTGTGGAGATCCTAACTCTGCAGTAGAGCTGATACAGTGAGTTCTACACTCTTGGGAAGATGCCACTTGGGATTGGTTTCTCAACTAGGTCACCCTATGGAATTCCTCGTGCACCCTTTGAGTCTTCTTTGTGGAAGTCTGAGCCTAAATAATTGAAGTGAGTTCAATGTCATGGCGTCTAAGTGACACTAATAGAATTGTTTGTCAAAGTAACTTATTTCCACTCAGAGATTCATTATTGAAAAAAAAAAAGTATTATTTACGAGCTAGGAAGTGATGGTCTTGCAGCAGTCACATTAGAATAAAATATATCTAGAAGTGGTATTATTATGTCTCCATTTATGTTGACTTTTTCCCGATGTGCTTCAGCGATAAAATTGGCATTGTCATTATTCCAAAGAATAGCGTGAAATAGCAATTAAAAGCAAGATATATCTTTTAAAAACCAATCCCCGTACAATAAAACTATTCTTTTGCTTTTCACTTTATGTTTGCATTTTAAGGAAGAAAAAGTAGGAGACAAGTACAAAGAAGAGTTAAACATATGTGTAAAAGCAAAGTTCTTGTGCTATGTTAGAATATGTCTATAAAATCCCTGGTGTATAAATGCATTTTAAAACACAAAATATTTTAGAGATGGACATTTATGTTATGGCAAATAAAATTATTTATTTGGAGTAATGGCTATGTCACTGGACTCCTATGTAGTCGACCACGGTTTGAGTCCCGGATCCGATGGCTTAAACTCACGCCAGGCGTGTGTGCGTGCGTGCCCAAGATCCTGAGAGGAGAATGGAGGAGAAGGGATTGCAGTGTGGCCATCCTCCCTGGGGGGCAATTTCTCACTTTCTGTCTCTGTCTTCCTGGTGAGATCACATGCCCTATACAAAAATAGTAAAAACTTCTCCAAAAAAATAAAAAAAGAAAGGAAGCAATTTGTCTTGGAGAAATGCATTTTGTAGATGAAGTCTTTTCTGAATATATGATATTTTTGAATATCCATATATATATATATATGTATGTATCTATATCTATATATAGATATATTCAAAAATGTATATATGATAATCTGTATTTATATTAAAATATATATCTATATGTTGAAAAATGTGTATTCAAAAATATATATATTCAAAAATGTATACTTACATACATATAGATATATATACACATAGATATACCATAAGATTTTCCTCTATAGACCTTATATTAAATCTAGAGTGGAAATAAATGGCTTGCTGACATGTATATAAAGTATAAAAGGCATGCACATGAAACAGAAATTATACTTTGTAACAACACACAAAAATAGATACACATCAGGAAAAGTCATGATCTATTTTTTCTGTTTTTTTTTTAATGCAAAAATGCATTACACTCTTCCAACAACCCAGTACTTTGAATGGTTACCTAATGGTGGTTGGAACCAGATAAAGAAAGAAGATGAAAAATCTATCAATTTTCAAATGTCATAACAAAATACCACAGACTGGGTGACTTAAAAAATAGAAAATAATTTTTTCCCAGTCCTGAAGGCTGGAAATCCAAGACCAAGATGTTGGCAGATGTGATTCCTTTTGAGCCCTCTCCCACTAGCTTGCAGATGGCTGTCTTTCCAGTGCATCCTCACGTGGTTGTTCCTCGGTCTACAGACATGTCTGGTGTATCTCCCTTTCTCTTTCCTAATCTTCTTCTCTTATAAAATAGACATCAAACTTTTGCTTCAGGGCCTAGTCCCATGAAACAGTTTTAACTTCATTGCCTCTTTAAAGACTAATTCTAAACACTATACAGTCACATTCCGAGGCAGTGGGGATTATGACTTCAATATTAGACAGCAAATAAACAGTATGGAAATGTACTAAGTAATAGGCACCTACAATTAGTATATTATTGTATATTCTTTAACAATTTTGTTAATATGGATAATGTAAAGATTTGAGGCAAGTTTGTGAGACGTAAATTAAAAATAATATTAAAAGACTCATATTATATTGCATGATCTCACGTATGAAATCTAAAACAGTCAAATTTATAGAAACAGAGAGTAAAATGGTAGTTGCCAGGGGTTGAGGATTGGGAGCAATTTGGAGGCATTGATAAAGTTTGATCACACATTGATCACAAAGTTTCAGGACCAGCAGATGACATAATGGTTATATCACTGGACTCTCATGTAGTTGACTGCAGTTCGAGTCCCAGACTGGGTGGATTAAAGCTCACACCAGGCACGTATGCATTAGTGCCCAAAATCCTGAAAGGAGGATGGAGGAGAAGGGATTGTGGTGTGGCTATTCCCTCATGGATGATTTCTCACTTTCTGTGTCTCTGTCTGTCTCTGTCTCTCTGGCAAGCACAAGTACCTTATAGCAAAAATCTCTATAAATAAATAAATAAATAAATAATAAAAACAAAGTTTCATTTATGTAGGATGAAAAAGTTCTAAAGATGTAATGCCCAGCATGGTGACTATAATGAATAGTATTATACTGTGCATTCGAAATTTACTATAAGATCAGGCCTTGAATGTTTCACTACATTGTTTTTAATTGGACCTTATTAACACTTGTACCTTGGTCTTGACTATATCGTATTATATTAAGGAATGAACACCCTTTATGTTTAAGGTAAGATAGAAAAAAGAGAATTCTTTTTTGAGCCCTTTCCTCCCATCATATTAAAGTCAGAATGGCTTCCTATTTCGTGCAACAAATTTGAAGTTTTTTTTTTAAAAAAAATCAATTCAAGAAATATAATGCTTTGCTGTCTTACTAAAAAGAAACCATGAGGTAAGACTGGAAGAAATTCATCACATAATTCATGTAGAAAAATAGCCTCAGGAATTTTAGAAATTTGGAGGTTGTGTTTCTTTCTTTCTTTTTTTTTTTTTTTTGGAGAGGTTTTTGCCATAGGGTGTGTGTGCTTGCCAGACAGACAGAGAGAGACAGAGACAGAAAGCATGAAATCACCCCCCAGGGGGTTGGCCATGCCGCAATCCCTTCTCCTCCATTCTCCTCTCGGGATCTTGGGCACGCATGCACACGCGCCCGGAGTGAGTTTAAGCCACCGGGTCTGGGACTTGAACCGCGGTCAACTACGTGGGAGTCCAGCAACATAGCCATTGTGCTAACTGCTGGTCTCGGAGGCTGTGTTTCTATAGTATATTCATGAGAGCTTTGTGATTACTGTCATTAAGGCATTATTTATACACACACACACACATATAATGCTTCCAAATGTAATTTATTTATTTTTAAATATTTTTATTTCAATTTCTTTTAAAGTTTCGGCAAATCTTTTGATTTATGAAGCTATTAAATAACAACATGGAGAGAAACTAAAAATAAAATTTAAGTTCTAATATCTAGGAAGTAGTTTAAGTGTAAATACTAGAAGCATTTTTACATAGGTTCTCAGCATTATCTCTAAAATACTCTTATGACAATTATAATATCTGTTCTGTAGCTTTTATGGACAATGGCCCTGTCCAGTGAATTCTAGCATAATATGAACTTTAAGTAAATATAAGAGAATGTTTGAGAACTATTCATATTTTATCTATGATGTCAAATAACATATTACACGTGTTACTAACATTTTACAACTTTATGATTACACAAGAAAAATGATATTTTGGTAACTTTGTAAATTTGTTAATATCCTTTCTTGGATCATGAAAAATAAAAGAAATTGCTACTTGAGGTACCAGCAGGTGACATGGTGGTTAAGGCACTGGACACTCCCATGTGGCCAACCATGGTTTGAATCCTGGACAGGTAGGTGGCTTGATTTCTCACTTCCTCTCTCTTTCTCTCTCTCTGTCTCTCTCTGTTCAAATTAAAATAAATGAATGAATAAATCAAATGAAATTATTCTTTTTACAAAAAGAAAAATGTTACTTGGGAAAAAAATCAAAGTCCACATCACTTTTCCTCAGTGTTTATTTGTTCATTTGTTTTGAACAGGGTCTCTCTGTCACAGTCCTCCTTAGCCTCTCAGCTGGGATTGCAGGTATGTGCCATCATTCGAGATCTTTTGTTTTAGACAGAGTCTGGCTGTGTTGTCCACGCCAGCTTCCAACTAGCAAGCCTCCTGCCTTGGTCGCCCCTGGTGGCTGGGACAACAGACTCAAGCTTCTACACCTGGCAATTTGATTGGACCAGGATTCAAAACTGAGCCGCACATGTAGTTCAAGTCTGCAGAGCACAGCATCTCAGTAGCTGGTGTGACTGGAAATTTAAGAAGTTCTGTGTTTGTTGTTGTTGTTTTGTTTTCCTTTTTTATCATTACATATATATGTAAAAAAATTTCCAACAGTGCATTATTAGAATGTAAAAGATCTCCTACACATTTATTGCAGAACTAGAAGGCACTAGTATACCATATTATAAGCTCAGGGTATCAATTACAGAATGTTTTTGTTGATAAAAATAATCATTAAATAAATAAGAACCTGCGGATAGCCAAATATCTACTAATAAAACAAACAACAAAGTCATTGATCTATATGCCACAGTTGTATACTGATATTAAAAATAATGATAATGTTGACTGACCAAGAAAAATGCGGCTGCTGAATTTTCGAGTAAGAAATAATAGTTATGGGGAACACAGTATATTATGACTTTTCATGAAGTTCTTTTATAGAGAGAATGCTGTCACTATTATGTAACTTTCTTTGTAGATGGTAAAAGGTGATAGAAATGATCGTATTTGGGGAAAAATATGTGAGGCCAATACTCATTTACATTCTCACCAACAGTGTGGGAGAGTTCCCTTTTCGCTGGCATCTAGCCAGCACTAATCATTATTTTTTTTCATCTTAGTCATTCTGACAGGGGTTAGGTAGTATCTCATTGTTGTTTTGATCTGCATTTCCTTAAAATGAAGGATGTTGAGCATCGGAAAAGTGCTTGCACATCAATGTTTATTGCAGCACTATTCACAATTGCTAAGTCACGGAACCAACACAAATGCCCATGAACAGATGAATGGATAGAAAAACTATTGCAAATATACTCTATGGAATACTATTCAGTCATTAAAAAAAAAATGGCTTTTGACAGAAAGATTTACTGCTGAGTGAAGCAAGCCAAGCTATGAAGGAGAGACACTGTATGTCCCCACTTAATAAATACCAAGTGTCCTCACTCTATGACTAAAAATTATTGAAGAAAGGACTAAAGGATATAGAAACACAGTAAATACCAGATACAATGTGTGTGTGAAAGAGTAGGATCTTAGGAAGGACATTTAGAAGAAAAATAGGGAGGCAAAGCATCAATGGGACAAAGAAATGTGGTATTATCTGTTGAAGATATTTTATAGTTTTATCAACTGGACTGGGGAGAAATGTTCACCTGTTGAAATATTCAATTTGTAAGCTAAATAATGTGATTGAATGTATAAAAGGAAATGAAATTTAAAAAGTGGAAAAAATACATCTTAAACTATATTCATATTAATTAAAAATATTTGGTTTTTTTCTTAAACTCAGAGATAATTGACAATCATTTAGAATAAATTATTTCAAAATATACTAGGTTTGGGGCCAGCAGGTGGTGTGGTAGTTGGGGACTCGTACATTGCCAACTGTGAGACCTGGTGGCTTGCTTTCTCACTTTCCCTTTCTCTCTCTTTGTGATCAAATTTTAAAAATAATAATAACAAATAAAATTAGACAAAAAATTCATTAAAACAATACTAGACTTAATATTTTACTTCCTTCTTATATTACTTATTATTGTTATACTATAGCTAGATTACAAGATGATATAGTAAGTCAAATATGAAACAATAGACAATTGTCTAATTTTAATGTTATATTAATATTAAATAAATAATTAATTTTCTGGACACATTATTAATATGTATAAATAATACATGAATAAAAAGTTTTATTTATAGAGCAAATCTGGATAAAAGACACAATGGTGATATCAATCAAAAAAGAGTTTTTCCCCCCCAGAGCCTTGGTTTAAATTAACTATGTGTGAAACAGTATTTTGAATACCATGGGAGATTATCTACATGAATGTGCTTGTTTCAATATTATTTGAAGATAGAATTTAAGATAGTATTAAAAGGATTTCTCAGCAGCAATTTTTTCACAGCCATTTTTACCTCTTTGTTCCGTAGACTATAGATGATAGGATTTAACATCGGGGTTAACCCAGTATATACCAATGCCATAAATTTATCTATTTCCTGTGAATCTACTGCTGAAGGCTTCAGATACATGGAGAGTGCTGTCCCATAGAACAAAACCACCACAGTCAGGTGGGCTGCGCAGGTCGAAAAGGCTTTGCTTCGTCCATCTGTTGAGCTGATTCTCAAAATGTTGGAGAGGATGAATGCATAAGAGAAACAAATGAGGAGCATAGGTAAGGGAAGAAGTAGTACACTGATTACCAGCATGACTAACTGTGCCATGGAGGTGTCCTCACAAACCAATTTCAGGATAGCCAGAATTTCACAAGTGAAATGGTTGATGATGGTGTTACCACAGAGAGACAGTGATAGCACAGACATGGTTTCCACCAGGGCAGTGAGGCAGCCTGTCACCCATGAGCCAGCTGCAATCTGCACACAGACCCTCCTGTTCATGATGATGGGGTATCTCAGGGGGTTGCAGATGGCCACATACCGGTCATATGCCATCATGGACAGCAGAACGCATTCAGTAGAGCCCATGGCAAGAGAGAAGTACATCTGAGAAGCACATCCTGAGAATGAGATGGTGTTTCTCCCTGAAATAAAGTTTGTCAGCATTGGAGTGAGAGCAGAGGAGGTATACCAGATGTCGAGAAAGGAGAGGTTGCTGAGGAAGAAGTACATGGGGGTGTGCAGGTGAGAATCCAAGATGGTGATAGAGATCAGAATAATATTGCCCAGCAAGGTGTTCATGTACATCAAGAGACACAGCACAAATATGATGAACTCAGCCTTTGGGTATTCTGAGAAACCCAGGAAGAGAAAATCTGTTACAGATGTCCAATTTGCCTGGAACATTTACGCTGTTGTATTCATCTGTATACAAGAATAAGTGGGTTAACATCACGTTATATATTCATATAATATCCCTTTTATATATTCTGGAATTTTTTTCTTCATATGAATTTGTGGTTGATACTTAAATGGTCGTCTAGGTTAGTGATAATACTAACAATGTATATTTGAAGGAATCAGTTATTAATACAGAAATGTAAGCAAGATGTTAACAAATAAGCTCTTGAAATGTTATTTTTGCTCTTTAGAGATAATGTGGAAAGAAGTAGGGATTTTTAAATAAACATTCTAAATAAACATTTTTAAAATAAACATTTAAAAATCCTGATAGAACCAGGAAAGTAACAATTTTTTCTTCCTTTCCCTTTCTGAAACTACATTTGTAACTGATCTCTGGTATGTCATCTCTTTACTTCCAAACCACTGGAATAATTTCCTTCCCCTAGTTTGGTAATAGTCTTCTTACCTAGAAAGTAATGTGCATTCCAAGTTCACAGTTTCATATGCTTCTCCTAGAGATATGTTCAAAATAATTTGAAAGACTGAAGGAGTCAAAAAGGTATAGACAGGCCCAGCTGTGGTGACACGGCAGTGGTACAAAACTCTGCAATCCTCGAAGCCCTCCAGAAGATTGGGGTTCTGTTTCTGGGTGGACTTGCACATACCATGTGACCTTGATCCTGGTATGCGGGTAAACTCTGGAAGAGGAGGTAGCATAGGACCCTTAAGAGTCTCTCTCTCTCTGTGTATGTCTCTCTTTCTCTATATGTATATTTCTGTGACTTTGTCTCTCTTTTTCAAAGTAAATAAATAAGATTGTCCTTTAAAAAGGTATAGATTTCTGCAGCCACTAGTTATTTACTAGAAGACCTTGAACATTTAGATGCTAGCTCAGAGTCTCCTTCTCAACCCCAGGAATATGACGACATTTATTCTCATGTTAGGCATGAGCCTATGCTTATGGAGTCAGGCACCTGGAGCATATTTCTTTCATATTGCTGCAGTTATCTTTATGTCTATATAACAGAAACATCCCCTAAAGAACCAACCATTGGCATTTCGACGTAATTTAAGTCATATATTCCCTTTTACAAAAAGTCCAACTTGCAAATTAAAGTTAGAAATCTATTTATACAGTATCACAAACTCTGAAGCTCTAGGGAGAATGTCCCATAGATCCAATTATATTGAGTATCTGGTCTAGTCTAATTGTAGTGTTATTCAAACAACAAATAAACATGTCTGTTTATCTGAGAGGGATAATTTTTCTCTTTTCCTGGTAGTGTTACAAATCAACCAGACTGACTGATTCAAATAAGGTTGAAATAAATTAATAAAGTTGGCAGATGGTTTTTAAAAATGAAGGAAATTTTTTATACTATGTATGAGATCAAGTCGCACTTGGCAAGGAACTTACCAAAGTTGGGGTCATTAGAGCATAAGTAACTTCTGCAGATCACAATATCTTTTTATAAAAGAGTTTTCTTTTTGTATGTTTTAACTCAATATTTTATAAAATAAGCCCTATGAATAGTATCTTATTTTCCACTAAAACTACATGTAATGTCCTCGATTATGATATCTTAAAGAGAAAACTTTTAATGGTAAATATTCTTTCTGGTCTGTGAACATCCATTTGCCTGGAAGAACATTTTTCCTTTGGAAAAGTTATCTTTGCCAGATAAAGGCAACTTGACCCATCAGAAATCCACAGAAGATTTTATCTGTGTGATTGATATTTTTTATTTCTATTCTCAATTTGCTTGCTTCCCAAGTAAGGGATAATGGTTGACAGGGTATGGTGGAGTGGGGAGAACATGAAGTCAGTTTTATGACTCTACAATTTTAATTGAATAACTTGCTTCTTAGTAATAGATTCTAATCATAAGCATTACTAAATTATTTAATTTATATCAAATAGGTCTTTATTCTTAGAGAAGGTTATAAATTTGAACTATTACCAAGATTTTCAAAACCCAATAAAAAATTCTCCTTTCACTAATCATTATTTGTGATCAGAGTGCATCATTTGGGTCTTTCATTGACTCACTCCACAAGGATGTAACTTTCAAGGCCCTGGAATTGTGCATTGAAATATGATTCACTCCTTGAACAATAGATTCATGCAGTGCACACCAAAAAAGGTGGGGCTCTATGCAACACATACTTTCTACTTTACCACTTCATTTTGTCATCTAGAGAAAGCATATATTTCTCATCAATATTCAGTTTATCTGTAAAAGGCCATAATAATATTTTGTTTATTGTGTTGTAAAAGGCCATAATAATATTTTGTTTATTGGGATTACTGTGAAGAATGGAGCTATTTCAGATAAAGCAACTAACCTAGTACCCAATATTTGAAAGGTACTTAAAAATGCTAGATTTTTCTCCATTGTATTGTGTTCTACTTGCTTATCAAATCCTCTTCCTTTCCTATCTTTAGTCCTCCTTCTTACTATTTCCCACCTTGTTTGACCATGGCAAAGTACTTGTTTTTCTTTTCTGATTTAGACAAAATTCATGGCAACCATAATGCAAATGTTTGATGCAAAAGAGGAAAAATTTGATTAACATTTGTAATATGAACACAATGGAATACTAAACACTCTTTATAAATAAAGTAATCGTGCCATTTGCAACAATGTGGATGCACCTGAAGGACATCATATACACATATGAAAACATCACAGAGCCATCTTCATGGCTCAGTGCTAAGTGCTGCGCAGGAGGGACAGATCCCAAAAGGCTAAGCATGGTTTGACTCACAGACCAGTGGCTTGAAAAATTTGCTAGGAACCTTCAGGACCCTAATATAATGGGGAAAAAAAGGAGGAAAAAAAGATTGTGGCATGACCAGGTCTTATTGTAGTTGTCATTCTTTCTGTCTCTCTCTCTTTTGTGTACAAGTACTCATTGGCATAAAAACAAGAAAACCTCACACAAAAAAAGAAAACCCCATCACATAGTATCCCATAAATGTATATAATTATGATTTGGAAGTTAAAAATGATATATAAATAAATAAATAAATACAATGGTATCCCGGGGGGAGTGGAGAAAGAAAAGTACGAGTATTACGAGAAATAAATAAGATAAAATCAATAAAACAAAATCAAAACTAAATGTATATGCAACTAATAGTAGCAGTGCTCCCAATTCAAGAAGCAAAAAAGTAAAGAAATAAAGGGACAAATCTCAAGGCCAGCAGGTGGCATGGTGGTTTAGGAGCTAGACTGTCACATGAACGACTGTGGTTCAAGTCCCAGAATTGGCAGTTTGAAAATCATGTTAGGCAAGTACAGATAGTTCAGTAACACTATACTTTCATAGCCTGGTCATTTTAGCAAAGTTTGGACATTGTCTAAAACTCAGTTACTTATCTTTATACTAGTTTATAAACTATATGATTATGTCTGTATATGATTAGTCTTGGGTACTATGTGCTGAATCCTGTAAGATAGCCTAATGGAGGATGATCTTTTCTACCTATACATAATGAAGTTTCCTTATCATGACCTTTATGGCAATTACAGCACCAATACTCATTTGTCCCTGTAGGATACAAAAATGTTTTAGTTTTACACTGCAAAAGGACTAGAAATTTTGATTCTTTGTAATGTGTCTTCATGGTAAATATCATAGTCATTTCTCAAGAACAATTGTTAGTCTTCTCTTAACCTTTATAGACATATTTAAATGTATTTCAGTGAGTTAAGCATGTCACCACATGTCAAAACACTTAAATTATAATGCAAGACTATGACCTTAGCACAAACATGATGTCAATATCAAAATACCTCTTGCTATAATTAATGTCCTCCATGAATTGAGTCTCTTTGAAATGACTTTTTACTAAGCTGTTAAACAAGTTAACTACAGAACATATTTACTAATTGAAATATTCATGGCATTAATTTTTATGGAATTAAGGAATTTTAAAGGCTAGAAATTATTTGATCTTTCTCTCAAAGAACAAAATAATTCTGTTTCTAATATGAGATTAATAAAAGAAACTCCTTGTCTTTATTAATAAAGAATGATATACAGTATAATTTTGTATCAACCTGGTAAGAAAATTGTTATTTTTGAATAATCAATAAAGCTTAGAAAAAGAAATTATTCCATAAGTCTGAATAGTTGGTGCATATTAGGAACTCCAATAATGCTAAAAGAGATATTTACACCTGTCATTATGGTGTAAAGTTTTGATTGTGAAAAGAATTTTTATTGGTTTTGATATGAGATTACTTTATGGAGATTTTTCTTCTGATTTCAAATTAATAAATGGCTACAGAGTACTGACTAAATGTAAGTAAATACCATGTACTAGTCAAGCATACTACATTAGGTATTATGGTGAATTAATAATCAAGGTTGCTGATCATTTGCATTTGTTCAATGATATACCATTTCATTTGAATTGAGTCTAAAGGCCATACTTCAATTACATTTGTCAACTTTTAAATTATTTATCTTTAAAAATAATAAAATAAATAATAAAGCTATCTGCTCTTGTAATCTCTTGTGACCTATCTGCAAATTATTTGTCAAATAAACTGTTAGTCCTTTTTTTATCCATGAATGAGAAAAACAGAGAGAAATGGAGAGACAGCAATCTCCCCAAGGAAGAGTCTTGACAGCATAATCCACTCTAGTTTCAACAAGTGCTGGCTCATGGGCACATGTATACCCGGTAGATTCACAAGGTCTTTAGATGAGAGCCTGGAATCTTGCCATGGGGGTTAGCCTTACATCATTTCACGGTCTACCATTGCACCTCTATCCAGCCCCAAATTTGTTGATTCTTTTAACAGTTCTTAATAATGCAGAAGGTGAAAGGGAGAGAATCAGGGGTGGGGGAAGGAGAAGTAAAATATATAAGAAACACAAAATGGGAAATTATCTGTTGAAGATAAGATGTATGGGAATATCTTTGAGCTATTCAATCCACGTATTCTGGATGGGAATATTCATTTTGTATGCTGCAATGATATACAGTGAATGAATGTAAAAGCAATAAATTTAAATGAATAAATAAATAAAAGGACATTCAAAGAAAAACAAAAACAAAAACAAAAAAACACTGCCTCCAGTTCCAAAACTACCGGGTTAACTATTTCAGTCTGCCTACTCACAGTCATTGGACTTGCATTTGCACATCACTAGCAGTGTGCTGAGTGCTAGGAATACATTCTAACGAATTGCCATCTTTGTTCTATCTGACTCCTTGAATTCCTGGCCTACATCTCACCTATATGTCGATCTCCATTTTTGAGTATGTCCTACTACAGGGGCTAATGTGCTATTTGTGGGTATATGTTTGGCCTGGTGTTCTCCACCTATCTTTCAGTTGTGTTCTCTTACACCAGTCCTTCTCATGCTTATTCCATTGGCAGAACACCTAAAAGATACAGTAGTCTCTGCAGAAGTAGAATCTGACATACAAATTAAAAATAATTTTTCTACATAAAATGACTATTACATTAATAAATTATGCATTTATAATCATTGTTACATTGTTCTATACATTCAAAAAAAAACTGTCAAATGACTAAGATTGGAACCTTGAAAATAAATTTAAACCAGTGAAAGAAGAGTTAAGTATTTAAATCATGTTATTTGAGAATGCTGATGAATTGAATAATTAATGAACACAGGAAGGTTAATAGAGGACATTTAAGAGTTGTCCTTCATTTATGAAGAGGACACTAATCATGATGACAGTCATACTCAGCAAATATGCTCCAAGGTACACCCAGGTGTTCTGCCCAGTGGCATTTGCCTGACACATAAACATGGTCATCAGAATGGTCTATGAGATCTGAGAAAAGAGGCAATGAGAATAAGAATCAAGAACATAAGAATCACTTATAAGCTGGTAAGGTATTCCCATCAACCCATGAGAGTATCCAGCACTTGCCCTGGATCCTGGCACTGGTCTCAATGGATTGCTCATGCTGCTGACATACACCTGTTTCCTGGGCTGTAGAGTGAGCACACCTTCATGGGCAATCTTCTCCCAAGGATGGAGATCGTGATTTTTCCAACTCAGAGTTCTCTGTGCTGGAAACTGGGTCTTCACATAAAAATAATTCTTCAAAAGTTTGTTGTATATGTTAATTAACAAAACATTTTTCTGACTATATGTACTGTAAATAACACGTTATGAAGGCAAATTAAATATAACACTAAAATCTTCTTCAAAAGTTTGTTGTATATGTTAATTAACAAAACATTTTTCTGACTATATGTACTGTAAATAACACATGTTATGAAGGCAAATTAAACACAATACTAAAATCCAGCTATGATACAGTCATAGTTGACTCATGTTTTACTAAAGCAGAATCACTCAATAATATCCTCATTTGAGGCATTTTTTGAGTGGCCCATTTGGCTGCTATAGGTCATGTCATTCCCTAGGGAATTCATCTTTAATAGCAAAGAGACAGTTGGCAGGTGGTAGGGTGGTTGAGGTGCTAGACTCCCATGTGGATGACCACAGTTTGAGTCCTGGACCTGGCAGTTTGCTTTCTCACTTTCTATTTTCTCTCTGCCTCTCTCTGGTCAATTTTTAAAAATAATAACAATAACAAATAAAATTTTAAAATAAAATAATTCTAAAAAAATAGCAGGTTTAATGTAGAATGAAGTCACAGAGAATCTTGCTTTATCTAGAAGGTAAGCATCTAGTACTCTTTGAGACTTAAAAAAAAACAAAGAAATATCTGCTCCCCAAAACTTGGTCATTCATAACTTAATAAGTCTCCCTGTTGTCCTCTTTTTTTCTTTAAAACATGAACTATGAGTGCTAAAATTTTAATAAGTTATAAATTTTCTCCCTTATTACGTTCATGCTCCTTTTATTTCCTACAGATTTAATATTTTCCAGTCATGTACTAGAGGTAAACATGACATCAGTGTATAAAAATATAAAATATAGGAAATAAAAAAGGTAAGGAGGGAGGAGGCAAGGAAATGAGGATAGAAAGAAACATTTTTAGCTTTTTTAGCTTGAAGACTTAATGGTCTATTTTATACATTTCTATATAGTGACCATGTAGATCATCTCATGAAATTTAACTACCATCATCTAAAAAATGAAGAGAAAGTAATTAACCATAGGATACTTATAATGGCCTCAGGGGTAGGAGGTAATAGTTTTAAAACATTCAGTTATGGGTTGAACTGCATCTCCCAAATATTTGCATTTTGAAGTCCTAATCCCCAGAACCTCAGAATATGACCTTATATAGAAATAGGGTCATTACTGGGACCAGCAGTTAGTGTAATGGCTATGTTGCTGGACTCCCAGGTAGTTGACTGCAGTTTGAGTCCCAGACTGAGTAGCTTAAACTCACACCGGGTACATGAGTGTGTGTGCCCAAGATCCCAAGAGGAGAATGGAGGAGAAGGGATTGCGGCGTGGCCATCCCCTCTAGGAGGGTGATTTCTTACTTTCTGTCTCTTTGTCTCTGTCTTTCTGGCGAGTGCACACTCCCTATAGCAAAAACCTCTCAAAAATTAAAATAAAATAAAAAGAAATAGGGTCATCACAGACACAATTAAGATGCCATACAGGAGTAGTGGTGATCCCTATTCCAATATGACTGATGTAATAAAAAGGGGAAATTTGTACACAGAAATGGACCCAGGAAGAGCTTCGTGTGAAGACGAAGGCTGAGATTGAGGTGATGCTTCTACAAACCAAGAAATGCCCCAAAATGCCAGCAAATCACCAGAAGCTAAGTTGAAGGCATAGAATAGATTCTCTCCCAGCCCTTGGAAGAAACGAAACCTTGACTGGATTTCTAGCCTGCAGAACTGTAAGACAATAAATTTCCATTGTTTAAGCCGCTTCGTTTGTGGTATATACATGATGGTCCCAGCAAACGAATATATCTTCTTTGAAATTGTTAACTAGAAACAGTAGTGTCCAGCTGGAAAAGGCAGGTCACTCCCTTCTCCCACTTTCATTGGAACCATGCTATGAGATAAGCTTGAGTTATACCTTGGCTGAAGGTTTAAAAAGTACTTACTATGCAAACTGTAGTAAGTAGCCTTTTTTTTTTTAAGGATTATTTAATTTTATTATTATTATTATTTTATTTGACCATAGAGCGACAGAGAGAGAGAGAGAGTTAAAATGAAAAACCAAGCCTCCATATCCAGGACTTGGACTGCAGTCAGCCATATGGGAGTCAAGAGCCTTAACCACCACACCACCTTCCAGTCCCCAATCTCACTCTCTCATGATCACATGAAGAGAAACAGGACTAGCATTAGAGTCACAGGGGCTCCTTGCAGAACTTTCCTGTATTGGCCATAAGCAATAGCCAGGCAAGGTAGTTATTGACTGGTCATTAATGAAAGAAGCACCGATAAATTCAAGGACGCGGTAAAGCCTTCTGTTTATTTCTGTCCTCCTCAGCCTCCAGCTCAGTGCTGAGCACAAAACTATTAGTCAGTATTTAATGTTTGGTATACAACAGTAGCAACTCTCTTCAATAGTTTATTTTATATTAAAATAATTCAAATAAAAACATAAACAACACTTTCTTTTCCCCTATTTGTAAACATCAGCAATAATTGGTGGAGAAGAAAAAAATGCTTTCTATTCTCTTCCAAGGAAGGTTTATAACAGGGTGGGCTCAATGAAAGATAAGCAAGTCTTTTTCTCCATCTAGTGGCAAAAGCCGAAAGATAAGCAAGTCTTTTTCTCCATCTAGTTGCAAGAGATGATTATAACATCATGAGTTTAAATTTAAATTTCTACCTCCACCTGTCTCAGCTATATTGAAGTATACTTGACAAATACAAATTGTATCTTAGTCGTCCCAAGAAAATATTTTAAAATATACCTGGAAAAATGGGGTCATGAAGAGTTCACACGCAGAGCTGTGTTCCTATCTGCACAGAGGGGAGGACAAAAGAGTCTTCCCTTGCCTAATACTTTGTGCCTGTTGGCAGACACATAACCTTTGTGATGACTGTAACTATGTATTCCTTTAATATATCTCTATTTAGTCACTACTACATTCTAGCAAAGGTAATAGGCCCTCTCTTTTGTAAAACAGGCAATCACGGGACACAGGAAATCAGAACCAACATGTCTGTTTAAATAAATTTATTTTACCTGTACTTTGCTTCCTAAAATATGCAAAAAGCCCATCTCCCTTTAACTACTCTTTTCACTAACATAGCCTCCTCCACCATCCCCTCCACTGGATTCATGATTGCTTTATGGTTTCCAGGACTTCTACACTCCTTGGCTTTTCCTCTATGCCCTTCCTTGGTTTAGGTTGCAAACCACTTCTTGTCGTAATGATTTCTTTAGCCACCCTCTTTGACTCTGCTTCTTAGAAATATTTGCTAGACAAATATATGTATACACACACACACATATACATATATTTGTTATAGTTTCTGTGCTAGTTTTAGAGAATCCTTACCAATCAGAAAGTTATTAGGGAAAGCAAAAAGACACTACATCAAAACCTCAGACCATAGTGCTTGTCCATGGAAAGGAGGCAATGCCTTCTTTATAGTCTGTGTGAAAAATGCAGTACCAACCACAAGTCAGTGTACCCAGATTTCGACAGGAACCTGCCTAAGGCATTTGCTTTGCTGGTATCCAGGGTATCAGAAGCTTCCCAGGTGGTTGTGCGCCCTGACACCAAGAGTGCAAACTCACTCCCTAGAGAGCAGATTAGCATGGATTGTGGTAGCTGTTACTTCACAGAGCCCTAGACTTTTCCTCATATGCAGGTACTAGCCTTAATAATAAGACCTGACTTCATACCTGAAGATGCATAAAATACCCAGATGCTGGGACCATAGCTCCTGTCATGGACTGAATTATGTCTTTCAAAATTGATGTGTTAAGTCCTAACACCTGTACCTCAGAATGTAACAATACTTAGAGATAAGGTCTTTAAAGAGGTGATGAAGTTAAAATGAGGGATTTGAATTGGGAATTAATTCAATATGATTAAATTATCCTGGTAATAAGAGGACACGTGAGCACAGAAAGATGCCGGACATGTACATGCACAGAGATGAGCATGTGAACACAGAGAGAGGAGTACGATGTCTGTAAGTCTGAGAGAGGTCTAAGAGGAAGCGAAACCTGCTGACACTTTGATCTTGGACTGCTAGCCTCCAAAGGTATGAGAAAATAAATGTCTACTGTAGTCTCCACCCAAGCTGTGGTATTTGGTCATGGTAGCCCTAGCAAACTTATATACTCTCCTATGCAATAATTCTAGTCTTGGTGCAACATTCTCCCCTGTAAAAAATATTTGCAGGGCTTCATGGTGTCTTCAACTTGAGTAACAGCTCTGTCTCAAAAGATGAGTTGTCTTTTCCTTGATCCTAAGCCTTGGGGAGGGAGAATGATTTTCCAGCAAGATTTATGTTCATTCAGAGATGAAAAATCATCTTTCTGAGAGATCAGTAAAGTAGCAAACAAATGCTTTCAACCTGATGTCATTCATCAGGTTTCTTCCTCATGATTTAACTATACACAGATGAAGATACTTTAAAAAGTTCATGAAAAAAACTGAAAGTTTATTTTGGTGCAAAAAAATTCTGAAATCAATGACCAGTTTTTCATACTACGCATTTTTCCACAAAGTTTTGAAGCCCCTTCAGAAATGGACATCTGGCCCCCACAGTGCCTCTTATCAATAAATACATCTTTGGTGTTGTCCAGGAACTTTTAGGATGTGTCAAATAGGCCATTAATTAAGCAACTGCCAGACCACATTATGCTCACAGCTGAGAGCTCATTTTAATATTTTCCTCATCCTCTCAATATTCCACTATACTGTTCTAACCGTATCCCTGAATTGAGTTATAATGCATAGTGAACACCAGTTGATGGTATAACCAGAGTAATATACGTCTCTGCCTTAATAACTCAAACCAGTCCTATCCACTTTCACTGAGGGAGTTTTAATTTCTCTTAACTCATTTCCAATGTTTTCTCCTCAACCCCATCCCTGATTTATTAAAACTCCAAGCCAGAGGCCAGGAGGTAGCCTGCTGATTAAATTACTGGACTCTCATATGGCTGAGTGCAGTTCGAGTCCTGGACTGGATGCCTTGAAAATCATGCTGGCACATGTGCATGTGTCCCAAAATCAGGAATAGAGGAAAAGCGATTGCAGTATGGTCATCCCTCTTAGGTCATTATTTCTCACTTTCCCTCTCTGTCTCTGTCTCTCTCCAGTAGAGTGCACTTACCTTACAGCAAAAATAAACAAAATAAATCCACATTGATACTACTTTTCTCCTGGTAAAAATCCCTTTATGAAACCTAAAATGTGAACTAATGAGCCTCTCAATTGGCCAAGACCACCCCATGTGACAGTTCCAGCATTTCTAACTGCCACTCTCTCTTTCACATTTAATGATCCAGTCATACTTCTCTTTTCCTAAATGACAAAAATGACATTTTACAACTCCAAGACTGGACACATGTTGTCTTCCTTGCCTGGAAGGCTTTTCTCTCACATATTCATTGAGATCTTAATTACCTTCCAAATACGACTCTGGTGGTAATTCTTTTGTAATGTCCTTTGTAACCCTTTTCTAGACTATAGCAAAGCTTACTTACCCCCACGTCTGACAAACAATCCTTCTATTCTATCATTACATTATCATATTACTCTGTTTAG
Organism: Tupaia belangeri chinensis; assembly: GCF_000334495.1. Lineage (NCBI taxonomy): Eukaryota > Metazoa > Chordata > Mammalia > Scandentia > Tupaiidae > Tupaia > Tupaia belangeri. The sequence goes on along the minus strand of NW_006159969.1, from coordinate 55,645 downwards.
ACCTGGGGATGCTCAGGGAGGGGTTACTATCTTTGCTATCTTATCTCTAGCACCTAAACTAGTAATTTAAAGTTGGTGGCTATTAAAATGATTTTTTTTCTCAAGGTCAAGAACAGAACAGTAGAAATGTGGTCTTTGCTCACCCTGGGTGTTTTGGAGAAGGGGGTTGGAGCAGAAGTATTAGAAATGTTGGTTTTGCAATGTGTGGGTCATTTGAGCAAAAGGATGTGTTGTGACTACCTCTGACTTCACCAGGAGATTCGCATATGTTGAATGTGGTCGCAGGACACATTAGTGGATCTGCTTCATTGATTTTCTCAATGTCATTGCTTTCAAGGGACTGATCTGATTAATCCCATAGTTGTCTGTATCTGATGCTTTCAGCTTATCATGCCACAATCAGAGATGGACCATATAGTGGCAGCATGATCTTGACAGAAAAATCTCAATTTGTTTAGCTTTACAAGTAATTTTAATGCTTCTTTTTAGTTTCTTTTTGAACCATCATACAATCCCCACCTCTGCTTTGGATGCATTGCTTTCTCTGAGATCTTAATGCTAGAGCAAACAAGACAACATATGGATAAGTGTTTAAGTTCATCTCTTAGGTTTATGCCTACAGTACTCTCTATCACTTTTTGTCTACTTCTTCTACCAACCCAAAGGCAGATGTTAAAAACCTCTAGACAGGGGACCAGGAGATGGCATAATGGTTACATCACTGGACTCCCTTGTAGTTGACCACAGTTCGAGTCCTGGGCCCGGCAGCTTAAATATCATGCTGGGTGCCTGTGCATGTATGCCCAAAATCCTGAGAGAAGATGAGAAGGGACTGCAGCATGCCCATCCACCCTGGGGAGTGGTTTCTTACTTTCTGTCTCTGTCTCTCTGGTGAGTGCACAAGTCCTATAGCAAAAAAATTCTTAAACAAAACAAAACAAAACAAATCTCTAGACAGGGGCCAGCAGGTGGTATAGTGATGTGTATGCATGCCCCAAATCCCAAGAGAACAGAGAAGAGACTGCAATGTGGCCATCGCCCGGGGGGAGTGAATTCTTAGTTTCTATCTCTCTGGTGAGCACACACACCCTCTAGCAAAAATCTCTCTAAAAAAAATAGAAGAAAAAGAAAAAGACCCTCTGGATATAATTATAGATTTGACCTTTTGTTTTAAGATTTTTGTAGGACTTGTGTGCCTGGTAGAGAGAGAGAGACAGTGAGAGAAAAAGGGAGAAATTACGCCCCAGATGGATGGCCACACTACCAGCCCCTGCCCTCCATTCTCCTCCTGAGATTCTGGGCACACATGCATATAAATCTGACATGATTTTCAAGCCACCTGGTCTGGGACTCAAACAATGGTCGGCCATGTGGCAGCCCAACCCCTAAACCACCACACCACCTGCTAGACTCAAAATTTGATCCCGCTTTTCTTTAGTTGTATCAATTTAGAGCTCTGTTATTAATTGCATATATGTTAAGTTTTGTTTTGTCTTCTTGATGACGTTACCTTCTTATTTACTTCTGGTAATACTCTTCCTTTTTATTCTTCTTTCTTATTTTTTTCAAGTACCATTGTATTTATTTATCTATACACATTATTTTAAACTAACAAATCATAATTAAATACACTTATAGGATAAAATGTGATGAGATTTTGTTATTTTGTGAGAGGTTTTTGTTTTTGTTTTTGTTCTTGCTTTCCAGCAGGTGCATGTGCACACAAGACAGAGAGAAAGACTACTTTAATGGGACCTGGTCATGCCACAATCCTCTTTCTCTATGTTTCCTCATTATATCTGGATCCTGGAAGTACCCACTATGTTTTTCAAGCTACTGGGCTGTGATTCAAATTGTGCTTGGCCATTTGGGATCTTTCCCCCCTGCACAGCATTTAACCAAAGCCATGAAAAGGGCTCTGTGATGTTTTGATATATGTATATATTGTCCCACAGGTGCATCTACATTATTGCAAATGGCAGGATTACCTTATTTATAAAGGCTGTTTAGTATTCCATTGTGTTTATATTCCAAATGTCAGTCAATCTCTTTTTTCTTCTTTTGCTTCAACCATTTGCATCATGGTTGCCATGAATCTTGTCTAAATGAGGAAATCTTGCATGCATGCCAAAGATCCCAAGAGGAGAATGGAGAAGGGATTGCAGTGTGGCCAACCCCCTGGGGGGGGTGATTTCTCTCTTTCTGTCTCTCCAGCATGCACACTTGCCCCATAGACTAAAACAGTTAGAAGCAGTACAACAGTTACTTAAGCTCTCGATACTTCAACTTTGGTAGGCTCCATATCAAGTGCAACTTGATCTCATACATATTATACAACTCTCCTTCCATTTGTAAGAAAAACTACCAATTTTATTTATTTTAACTTTATTTAAATCAACCAGCCTAGCTGATTTTTAACACTACCAGGAAAAGAGAAAACTTACCCCCTACCAATAACAAGATAGACATTAACACGTTTATTTCTTGTTTGAATAACAGTACAATTAGACTAGACTATCTACTCACTGTAATTGGATCTATGGGACATTGTCCCTGGAGTCTCAGAGTTTGTAATACTGTACAAACAGATTTCTAACTTTAATTTGCAAGCTGGACTTTTTCCCAAAAGCAATATATAACTTAAATTATCTCAAAGTGCCAGGGAGCAGTTCTTTGGAAGATGTAACACAGACATCAGAGCAACTATAGCAATATGAAAGAAATAAGCACCATGTGTCTCCTAACATGAGAATATGTCATCATCTTAGGTTTGAGAAGGAAACTCAGCTTGTGTCTCAAGGTCTTATATTAAATAACTCATGACTGCAGAAATCTGTACTTTTTTAAAGCTCTACCTTATTTATTAACTTCAGGAGAAAGAAAGAGACAGAAAGAGAGTAGAGACCGAGAGAAGCCCCCTCAAGGGTCCTACACTGCATGTCTATTCCAGCTTTTACCAACATACCAGGGTTGAGGTCACATGGTATGTAAAAGTTAACTCAGAAACAGAACCCCAATCTCCTGGAGGGCTTTGAGCATTGCAGAGCTTTGTACACTGCTATGTCATCACAACTGGGCCTGTCTATGCCTTTTTGACCCCTTCTTTCTTTCCAATTATTTTGAATATATCTCTAGGAGCATCAGAGGAAACTGTGAACTTGGAATACAGAAAACTATCTAGGTAAGAAGACTATTACCAAACTAAGGGAGGGAAATTATTTCAATGGTTTGGAAGTAAAGAGAGACAGTCAGAAATCAGTTACAAAGATAATTTGGGGAAATGAGAGGAAGAAAAAAAATTCTTTCCTGGTTCCATATCATGACATTTACTTAAAAAACACTCTCTCCATTTGAACATTATCCCCAGAAAGCAAATATAACATTTCAAGGACTTATTTGTTAACATCTTGCTTGTATTTCTTTATTTATAACCTATTCCTTCAAACATGCATTATTAGTACTATCACTAACCTAGATGACCATTTAAGTATAGTCCACAAATTCATATGGAGGAAAAAATGCCAGAATATATAGAAGGGATGTGTTGCTTATTTATATATAATATGTGATATTAACCTACTTATTCTTGGATACAGATGAATATAACATTATAAAATGTTCCAGGCAAATTGGACATCTGTAACAGATTTTCTCTTCCTGGGATTCTCAGAATACCCAAAGGCTAAGTTCATCATATTTGTGCTGTGTCTCTTGATGTACATGAACACCTTGCTGGGCAATATTATTCTGATCTCCATCACCATCTTGGATTCTCACCTGCACACCCCCATGTACTTCTTCCTCAGCAACCTCTCCTTTCTTGACATCTGGTATACCTCCTCTGCTCTCACTCCAATGCTGACAAACTTTATTTCAGGGAGAAACACCATCTCATTCTCAGGATGTGCTTCTCAGATGTACCTCTCTCTTGCCATGGGCTCTACTGAATGCGTTCTGCTGTCCATGATGGCATATGACCGGTATGTGGCCATCTGCAACCCCCTGAGATACCCCATCATCATGAACAGGAGAGTCTGTGTGCAGATTGCAGCTGGCTCATGGG
>NW_006159969.1:13476-51413 GCF_000334495.1 Tupaia belangeri chinensis | reverse complement strand
CTTCTTCCCTTACCTATGCTCCTCATTTGTTTCTCTTATGCATTCATCCTCTCCAACATTTTGAGAATCAGCTCAACAGATGGACGAAGCAAAGCCTTTTCGACCTGCGCAGCCCATCTGACTGTGGTGGTTTTGTTCTATGGGACAGCACTCTCCATGTATCTGAAGCCTTCAGCAGTAGATTCACAGGAAATAGATAAATTTATGGCATTGGTGTATGCTGGATTAACCCCGATGTTAAATCCTATGATCTATAGTCTACGGAACAAAGAGGTAAAAATGGCTGTGAAAAAATTGCTGCTTAAAAATCCTTTTAATATTGTCTTAAATTCCATCTTCAAATAATATTGAAACAAGCACATTAATGTAGATAATCTCCAATGGTATTCAAAATACTGCTTAACATATTTAATGTAAAACAAAACCTTGAGAAAAAATTTATTTTAGACAGATATTCACCATTATTTTGATCTAGATTTTCTCTGTAAATAAAACTTTTTTATTTATACATTATTTATGCATAGTTAACAATGTGTCTAGAAAAAGAATCATTATTTAGTATTACTATAATACTAAAATTAGACAATTTTCTATTGTTTCCTATTTGACTTGCTATATCATGTCAGTATCTAGTTATGGTATAACCATGATAATAAGTAATATACAAAGAAAGTAAAATATTAAGTATATTATGAAATAATTTATTCTTAATGATTTTCAATTGTCTCTGAATTTATGAAAAAATAAATATTTTTAATTAGTACAAATACTGTTCAAAATGTATGTTTAATAGCCAAGAGTTCTTCTGAAAGTTCATAGAAAATGTATATTCTATTTTCCTAATTGACAATGTACATAAAAATGTGATTTTTGATTTATTAAATGTAATAAGAATGATTTGGGTTATATAGTCTCCGTACATGGAGACTGAGTAAATATCTATGTGTACTGAAATATAACAGGGTTTGCACAATGGTTATCCTATACATGAGGTGGATCAGGGGTATTACAATCAGATCTTAAAGTATCTGTGAGTACAATGTCAGAATAGTTTCATATTGTACATCAGTTGTCTCAGTGAATTTGTCAGCACAGTTAGCCATCAAGTTACTATTTTTCCTAAATATGCTGAAATGTCGTTAAGATTGAGGAAGTAATAGATTGTCACTGTGTAGAGATTACATTGCAAAACAAATTATATATTAGTGTAGATACATATTATTGAAAAAATTGATGAATAGAGTCAATATATGTGAGCAAAATTACATAAATTATAATTTCATATGTGTTGCATTGGTATTACTTATTGATAAATATTACCAATATTTATTGTTAAATATTATCAATATTGATATGCTTTTCTTTGTCTTTTCCATCCTCACTGGAGCTGGGTTATAATGAGGCCAATGAATACATATTATCTTTATCAGAGAATCTTCCTTGTCTTTATGTGGATGGTCTCTTTATTCTGTGGAAATGGTGCTTCTAAAACTAAATAGACATAATTTCCTTGAACCTTGGGTTTAGAGAAAGTGAGACCATTACTGAGAATTTTCACAAGAGAGTCCTGCCTGAACTAGAAAGGCTTACAAGGAATGTTTCAGTTTTGAGTGACTGGATTGAGAAAATAATTCAGAGTATAGGAATTTACTAGTGATATTAACCAAGTGCTCTGTGTACATGAGAGAACTTTTTTTCTCTGGCATTAGATGCCCAGTTTTATTCACTCAGATTCTCTCCAAAGGCAGGGATTCGAAATTTGTTGTGAATAACAAACACAGATGTTCTTACTTTGCTTTTTATGTAAACACTTCACTATCACACAACGATGACTACAATGTGGTGCTGTAACTGGAGGAAGAGGACAAAGAAATGTTAAATTTATTACCCTCTGTACCACTTTGCAAAAATACTGATTCCAAGTAATCATCAACATTGAACATATGCAAATTTGTATTATTTGTTCCTATAGGTAAAAAAAAAAAAGATTATAAAAGAAGTACTGACATGAAAATTTAATGGTTGATTAGCTCCAGTAGGCTTGAGATAGCTTTCTCAATGTCTTTATCCACCAATGTTTTTTTTCCCTTTTCTTCCTTTTCTTATTTTTTATACTTAATCACTATATATCTTTACAGCATACAAAAGAAATTTTCCCAGAATGAACACATTGTACACATTAGTCCAGTCAAGGATATTATCATGCACATTATCAAGATAATTTTTCATTTTTGTGTCTGTTAAATATTTTGTTTTGTTTTTCCTCCTTGATTCCCTACTTCCCAGTCCCCATCACTCACTCTTCACCCTCATTGCCTCTATTATCTGAGTTGCTTTCCATACCATTATAACTTCCAGGTTTTCATTGTCTACCAGAGTACAGATATTTGGTATATATAAAGTGCAAACATACAATGCCTTTCTTTCATAGTCTGGCTTGCTTTGCTTAGCATTAAATCTTCCATATTTGTCTACTTTCTATCAAATATCAGGATCTCATTTTTTTTTTATGGATGAGTAGTATTCTAAATGTATATGTGCCACATTTTTTCAATCTATTCAACTGTTCTTGGACATTTGAGTCGATTTTCTATCTTGGCAATTATGAATAATGCTGTAATAAACATGGATGTGCAAATGTTTTCCTGATTAAGTGTATTTCTATCCTTTGGGTAGATACTCAAGAGTGAAATTTCTGGATCATATGGTAGTTCTATTTGTAGGTCTTTGAGGAAAACCTCCATATTTTTCTCCACAGTGTCTGTACTAATGTACATGACCACCAAGAGTGTAAGAGAATTCCCTTTTCACCATAGCCTCGCCAGCCCTTACCATTCTTTATTTTTTAAATCTTAGCCATTCTGACTGGGGTTAGGTGGTATCCATTCTGGTTTTGATTTGCATCCTCCATCAGTAGTGTTAAGGTTATGGGGTCAGCAAGTGGTATAGTGGTTAAAGGAGCTGGACTCCCACATGACTGGCTGTAGTTCAAGTCCCTAACCTGGTGCCTTGCTTTCTCACTTTCCTTCTCTCTCTCTGTCTTTCTCTGGTCAAATTAAAAAAAATAATAAATAAAAGTTAAATAAAAATAATTCTTTTTAAAAATGATATGGATGAACTATTATAGAAATTTCCTGTGGGGCAGACAATGAACCTGTCCAGAGGCAAATTCAGTAAATGGCCCTTGTCTGTATGGTTGGACTGCCACAAGCTTAAAGACTAATCTCAGATTTCAGTTGCTTCTGTGAGACTCATTTTGTCCAAACAACCCAACCAAAATGGAGTTAACTTTTACACAGCCCAACTATATTTCTGTTGATAACCTCATCAATGGAACTGTACATGTAATCCTGAAGTTTTGATTACTTTTTCATTATCTTACGTTCCATTATAAGCAGCCCCTTGTTACATTATTTTTAATATTTTAATTAACAAATCATTTTATACAATTATGAATATAATGTGATCTGCTTTATGTATACAATGTGGAATGATTAAATCAAACAAATTAATATATTTATCACATCACTTACATATCATTTTTTATGGTGAGATTTGAGATTTATTTTGAAATACATTTATTATTGAGTAGTAGAGTCACACTACCAGGCAAGAGAGTTCAATCAATATTGCTGCTTTCTATAAGAAACCTCTGTATTAATCAAGAACTTCCCAACTCTCTCTTTACCCTATCCCCAGCCTCTGGTAACCATCACTGTACTTTCTACTTTGATGAATTGAACTTCTTCACATTCTACGTATTAACTATAACACTCTCTGTCAAGAGAAAAAATAGTTTATTAAATGTGGCTCACAGAATAGCATCACATTCCAGCCCTGCTTTTCTTATGTAACATCCAGTTCATATTTGGGGTATTCATAATCAATGCCTTAGATATTTTGTTCACACTGCTGATTGACTTCAGTAGATAAACAACTTCAAGGCTTTGTGAAAATTTTGCTTTTAATTCTCAGAGACCAACCTTGATTCTGAGGTCCTAACTAGCATCTCACGGCAACCCACTCCCATGAACTAACTTTAAATACATTCATGTGAGATCAGAGGAAATAAACATTCCCCTGCTTCTATAATCACAAAGTAAATGGGAAATCAGCCATGGAACTGTGTTCATAAACACCTGATTAAAGTTTGTTTGATTTTTTTTCTCTAAATAACATTTCTGATTCCCTTTCATCCTGTTTTTTTTTTTTTTTTTCTTTCAGGTTAATATTTTTTATTTGATTTCTGAGTCTTCCTTTATGTAAGTTCAGTAATTTCCCATACACCTTATAATGCAGTAATACTTGTGCCACTTTATTTGTTTTAAGCTATCCTGAAGCTTTCCCAAAACACCCTGAAAATCAAGCTTACTAGAAATACTTGCTAAATATTTTAGTTCAAGATCAATCTAGAGCCTTGAGACTAGCAGTTAGCATAATGGCTATGTCGCTGGACTCCCACGTAGTTGACCACAGTTCGAGTCCCGGACCTGGTGGCTTAAACTCATGCCGGGCACGTGTGTGTGCGTGCCCAAGATCCCGAGAGGAGAATGGAGGAGAAGGGACTGCGAGATCAATCTAGAGCCTTCAAATAAAAATTTCAAGGGGAGAGATCTGTTAATCTGTATGTTTTATAAGACTCAGTGTTTTTTATCATTTGAGAATTATTGGAAACTGACATAAAACACTAAGTGGAACAGCTTGAACCATATTATTTAATGCTTTTAGAATGCAGGGGAAAAAAAGTTTTATGTCAAATAAAAAAGTTATGTCAGTTCTGCCCATTCCAGGTGTGACCCAGACCACCCCCTCCCATCACCTTCCCTCCGTCATTAAGCCCTCAAGTCTTCCCCATGGTGCAGGGACCAGCAGCTGAGAACTGAGAGTGGGGGGAGCTACTTTAGACTTCCTGCTGCCTTCTGCCTGCCACAGGTGTGTCAGGGACCATCCCCACCCACAACCTTGGCCACAGTCCATAGAGTATTTTTAAGAAAAGTGATGAGCATGACTTGGGAGCCCAAGAGGAAACTTAAAGTTTCCTCTCTCTTGAGAATGAAAAGTCTTTGGAACATAAGGTTGCTTTTCCCAGTTCCTCTCAGTGGACTGAGTTAGATATACCACCCCTCCCCAAGACACACACACAAACATACACTTACACACACACACACACACACACACACACACACGGTTTAGGAAGGGTCTTCAAAAGTTCATGGCATCCTTCCCATATGGATTAGCCAGGCAGAGCACGGTGTTTCACTGCTGTACCATTGTCCAGCACCCATTTCAATCTATTAAAATCCACTTCTCCCCACCTATCCTCCAATATGGAACAACAGAACAAATAAAACTACCCAATCCCATTGTCCAGAAATAACTAGAAAAAAGAAATACCTAAATCTCAAATTATCTTTACAGATATACTTTAACACCAAATTTTAGCACATCTCATGCTTCTAGAAAATATTTTGTCAGAGAGTGAACAATTGCATGGAAAATAGAAGGGGCAGATAGTGGAAGGTTTAAGATTATTCTAAAACCAAGGACAGAGCCCTAAATGCAGGTACATATGAGTTAAGGTGGCTGTCTTTGAAAGCCATAACTTCTTCGGAAAAAGTAAGTGAAATATAAGTGAAGGGCATCTTTGGAGATTTAGAAGTCAAAAAAAAAAGTCTAAAATATCAAAGGGCATACAATTTCTCCTTATGTAGCCAACCACAAAAAAAAAAAAAAAAAAAGAAAGAAAGAAAGAAAGAAAAAAAAGGGAAAGAAGGAAGCAAGTCAAAGAACTCTTGGTTCCTTGGTTTTAGCAAACTAATCTCTCTCCCTTTCTCTCTCTCTCTCTCTTTTTTTTTTTTTTTTTTTTTTTTTTTTTTTTTTTTTTTTTTTTTTTGCTATATGGCACATGACACTGGGTCTGGGACTCAAACCACGGTCAACTACATGGAAGTCTGCCGACATAGCCATCACACCAACTGCTGGTCCCAAGCAAATTAATGATCGTTAAAGTTTCCTCTCCCTTGGGAATGGCAAGTAGTGTGGTGGTTAATTAAGGGTGCTGGACTCCCACATGGCTGGCTGACTATGGTTTGAGTCCCAGACCTGGCAGCTTGCTTTCTCACTTTCCCTCTTCCTCTCCCTCTTTGGTCAATGAAAATAAATAAATAAAGCACAATAATTCTTTCATAAAAAAAGTTTCCTCTATCTCTGCAGCAGCAGAAGGGAAGGGGAGAGAGTAGGAAGCGAAATCATTTAAAGAAATTTCACAACACAGACAGACGAGGGCACTCTTGACCTAAAAATCTTGTAAACTCTTCCAAATAATGAAATGAATAGACAAATGTAGGCTACATTTACAGCTACTGTAAAATGACATAAAAAATGAGAATCAAAACACCTTAGCCGATAAAAACCTCTGCTCCCCCCAAGACAAAACAAAACAAAGAAAACTCATATAACAAATGAAATCTCTAACACAACACTACAAACTGATATGAATAGCCTAAAACGTATTTGTGGGGAGTTTGAAATTGAGTCAGATTTCAAATTGTTTTTTAAAGTGACAAAATAATGAGCCAAGAAGAAATAAAAGCAGAGTTGATTTGACTTAGGAAATAATACAGGTAAAAGACAAAATCATTTTAAAAATGAAGACTAAAATAAAGGTAGCCAAAGTAAAGTAGATTAAAATCAAATTTAATAGAAACATTGAATAAAGGCAACAATACAATTAACAGAATAAAAATAAAATTGAAAAAGCATCTGAAAGTGGTTGAGATGAAACATAGGTGAAGAAATAATATAGTTTTTTTCTCAAATATATATTTGAGTCTCTAAATAAAGAAATAAAACAATAGGATAGAAACAATATTTAAAACTTATATTCAGAAAACTTTTTTATTTTACCTGGTGCCTAGAAAAACTATTAAAATTGAAAGAGAAAAAACAAAATATTCAAGTTATTAAAACAAAAAGATTAATATCTAATGGGAGCAAAAGACCTAACTCAGTAACAGTGTTCTCAAAAAACAAACAAAAAATACAATGTGGCAGCATTTTCAAATTACTCAAGAAAAGAAAATACACACCAATAAAGGTATATTTAGTCAAGTTGTTTGTCAAATATCATCCTATTGAGAAATACTTCTGGACATGCAAGATCCAAGGAATGTTATACTCATTACCCCCTTCTAAATTTGATAAGAGAGTAATTTTTACTCACGCAGAAGATCAATGGAGAAATGTGGGTAAAAGATGTAATGGGTATTTAATTTATCTCATTTTAGATCTAAGAACAAAATAAAGGTGGTGCCTAGACACAGTGGTACAGGCAGTAGGGTCCCACGACATGATACTGGAGCCATATGGGGAGACCTGAATTTGGTTTCTAGGTCAACCTGAATGTACTGGGCACTCTGGCTGAAGGGCTGGGGTGGGGGTGAGGGGTGCAAGGATGGCAGCATGGAAAGATTATGTTGGGTGTCGCTTTTTCTCTCTCTCTCAGAAATGAACTTTTTAGAAGAAAAGAAGATAGGGAATAAAAATACAAGTATAATACATAAGTGTTAAATGATCTGACAAAGTAAAAATTACACAACCAGAAAAGGCAAGAGGAAACATCTATTTCTTATTATAGACTAACTAGGACCAGGTTTCCCATCCCATCAAAAACTATCAAAAATCTGGACAACATACATGAAATGACAGTTTTTAGATACTGAACTAGTAGGGCAGAACTATAACCCTCAAAGACAACACTAAAGGAATTTTTGGCTGATAGTTAGACTCTGGTTCATGGAGGAGGGTAAATTAATTAAATAAATGACTGTGGTCTCAGTGAATTGAGAAGAGTCAAAACAGAGTTCAAGGGGCTGGACATCTGAAGTTGAGAGGGAAGAGTTCTGCAGGTGAAAAATCGAGGCAAAGAAAAAGCTCCAGAAATCATTACAGGGTTCCACCGTGTCTGTGATGAATTAAGTCGCACGTACAGGACAACGAAAATTCATGCATCAGCCAAATAAGAGTTTACGGAAAACAGTAAACTATTCTCGAAGCCCACAAAGATTTGGGAGACATATGAATTCCAAGCAACCACAGTAGAAAAATCTGCAATAAATAAATATCTGGAGCACTTAATAGAGACCACTGAATCGTCGGGTAATAGTAGTGCTAAACTAGCTTCAGGGCAGAGTTTCTCCATTGCAGCGCGATGGACACACTGGGCCGCCTAACTCTCCGTGGTGGACACATTGGGCCGCCAAACTGTATCTGTACCATGCATTGTAAAATAGCTAACGGTATCCCCAGTGTCTACCTAATACATTTCAGTGGCAGCCCCCAACTCAATGGTAACAACCGAACTATGGAGACACTCACTGCCTCTGGGAGACAAAATTAACCACAGTTTAAAGATAAATCATACCCACTATGCTGGCATGGGTTTGACTCTTCTCTGTTCCTTTTTTCACATTTTGGAGTTTTATTAGTTTGTGCAATCCATGGGTTTGACTCTTCTCTGTTCCTTTTTTCTCTCTTTTTTTACATTTTTGGAGTTTTATTAGTTTGTGCAATTCCATTTCGTTTTCATTGTTGCTTTATTACCCAGGCCTTTCTTTTCTTTTCTTTTTTTTTTTTAATTTCTCAAGGAGTTAGTGTATTTATCTTTAATTTTTTTAAAAAAAGTTATTTTCGGGACCAGCAGTTAGCATAATGGCTATGTCGCTGGACACCCATGTAGTCGACCGTGGTTCGCGTCCCGGACCTGGAGGCTTAAACTCACACTGGGGGCATGTGCGTGCGTGCCCAGGATCCCAAGAGGAGAATGGAGGAGAAGGGATTGAGGCATGAACATCCTTCCTGGGGGGTGATTTCTCACTTTCTGTCTCTCTGCTTCTCTCTCTGTCTTTCTGGTGAGCGCACGCGCCCTATAGCAAAAACCTCTCCAAAAAAAAAAAAAAAAAAGTTATTTTCTTCCTCCCTTAGCTAGAGAAATAGAGAATGAGAGAGAGGAATGGAGAAACAGAACCACCAACAGGGTCTTGATGCTGCTATCCACTCCAGCTTTAGTCAGGCCTGGGTCACAGGCATGCTCCTCCTTGGTGGGCTCAAAGAGAATTCGAGGGGTGAACCCAAAACCTTTCCACGTAGGTCAGCCTTTTACCTGTGCCACCATCTGGCCTCCTCTGTCTTTAATTTCTGACATTCTGTAGTCTATTAATATTTTAGCATTTCAGGTCTAATTTATGTACCTTAAAACATTTCCTTTCTCTTCTTTGATGCCATTTTTATCATATATTTACTTTAAACTTCACATTTTGCTATTGCTTTTGCCTTTAATAGTCAATTATCTTTTTAAGAATGTATTTTCCTTTTATTTATGAGAGAGCATGTGCTTGTGCATTAAGAGTGTGTATGTGTGTGTGAGAGAGAGAAGAGGAACACAACCCTCAACAGGGTCTGGTTACATCATCATCTACCTTCCTCCAATCCTCCAGCTGGTCAGATCCTGAGTACGAGTACACAAGCCTGGTGGGTTCTATCCTGGAGATCTGAACACGGTTGCCATGTGGGATCCAGCTTCTCTTGAACAGCACATTATCTCTGTGCTAAAAAGCTGGTCCTCACTAGTCAGTTATTCTTAAATTAAAAAAATAGTTTAAAAGTCTATTTTATTTATCCCATATGTTGACTATTCTGGTATTCGTTATTTTTTTGTGATGATTTATGTCCTCATTTGATACCATTTTATGTCTATAAGAAAAGCTATTTTGTGAAGTGTAGTACTGCATAGGATGATTCCTTTTAGCTTTTGCCTGAAAAATTCTAATTTTATCTTTATTCTTTAAGAATATTTTTACTGGGGGGCAGATAGTGATAGAACAGTAAAATATGACATTATGTGAGCCAATCCTACATGGAACAGTTCCTGATTCAATTCTGGAGCCCTCCCGGAATATATCAGGCACATGCTTAACCATGATGGGAGGCAGGCTGAAGACTGCGAGTAGATTGCAGCTTCATACCCTGCAGGGGGAGGCTTTTTCTCTCTCTTCCTCTCTTGCATATGGAAGAAATACACTTAGAAAAAAAATACTTTTGCTTCTCAACCTAGGAATCTAGGTTGAGAAGTTTTTTCTTTCAGTACATTAAAGGTTAGTGATGCATTTCTTCTGAATTGCATTGCTTCTAAGCACTATGTGGTATGCTATCATTATATTTAATAATATACATGTGATGTTTCCTTTCTTTGACTGATTTTAAGATTTTGTATTTAGTATTGATTTTCACCAGCTCAATTATAATGTGATCTAGTAGGATGTGTGTGTATGTAGGAGGGTAGAGGGTTTATATTGTTTGTGCTATGGTGAACTTTTGGAATCTGTGGGTTTCTTCAAATTTGAAAACTTTTTATCATTTTTCCCCCACTTTTGGGATTCTCTTTTTCTCTTTTATTGGATACCCAGATGTCAATTATATTTATATTTTGAAATATATCTTTACTGATAATCAAGCTCTAGTTTGCATGGATTTTTTTCCCCTTTACCCCTTAAAAGCTGTCATTTCATCAGCTTCTGACCTGTATAAATTCTGACAGAAAGTATGCATTATTTTCTTATCTTTATACTTCTTACTTAGTGTGTCTTTTTTGTCCTCATAGCTATTTTAAATTTCTCTCATTATCACAGTTTTAGTAATATGATTATAATGTTCTGTGTTCTTATTTTCTTCATGTTTATCTTGTTTTACTAACCTGAGGTTCATAGATTTTGGACTGATAAGTTTCATAATATTTGGACATTTTCATCATTATCTCTTTAAATATTTATCTGTCCTGTCCTCTCCCTCTGCAACTTCAGATATGTATGTGCTAGATTATCTGATAGCTTCCAGAGTTTATTGAGGCCCAGTTTATTTTATATACTCCCCAAGGAAGTGGACTGGCAAGGAGTAAAGCCTCAAGGTAAGAGATATGGGATCATATTACTCTAAAACTAATAGGAAAGGGAAAACTTGAGCAGGAAAATAAGGCCAAAACCAGCTATCACAAGTGGCTGGTGACGTGAACCAATGACATGCAGTGCTTAGAGCCATGATGGAAGAATCTACAGGAATAAATAAAAATACTATCACAGGTTTACTGAGCAGTTAAAACTCACTGGAGTATAAAATAAAATGCCTTTATTTTCCCATACACTAATTTTAGTCTTTTTTCTTTTTCAGTGCTGAAAACATTTCAGGCAAGCAAAAATGTCTGGATATTTTCAGCCTTAAAATATTCATCCACAGGGCCAGCAGATAGCATAACGCTATGTCACTGGACTCCCACATGGCAGACCACAGGTTGAGTCCTGGACCTGGTGGCTTGAAAATCATACTGGGCACATGTGCAAGTGTGTCCAAGAACCCAGGAGGAGAATGGAGGAGAAGGGATGCAGAGTGGTCATTTACTTTCTCTCTCTCTCTCTCTCTCTCTCTCTCTCTCTCTCTCTCCTACCTCTCTCTCTCTCTCTCTCTGGCGCACTCTCACACCCTAAGGCAAAAAACCTCTTAAAAAAAAAATCATCTACTACCCTTCTTCTGGATTAGCTCTTCTACCAGTCTACAGCCTAGAAGAGAAAACTCAGTAGGCCTTCATTCATCAAGCCAGATGTTTCATTTTCTCTGCGGGGACCCAGAACTTCACTACTCTTTTGCAGCACCTCTCACTTGACTTGGATTAGAACATGTTCCCAGTCTTCCACAGGGGCCATTGTTGATGTTTTTCTTATGTAAACATGTGAGAGAAAGGGCAAAAAGGAGCGATGATCGATATTACTAAGAGGACTTATGAGAGGTACCTGACTCTAATAATTATTACTTTACAGAACATAAGCAAAGCTAGCTAGTGCCCTTTATCTTCACTTTACAGTTCAATTTCAGTTCTTAAAGTTTGAGTTAATAGGAAAAGTCAACCTCAACATCCTCTGTACAAAGGACTAAGAGAAACTTGACACCATGCCAAATATTTTGCACAGCTTACTAAATCTTTACAATAACACTGAGAATAGGATTTATTTGCTCCCTTTTAGAAAACAAGAAAACTACAGTGTAGATGGAATGAATAACCTGGCCAATGCTACTTAAGTAGTTTGTGATAAAGCAGAATTTAGACTCTCGCCATCTGTTTTCAAAGTTTACATGTGATATTTTCACAAGTACACCAGAAACACTGGTTTCAGATATCAGCAGGATGAAGTGTATGGAAATTCATTGTCTTTGTAGGATCTGGAGCAGACCCCTTCAAAATCTGGGTTTAGAGCAGATTACTGTTCTCAATGATTCTATTAATAGGTGAGCAGGGCTGGTAAAGACATAGTATGAAAATATTTCTCCATCAGTGTTCTTTCTCCAAATGAAGTCCTCAATAATTGCCCAGTGATGCCACGTCTGTTCCTCATTTTTAAATTTATTTTAAACAACAAAGAAAACTTGTATACCCTTATATGTACATGTTTGATATATGAATATATATGGAATGGCTCAATCAAACTAATTATACACAAAAGACCCATATTGCTCATATTTCTCTTTGGACTTATTGGTTAACAGCTTTAAAACTCAACAAGTATTTCGTAGTAGCATTTACATCTTTATTCCTCAAGCTATAGATTATAGGATTCAGCATGGGAGACAATACCCCATAAAACATGGAAATAAGCCCCTCCATAGCTTGCAAATTATATTTCCCAAGGAGATCTTCAGACATGGTTTTGCATACAAAGAAGATCATATCATAAACCATGATTACCACAGTCAGATAAGCAGAGCAGGTAGAAAAGGCCTTGTGTCTCCCTATGACTGAGCTCATTCTTAAGATGGTGTAGAGGATGAATATATAGGAGAAAATAATGACTAATAGTGGGAGAACCAGGAAAGCAATATTTGACACTGCTAGAGTAACAATGTTGAGGAATATATCAGCACAAGCTAATTTTAAGACAACTAAGATGTCACATAAGGGACTAGCAGTTAGCGTAATATCTATGTTGCTGAACTCCCATGTAGTTGACTACGGTTCGAGTCCTGGACCTGGTGACTTAAAATCATGCCGGGCGTGTGTGCATGCATGCCCAAGATCCTGAGAGGAGAATGGAGGATAAGTGATTGCGGCGTGGCCATCCCACCCGGGGGGTGATTTCTTGCTTTTTATCTCTCTTTCCCACTCTGTCTTTCTGGTGAGCGCATGCACCCTATAACAAAAACCTCTCCAAAAAAAAAATAATAATTAATAATACTCTCATAGAAAGACAATTGCATGGGTAGAGATGTTTGCACAATGGAATTGATTCTGCTAGAGAGCCATGATGCAGAAGCCATCAGTATATACCACCTCGTTCTGATGATGGGATATATCACAGGTTACAGATGGCTACACAGTGGTCAAAAGCCATCATGCCGAAGAGCAAGTATTCTGTTGACCCCATTGAAAATCAAAGAACTGCATATCCAGAGCAGAAAATGTTTTCTTCTTTTGAGATTAAATTTGCCAGTGTTGAGGGAATAGAGGAAGATATATAGCAGATATCTGAAAAGAGAGGTTGCCCAGGAAGAAGTACATGAGAGTGTGAAGATGAGAATCGAAGATGTTTGCTACAATCAGATTGCCATTGCCAATTAGAATCACTAGGTACATAAGTAGAATCAGATTAAAGAAAATTACCCTAAGTTTTGGGTAGTCAGTGTAGTAGGATAAATTCTTTAACAAATGTCTGTTTTATCCTATTCATTTCCCAGCTTTCAGAATATCAAAGGGAGGCCCAAAATAAAACATTTTTACATTAAGGCAAAAAATGTACAAAATGTCTTGAAAAGGCATTATCTAGAGTTAAAATAGAGAGTGTTTGTTTTAAAGCTCAGTCAGTTATCTTCAACAATGTTGAATCAGTGTTAGAATATGATGCTAAGAAGTTGACAATGTATACTATGTGGAGATCTACTTGGGATCAGACGTAAACTCAGAGGTGACTTTCCTTACTGTTGAGGATATCCTAAGTTGACCTTTATAAAAACCTGAGAATATTGTAGACAAATTAACTTCATTTAATCAAGTCCACTGAGAGAATGATGGGGAAAACAACCAACAAATAAACAAGGACTGAAATTTCAATCAAGTCTTTGATAGAAATATTCCGAAATATATAGCAGGTTTGATTTTTTTTTTTTACATTTTTGTATTTCTTTTTTTAATACATTCAATCACATTATTTAGCTTACAAAGTGAATATTTAAACAGGTGAACATTCCTCACTAGTCCAGTTGATAAAACTACAAAATATCTTCAACAGATAATACCACATTTCTTTGTCCCATTAATGCTTTGACTCCCTATTTTTCTTCTAAATGTCCTTCCAGAGATCCTACTCTTTCATACACACTATATCTGGCAGGTTTGATTTTTATGCATATGTGTTTGCCTGAAACTCTGGATCTCTTTCTAGTCAGCTAAATACGTATTCTTATAGTGCAGACATTTGATCAGAGTAGACTGCAATTTAGCATCTGTTCTAAAGGTAACGTTAGTTGCTGATCTTATAATAACAGCCTATTTTTACTATTTTATTTTTTACAATAAGGCCATTGTGTAGACCAACTCTGCATGTATTGTGGAGAATCTCTGGATGGATACAGAATCTCCACTTTCTTTTTTACTGTAGCTTTGGTTATTCTTGATCATTTAAATTAACCTGAGAAAGCAGCAATAGTACTTAAATACATGTACGTGTATATAGCATTTTATACTTTACTAGAAGCAAATGATTCTTCCTATTATTATTTCTTTTTCAAGTGCAAAAGATAGAATGTGGCCAAAGTTATCCCACCTCTATGTAAACAGCAGAGTTCAAAGATCAGCTCTTTGGCAATGAACCTTAGAGCCCTATGTACTAAAACACTGAAAGTTACTATACCTTGTTTTCCCACCAAATACTATCCAGAAATTTTGACCTTGGTAAAATAATGAAGAATCAACTATTTTAGTCTTTCAAATTTTTCTTTTCTTTTCACACACCCACACCCACATGATTTTCAAGCTGCCAGGTCCAGGAATCCAACCAAGTCAGCCCTATGGGAGTCCAGCACCTTAAGCACCAAGACACCAGTTGGCCCCTAGTCTTTCAAATTTTTTCATATGCATATGATACACCTGAAGATTTTGTTCACATGGAAATGCTGTTTTAGGAGGTCTGGGGAAGGGCCTGTGATTCTGCATTTCTAGTATGTTCCCAGGGTATGCTAAAGTAGCTATTATGGGCCACATTTTGAGAAGCAAGGTATTAGTTTACCTATACTGAGTTGGATATTATCCAGATGTTTCTGATCCAAATAGCTTTTCTTTTGTGTTATTATATGAACTGGCTTCAAAACCTGGAAAATGAGCAAGACCATATATTTTGTGATTTCCAGCAAAGTCCAGAGCCACATCTTGCTCTTCAGTACTACTGAATGTGTGTGTGTGTGTGTGTGTGTGTGCGTGTATGTGTATGATTACAGAATGTGGCCAGGGTGATTGTTATAAGTATACCCCCCAAAAAATGTAGAATAAAAATAAACAAGTTGAAAGGGAGTTCTGAAATAGCTCATACTTTGTCCAGATCTGAAAGGGCAGAAAGGACAAGGCAGGTGTGGAAAAGAAGGGGAGAGGGATAACTCAGACAGGAAAACAAATTAAGTAACATTTAGGGGTACCTACTTTTCAGACAAGGGTGTTTCTGTGGAGGAAGGGTAGCAAGCATATGTAAAAGGGTAAATGAGGCAGACATATATAAAGTCCAAAGGTCAGGGTGAAAAATTGACACCTACTTCTGTTGAGAAGGAGCCTATCACTAGAAAACACCAAGAACAGAGTGTTCAGATCCTGTGACTAGAGCTACCCTCAAACTTGACATCACACAATTTGATTTTATGCAGTTTTGCACAGGTAAGCTAATTAGATAATCTAGTTAATCTAAATGTCTTAATTCTTTTAATAAAGGCCTTTCCTTTTGTCTTTGAGCAAAGAATAAGAAGGAAGACTAATTAGGTTATCAGTAATTAGTGCCTGGTACAGGCACAAAAACCTTTTCATAATTACCACCAGTTTTCAGTTAACCAAGTTGTCATTTAGGGTTCAGTATTGAGAACATCAGCCACAACCCAACCCCCTCTTTAACATTGACTTTGTTACAAGAGGATAGAGAGAAAAGTTTCTCTATAATGTTTTAGAATCAGAAGGCAATTCAGACAGAGGAATTCTCCCTTCAGAAACAATTCTGTTAAGGAATACCAAGAAGAGGGCCAGCCACATAGCATAGTAGTTAAAGAATCCAGGTCCCACATGGATGACTAAAATTTGAATCTTTGCCTTGGCAGCTTGAAATGCACACTGGATGGATGTGCAGGTGTGCCCCAAATCCTAAAGGATGGAGAAATGAAGGAGAAGGGATTACAACGTGACCACATCCCAGTGAGAGGTACTTTCTTGATCTCTCTGTCTCTGTCTCTGTCTGGGCAACACATGCACCTTCTGGAGTTAAAAAAAGAGAGAGAGAAAAAAAAAGAAAGAAAGAAACCAAGTAGACAGTTCTAACCTTGAAGAGAGTACCAAAGTGGAAGATACTAAATCCTCAAAAAACAGATGAGGAAATTGAGCTTCAACATAATTTTAATTTACATTTGTTCAACTTAAGGTCAGAAGTACCTAAAAAAAATAAAACAAAATGAAACAACAATTTTTTGTTTATCTAAGTGGAAAAAGAGAAAACTCACTTAAAACACTTTTATTATATACTTCTAAGTGCCAGACACTGTGCTTGAAGTTAATTCGTTAACACTGGTCAGAGGCTAACAGTGGACAGAGACAAAATATGAAACCATACTCAATCCATTACTTCTATGCTAATATATAGCATTAAAAACCGAAGGTTAGATTGAGGGTTAGAGTTAGGGGTGAGTGTTAGGGTCAGGGTGGGGTTTGAGTTAGGGTTTGGGTTAGGGTTGGGGTCAGGGTCAGGTTTAGGGGTGAGGTTTAGGGTTAGGGGCTAGGGTTAGAGTTACACTTCAGATTAAGGTAGGGTAAGTGTTATGGTCAGATTTAGGGTCAGGGTTACGGTAGCGTGACTGTTATGCTTAGATTTAGGGTCAGGGCGAAGGTTAGGGGTGAGGGATAGAGTTAGTTTTCAGTTTTGGTTAGCGTTACAGTTAGGGTTAGGCCTTAGGGTTCGGTTTTGGCCTTAGGTTTAGGGTTAGAGTTTGGCTTACAGTAGAGTTATAGTTAGGGTTCGATTTAGGTTTAGGAATAGGGTCAGGGGTGAGGATTAGGCTTAGGGTTCAAGTTTGGGTGACAGATTCAGTTAGTGTTACGGTTAGGACCAGGAGTTAGGGTTAGATCAAATGGTTAGGGCTAGGGTTAGGGTTAGGGTTCGGGTTCTGGTGACGTGAGGGTGAGTGATAGGGTTAAATTTCTGATTAGGGCAAAGAGTAGGGGTGAGGGTGTGGGTTACGGTTAGGGTCCGAGCTAGGCTTCAGTCGGGGTGAAGTGTGACCGTTAGGTTCTGGGGTCAGAGTTAGGGTTGGGCAATAGGGTCAGGATTAGGGTGAGGGTTACGGCAGGGTTCAGGAGAGGATTAGATTGAGGGTTAGGTCTAGGGGTGAGTGTTAGGGTCAGGGTAGGGGTTTGGGTTAGGGTTTAGGTTACGGTCAGGGTCATAGTTAGGGGTGAGATTTAGTGTTAGGGGCTTGGGTTAAGGTTATGGTTCACGTTTCAGTAGGGTGAGTGTTATGGTTAGATTTAGGGTCAGGGCGAGGGTTAGGGCTAAGGGTTAGGGTTAGTTTTTGGATTAGGTTGATGGTTTTGGTTAACCTTATGGTTAGGTTTAGGCATTAGGGTTCGGTTTTGGCGTGAGGCTTAGGGTTAGGGTTAGGCTTACAGTAGGGTTACTGGTAGGGTTTGATTTAGGTTTAGCAGTAGGTTCAAGGGTGAGGATTAGGCTTAGTGTTCGGGTTTGGGTGATGGTTTTGGTTAGTGTTATGGTTAGGGCCAGGAGTTAGGGTTCGGTTCAGAGGTTAGGGCTAGGGTTAGGGTTCAGGTTCTGGTGATAGGAGGGTGAGTGTTAGGGTTAAATTTAGGTTTGGGATAAGGGGTTGTGGTGATGGTTAGGGTTAGGGTTCAGGTCCGGGCTAGGCTTCAGTAGTGATGAAGGTTGACCATTAGGTTTAGGAGTCAAGGTTAGGATTAGGGTTACAGTAGGTTTTGGGTGAGGGTTAGATTGAGGGGTAGAGCTAGGGGTGATGATGAAGGTTGACCATTAGGTTTAGGAGTCAGGGTTAGGATTAGGGTTACGGTAGATTTTGGGTGAGGGTTAGATTGAGGGGTAGATGAAGGTTGACCATTAGGTTTAGGAGTCAGGGTTAGGATTAGGGTTACGGTAGATTTTGGGTGAGGGTTAGATTGAGGGGTAGAGCTAGGGGTGAGTTAGGGTCAGGGTTGTGGTTTGGGATAGGGTTTGGGTTAGGGTCAGGATCACTGTCTGGCTGAAGTTTAGGGGTGAGGTTTAGGGTTAGGGGCTAGGGTTAGGGTTGTGGTTCAGGTTACGGTAGGGTGAGTGTTATGGTTAGATTTAGAGTCAGGGCAAGGGTTAGGGGTGAGGGTTAGTGTTAGTTTTCAGGTTATGTTGATGGTTTTGGTTAGCGTTATGATTAGGTTTAGGAGTTAGGATTCAGTTTCGACGTGAGGCTTAGGGTTAGCATTAGGCTTACAGTAGGGTTACGGTGAGGGTTCGATTAAGGTTTAGGAGTAGGGTCAGGGATGAGAATTAGGCTTAGGGTTCGAGTTTAGGTGATAGTTTCTGTTAATGTTATGGTTAGGGCCAGGTGTTAGGGTTAGGCTGAGTGGTTAGGGTTGTGGTTCTGGTGACAGGAGGGTGATTGTTAGGGTTAAATTTAGGTTTATCGCGAGGGGTACGGGTGAGGATTAGGGTTAGGGTTCAGGTCCAGGCTAAGCTTCGGTCGAGTGAAGGGTGACTGTTATGTTTAGCGGTCATGGTTAGGGTTTTGTGATAGGCACAGGGTTAGGGTTGGGTTAGATTGGGGGTTAGAACTAGTGGTGAGTTTTAGGGTCTGGTTTGGGGTTTGGCTTAAGGTTTGGGTCAGGGTTAGGGGTGAGTTTTAGGGTTAGGGCTAGGGTTAAGGTTACGGTTTGGGTTACAGAAGGTTGAGTGTTATGGTTAGATTTAGGGTCAGGGCAAGGGTTAGGGGGGGGTGTTAGGGGTAGGTTTTGGGTAGGTGGACGGTTTTGTGGTTAGGTTTAGGTGTTAGGTTTCTGTTTCAGCATGAGGGTTATAGTTAGGGTTAGGCTTACGGTAGAGTTATGGTTAGAGTTCGATTTAGGTTTAGGAGTAGGGTCAGGGGTGAAGATTAGGCTTAGAGTTCGGGTTTCGGCAACCATTTCAGTTAGTGTTAAGGTTAGGACCAGAAGATAGTGTTAGGTTGAGTGGATAGGGCTAGGGTTAGTGTTTGGGTTCTGGTGACAGGAGGGTGAGTGTTAGGGTTAAATTTAGGTTTAGGGTGAGGGGTAGGGGTGAGGGTTAGGGTTAGGGTTAGGGTTTGGGTCAGGGCTAGGCTTCAATCGGGGTTAAGGGTGACCGTTAGGTTTAGGGGTCAAGGAAAGGGTTGGGCGATAGGTTCAGGGTTAGGGTGAGGGTTATGGTAGGGTTAGGGTGAGGGTTAGATTGAGGGTTAGTGCTAGGGGTGAGTGTTAGGGTCAGGGATGGGGTTTGGGCAAGGGTTCCGTGTAGGGTCAGCGTCAGGGTCAGGGTTAGGGGTGAGGTTTATGGTTAGGGGCTAGGGTTAGAGTTACGGTTCGGGTTAGGGTTAGGGTTAGTTTTCACGTTAGGTTGACGGTTTTGGTTGGTGTTATGGTTAGTGTTTGGCGTTAGGGTTCAGTTTCGGCGTGAGGCTTAGGGTTAGGGTTAGGCTTAATGTCGAGCTACGGTTAGGGTTTGATTTAGGTTTAGGAGTAGGGTCAGCGGTGAGGATTAGACTTAGGGTATGGGTTTCAGCGACGGTTTCACTTAGTGTTATGGTTAGGGCCAGGGGTTTGTGTTATGTTGAGTCGTTAGGGCTAGGTTAGTGTTCGCGTTCTGGTGACAGTAGGGTGAGTGTTAGGGTTAAATTTAGGTTTAGTACGAGGGGTAGGGGTGAGGGTTAGGGTTAGGGTTCAGGTCCGAGCTAGGCTTCAGTTGGGGTGAAGTGTGACCGTTAGGTTTAGAACTCAGGCTTAGAGTTGGGCGGTAGTGTCAGCGTTAGGGTGAAGGTTGCGGTAGGGTTAGGGTGAGGGTTAGATTGAGGGTTAGGGCTAGGGGTGAGTGTTAGGGTCAGGGTTGGGGTTTGCCATAGGGTTTCAGTTAGGTCAGGGTCAGTGTTAGTGGTGAGGTTTAGGGTGAGGGGCTAGTGTTAGGGTTATGGTTCGGGTTACAGTAGGGTGAATGTTATGGTTAGATTTAGGTTCAGTGCGAGGCTTATGGGTGAGGGTTAGGGTTAGTTTTTGGGTTAGGTTGACGATTTTGGTTAGAGTTAAGGTTAGGTTTAGGCGTTAGGTTTCTGTTTCGGCATGAGGCTTAGGGTTAGGCTTACGGTAGGTTTATGGTTAGAGTTCGATTTTGGTTTAGGAGTAGGGTCAGGGGTAAAGATTAGGCTTAGGGCTCAGGTTTGGGCGATGGTTCATGTTCTAGTGACAGGAGGGTGAGTGTTAGGGGTAAATTTAGGTTTAGGGCGAGGGGTAGGGTTGAGGGTTAGGGTTAGGGTTTGGGTTCTGTCTAGGATTCAGTAGGGGTGAAGGGTGACTATTAGGTTTTGGGGTCAGGGTTAGGGTGAAGGTTAAGGTAGGGTTAGGATGAGGGTTAGATTGAGGATTAGGCCTAGAGGTGAGTGTTAGGGTCAGGGTTTGGGTTTGGGTTAGGGTTTGGGTTAGGGTCAGGGTCAGGGTTAGGAGGGAGGTTTAGGGTTAGGCGCTAGGGTTTGAGTTATGGTTCGGGTTACGGTAAGGTGAGTGTTATGGTTAGATTTAGTGTCTAGGTGATGGTTAGGGGTGAGGGTTAGAGTTAGTATTCGGGTGAGGTTGACAGTTTGGGTTTGCGTTATGTTTAGGGTTAAGCGTTAGGGTTCAGTTTCGGCATGAGGCTTAGGGTAAGGGTTAGGCTTAAGGTCGAGTTATGGTTAGGCTTCGATTTAGGTTTAGAAGTAGGGTCAGGGGTGAGGATTAGGCTTAGGGTTCGGGATTCGGTGAAGGTGTCACCTAGTGGTATAGTTAGGGCTAGGAGATAGTTTTAAGTTGAGTGGTTAGGGCTAGGGTTAGGGTTCGGGTCCTGGTGACAGGAGGGTGAGTGTTAGGGATAAATTTAGGTTTAGGGAGAGGGGTAAGAGTGAGGGTTAGGGTCAGGGTTAGGGTCCTTGCTAGGCTTCAGTTGGGGTGAAGGCTGATTGACAGTGTTAGGGGTCAGGGTTAAGGTTGGGTGATAGGGTCAGGGTTAGGATGAGGGTTAAGATAAGTTTGGGGTAGGGTTAGAGTGAGGGTTAGGGTTGGGTGTGACTGTTAGGGTCAGAATTGAGGTTTGGGTTAAGGTTTGGTTTAGGGTCGGGGTCACGGTCAGGGTGAGGGGTGAGATTTAGGGTGAGGGGCTAGGGTAAGGGTTACGTTTTGGGTGACGGTAGGGTGAGTGTTATTGTAAGATTTGGGATCAGGGTGAAAGTTAGAGGTGAGGGCTGGGGTTAGTTTTTGTGTGATGTTGACAGTTTTGGTTAGCGTTCCTTCCAGGGTTAGGCGTTAAGCTACGGATTCCAAATTGGGCTTAGGGTTAGCATTAAGCTTACAGTAGGGTTATGGTTAGGATTCGATTTAGGTTTAGGAGTAGGGACCGTGGTGAGGATTAGGCTTAGGGTTCGTGTCTGGGCGACGCTTTCAGTTAGCGTTATGGTTAGGGCCAGTAGTTAGGTTTAGTTTAAGTAGTGAAGGCAAGGGTTAGAGTTCGGGTCCTGATGACAGGACGGTGAGTGTTGGGGTAAGTTTAGGTTTAGGGCGAGGAGTAGGGGTGAGGGTTAGGGTAAGGGTCAGGGTCCGGGCTAGGCTTCAGTCGGGGTGAAGGCTGACAAATAGGGTTAGGGGTCAGGGTTAGGGTTGAGCGATAGGGTCAGGATTAGGATGAGGGTTACGATAGAGTTAGGGGTAAGGTTAGAGTGAGGGTTAGGTTTGGGTGTGAGTGTTAGGGTCAGATTTGGGGTTTGGGTTAAGGTTTGGGTTAGGGTCGGGGTCACGGTCAGGGTGAGGGCTGAGATTTAGGGTGAGGAGCGAGGGATAGGGTTACGATTTAGGTGACGGTAGGGTGAGTGTTACTGTGAGATTTGGGATCAGGGTGAGGGTTATAGGTGAGGACTGGTGTGAGTTTTTGGATGAGGTTGACGGTTTTGATTAGCATTCCTTCCAGGGTTAGGCGTTAGGGTACAGATTCTGAATTGGGCTTAGGGTAAGGGTTAAGCTTACGGTAGGGTTATGGTTTGGGTTCGATTTAGGTTTAGGAGTAGGGTCAGGTGTCAGGATTAGGCTTAGGGTTCGGCTTTGGGCGATGCTTTCAGTTAGTGTTACGGTTAGGGCCAGTAGTTATGGCTAGCTTAATTAGTGAGGGCTAGGGTTAGAGTTCGGGTCCTGATGACAGGACGGTGAGTGTCGGGGTAAATTTAGGTTGAGGGCGAGGGGTGGGGTGAGGGTTAGGGTAAAGGTCAAGGTCCAGGCAAGGCTTCAGTCGGGGTGAAGGCTGACTTCTAGGGTTAGGGATAAAGGTTAGGGTTGGGCGATAGGGTCAGGGTTACAATGAAGTTTACGATAGGATTAGGGGTAGGGTTAGAATGAGGGTTAGGGTTGGATGTGAGTGTTAGGGTCAGAGTTGGGGTTTGGGTTAAGGTTTGGGTTACAGTCGGGGTCAAGGTCAGGGTGAGGGGTGAGGATTAGGGTGAGGGGCTAGGGATAGGGTTACGTTTCGGGTGACGGTAGGGTGAGTGTTATTGTGAGATTTGGGATCAGGGTGAGGGTTAGAGGTGAGGGCTGGGGTTAGTTTTTGGGTGAGGTTGACGGTTTTGGGTAGCGTTCCTTCCTGGGACAAGCGTTAAGGCACAGATTCTGAATTGGGTTTAGGGTTAGGATTAAGCTTACAGTTAGAGTTCAATTTAGGTTTAGGAGTAGGGTCAGGGGTGAGGATTAGGCTTAGGGTTCAGGTCAGGGTGACGGTTTCGGTTAGCGTTACGGTCAGTGC
This sequence comes from Tupaia belangeri chinensis, assembly GCF_000334495.1. NCBI lineage: Eukaryota > Metazoa > Chordata > Mammalia > Scandentia > Tupaiidae > Tupaia > Tupaia belangeri. Next base: position 28,098 of record NW_006159969.1, on the reverse strand, counting down.
CAGTAGTTAGGGTTAGGTTAAGTAGTGAGGGCTAGGGTTACGGTTCGGTTCCTGATGACAGGACTGTGAGTATTGGGGTAAATTTAGGTTTAGGACGAGGGGTAGGGGTGAGGGTTACAGTAAGGGTCAGGGTCCGGGCTAGGCTTCAGTTGGGGTAAAGGCTGACTGATAGCATTTGGGGTCAGGGTTAGGGTTGGGCGATAGTGTCAGGGTAAGAATGTGGGTTACGATAGGGTTAGGGGTAGGGTTAGAGTGAGGGTTAGTGTTGGGTTTCAGTGTTAGGGTCAGAGTTGGGTTTTGGGTTAAGGTTTGGGTTAGGGTCGGATTCATGGTCAGGGAGAGGAATGAGGTTTAGGGAGAGGGGCTAGGGTTAGGTTACGTTTTGAGTGACAGTAGGGTGAGTGTTATAGTGAGATTTGGGATCAGGGTGAGGGTTAGAGATGAGGGCTGGGCTTAGTTTTTGGGTGAGGGTGACAGTTTTGGTTAGCATTCCTTCCAGGGTTAGGTGTTAAAGTTCGGATTCCGAATTGGGCTTAGGGTTAGGGTTAAACATATGCTTGGGTTACGGTTAGGGTTCGATTTAGGTTTAGGAGTAGGGTCAGGAGTAAGGATTACGCTTAAGGTTTGGGTCTGGGCAATAATTTCGGTTTGCGTTATGGTTAGGGCCTGTAGTTAGGGTTAGGTTAATTAGTGAGGGCTAGGGTTAGGGTTCAGGTCCTGATGACAGGATGGTGAGTATTGGGGTAAATTTAGGTTTAGGGCGAAAGGTAGGGGTGAGGGTTAGGGTAAGGGTAAGATTGCGGGCTAGGCTTCAGTCGGGGTAAAGGCTGACCGATAGATAGGTTAGGGGTCAGGGTTAGGATTGGGCAATAGGGTCAGGGTTATGATGAGGGTTACAATAGGGTTAGGGTTAGGGTTAGAGTGAGGGTTAGGGTTGGGTGTGAGTGTTAGGGTCAGATTTGGGGTTTGGGTTAAGGTTTGGGTTAGGGTTGGGGTCACTGTCAGGGTGTGCGGTGAGGTTTACAGTGAGGAGACAGTGTTAGGGTTACGATTTGGGTGACGGTAGGGTGAGTGTTATGGTGAGATTTGGGATCAGGGTGAGGGTTAGAGGTGAGGGCTGAGGTTAGTTTTTGAGTGAGGTTGACGGTTTTGGTTAGCATTTCTTCCCGGTTTAGGCATTATAGTACAGAATCCGAATTGAGTTTAGGGTTAGGGTTAAGCTTACGGTAGGGTTATGGTTAGGGTTTGATTTAGGTTTAGGAGTAGGGTCAGGGGTGAGGATTAGGCTTACGGTTTGGGTTTGGGTGAAGCTTTCGGTTAGCGTTACAGTTAGGGCCAGTAGTTAGAATTAGGTTAAGTAATGAGGGCTAGGATTAGGGTTCAGGTCCTGATGATAGTACGGTGAGTGTTGGGATAAATTTAGGTTTAGGACGAGGGGTAGGGGTTAGGGTTCAGGTAAGGGTCAGTGTGTGGGCTAGGCTTCAGTCGGGGTGAAGGCTGACCGATAGGGTTAGGGGTCAGGGTTAGGGTTGGGCAATAGGGTCAGGGTTACGATGAGGGTTATGATAGGGGTAGGGGTAGGGTTAGAGTGAGGGTTAGTGTTGGGTGTGAGCATTAGGGTCAGAGTTGGGGTTTGGGTTAAGGTTTGGATTAGGGTCAGGGTCATGGTCAGGGTGAGGCGTGAGGCTTATTGTGAGGGGCTAGGGTTAGGGCGACGTTTCCGGTGATGGTAGGGTGAGAGTTATGGTGAGATTTGGGAAAAGGGTGAGGGTTAGATGTGAGGGCTGGGATTAGTTTTTGGGTGAGGTTGACGGTTTTGGTTAGCGTTTCTTCCAGGGTTAGGCGTTAAGGTACGGATTCCGAATTGGGCTTAGGTTTAGGGTTAAACATATGTTAGGGTTAAGGTTAGGGTTCGATTTAGGTTTAGGGGTAGGGTCAGGGGTGAGGATTAGGTTTATGGGTGACACTTTTGGTTAGCATTATGGTCAGGGCCAGTAATTAGAGTTAGGTTAAATAGTGAGGGCTAGGGTTAGGGTTCTGGTCCTGATGACAGGACAGTGAGTGTTGGGGTAAATTTAGGTTTAGGGCGAGGGGTACGGTTGAGTGTTAGGGTAAGGGTCAGGTTGAGGGCAAGGCTTCAGTTGGGGTGAAGGCTGACCGATAGGGTTAGGGGTCAGGGTTAGGGTTGGACGATAGGGTCAGGGTTAGTATGAGGGTTACCACAGAGTTAGGGGTAGGGTTAGAGTGAGGTTTAGGGTTGGTTGTGAGTGTTAGGGTCAGAGTTGGGGTTTGGGTTAAAGTTTGGGTTAGGGTCGGGGTCATGGTCAAGGTGAGGGGTGAGGTTTAGGGAGAGGGGCTAAGGTTAGGGTTACGTTTCGGGTGACGGTAGTGTGAGTGTTATTGTGAGATTTGGGATCAGGGTGAGGGTTAAAGGTGAGGGTTGGGGTTAGTTTTTGGGTGAGGTTTATGGTTTTAGTTAGTGTTCCTTCCAGGTTTAGGCGTTAAGGTACGGATTCCGAATTGGGTTTTGGGTTAGGGTTAAGCTTACGGTAGGGTTGCGGTTAGGGTTCGATTTAGGTTTAGGAGTAGTGACCGCGGTGATGATTAGGCTTAGGGTTTGGGTCTGGGCGATGGTTTCGGTTAGCGTTACAGTTAGGGCCAGTAGTTAGGGTTAGGTTAAGTAGTTAGGGCTAGGGTTAGGGTTCGGGTCCTGATGACAGTACGGTGAGTGTTGTGGTAAATTTAGGTTTAGGACAATGGATAGGGGTGAGGGTTAGGGGAAGAGTAAGGATCCAGGCCAGGCTTCAGTCGTGGAAAAGGCTGACCGATAGTGTTAAGGGTCAGGGTTAGGGTTGGGCGAAAGGGTCAGGGTTAGGATGAGGGTTATGATAGGGTTAGGTGTAGGGTTAGAGTGATGGTTAGGGTTGGGTGTGAGTGTTAGAGTCAAAGTTGGGGTTTTGGTTAAGGTCAGGGTCACGGTCAGGGTGAGGGTTGAGGTTTAGGGTGAGGAGATAGGGTTAGGTTTAGGTTTCAGGTAACGATAGGGTGAGTGTCATGGTGAGATTTTGGATCAGGGTAAGGGTTAGAGGTGAGGGCTGGGGTTAGTTTTTGGGTGAGGTTGATGGTTTTGGTTAGCCTTCCGGCCAGGGTTATGCGTTAAGTTACGGATTCTGAATTGGGCTTTGGGTAAGGGTTAAGCTTCCAGTAAGGTTATGGTTAGGGTTCGATTTAGGTTTAGGAGTAGGTTCAGGGGTAAGGATTAGGCTTAGTGTTCGGATCTGGGCGATGGTTTTGGTTAGCGTTACAGTTAGGTCCAGTAGTTAGGGTTAGGTTAAGTAGTGAGGGCTAGGGTTAGGGTTCAGGTCCTGATGACAGGACGGTGAGTGTTGGGGTAAATTTCAGCTTAGGGCGAGGGGTAGGGGTGAGGGTTAGAGTAATGGTAAGGGTCCGGGCTAGGCTTCAGTCAGGGTGAAGGTTGACCTATAGGATTAGGAGTCAGGGTTAGGGTTGGGCAATAGGGTCAGGGTTTGTATGAGGGTTAACACAGGGTTGGGGTAGGGTTAGAGTAAGGTTTAGGGTTGGGTGTGAGTGTTAGGGTCAGAGTTGGGGTTTGGGTTAAGGTTTGGGTTACAGTCGGGGGCACGGTCAGGGTAAGGGGTGAGGTTTAGGGTGAGGGGCTAGGGTTAGGGTTACGTTTCGGGTGATGGTAGGGTGAGTGTTATGGTGAGATTTGGGATCAGGGTGAGGGTTAGAGGTGAGGGCTGGGGTTAGTTTTTGGGTGAGGTCGACGGTTTTGGTTCACGTTCCTTCCAGGGTTAGGCGTTAAGGTACAGATTCCGAATTGGGCTTAAGTTTAGGGTTAAGCTTATGGTAGGGTTAAGGTTAGGGTTCGATTTAGGTTTAGGAGTAGGGTCGGGGGTGAGGATTAGGCTTAGGGTTCGTGTTTGGGTGACGGTTTCAGTTAGCATTACAATTAGGTCCAGGAGTTAGGGTTAGGTTTAGTGCTTAGTGCTAGGTTTAGGGTTCAGGTCCTGGTGTCAGAAGGGTTAGTGTTAGGGGTAAATTTAGGTTTAGGGCGAGGGATAGGGGTGAGGTTTAGGGTGAGGGTCAGGGTCCAGGCTAGGCTTCAGTCAGGGTGATGGCTGACCGTTAAGTTTAGGTGTCAGGGTTAGGGTTGGGCGATAGGTTCAGGGTTAGTGTGAGCATATCGTTCGGGTTAGGGGTAGGGTTAGAGTGAGGGTTAGAGTTAGGCGTGAGTGTTAGGGTCAGGGTTGGGGTTTGTGTTAGGGTTTTGGTTAGGGTTGGGGTCAGGGTGGGGGTGAGGTTTATGGTGAGGGGCTAGAGGTAGGGTTACAGTTCGGGTGACGTTACAATGAGTGTTATGGTGAAATTTAGGATCAGGGTGTGGGTTAGGGGTGAGGTTTAGAGTTAGTTTTCGGGTGAGGTTGACGGTTTTGGTTAGAATTCCAGCCAGGGTTAGGCGTTAGGATTCGGTTTTGGGGTTAGGCTTAGGGTTAGTGTTAGGCTTACGGTAGGGTTACGGTTAGGGTTCGATTTATGTTTAGGAGTAGGGTCAGGGGTGAGCATTAGTCTTAGGGTTCAGGTTTGGGTGACGGCTTTTGTTTGTGTTACGGTTAGGGCCAGGAATTAGTGTTAGATTGAGTGGTTAGGGCTAGGGTACGGGTTTGGATTATAGTGACAGGAGGTGAGTGTTTGGGTTAAATTTAGGTTTAGGGCGAGGCTTCAGGGTGAGGGTTAGGGTTAGGATTAGGATTCGGGTCTGGTCTAGGCTTCAGTCAGGATGAAGGGTGACTATTAGGTTCCACGAGTCATGGTTAGAGTTGGGCAATAGGGTCAGGGTTAGGATGAGGGTTACAGTAGGTTTAGAGCGAGGGTTAGATTGAGGGTTAGGGCTAGGGGTGAATGTTAGAGTCAGGGTTGGGGTTTGGGTCAGGGTTTGGGTTAGGGTCAGGGTTAGGGTCAAGGTTAGTGGTGAGGTTTAGTGTTGGGGCTAGGGTTAGGGTTATGGTTCAGGTTACGGTAGGGTGAGTGTTATGGTTAGATTTAGGGTCAAGGTGAGGGTTAGGGGTCAGGGTTAGGTTTAGTTTTTGGGTTAGGCTGACGCTTTTGGTTAGCATTCCCATTAGGGTTAGATGACAGGGTTCAGTTTCGGCGTGAGGCTTAGGGTTAGGGTTAGTCTTACAGCTGGTTATAGTTAGGGTTCAATTTATGTTTAGGAGTAGGGTCGGGGGTGAGGATTAGGCTTTCAGCGACTGTTTTGGTTAGTGTTTCGGTTAGGGCCAGGAGTTTGTGTTAGGTTGAGTGGTAAGTGCTAGGGTTAGGGTTCGTGTTCTGGTGACAGGAGGGTGAGTGTTTGGGTTAAATTTAGGTTTAGGGCGAGGGGTAGGTGTGAGGGATAGGGTTAGCGTTCCAGTCCCAGCTAGGCTTCAGTCGGGGTGAAGGGTGATTTTTAGGTTTAGGGATCATTGTTAGGGTTGGGTGATACGGTTAGGGTTAGGATGAGGGTTACGGTAGTGTTAGGGGGAGGGTTAGATAGAGGGTTAGGACTAGGGATGAGTGTAAGTTTCAGGGTTGGGGTTTGTGTTAGGGTTTGGGTTAGGGTCAAAGTCAGGTTCAGAGTTAGTTGTGAGGTTTAGGGTTAGGAGCTAGGGTTAGTGTTACGGTTCGAGTGACGGTAGGGTGAGTGTTATGGTTAGATTTAGGGTCAGGGTGAAGGTTAGGGGTGAGTGTTAGAGTTAGTTTTCTGGTTAGGCTGATGGTTTTGATAAGCGTTACGTTTAGGGTTAGGTGTTATGGTTCAGTTTCGGCGTGAGGCTTAGGGTTAGGGTTAGGCTTATGGCAGGGTTACGGTTAGGGTTCAATTTAGGTTTAGGACTAGGGTCAGGGTGTGAATTAGGCTTATGGATCAGTTTAGGCGACGGTTTCAGTTAGTGTTACAGTTAGGGCCAGAAGATAAGGTTAGGTTGAGTGATTAGGGCTAGGGTTAGGGTTCCGGTTCTTGTGACAGGAGGGTGAGTGTTTGGGTTAAATTTAGGTTTAGGGCGAGAGGTAGGGGTGAGGATTAGGGTTAGGGTTAGGGTTCAGGTCCGGGCTAGGCTTCAGTCTGGGTGAACAGTGACTGTTAGGTTTACGTGTCATGGTAAGGGTTGGGCCATAGCGTCAGGGTTCGTGTGAGAGTTATGGTAGGGTTAGGGTGAGTGTTAGATTGAGGGATAGGGCTAGGGGGTGAGTGTTAAGGTCAGGGATGGATTTTGTTTTAGGGTTTCAGTTAGGGTCAAGGTTAGGGGTGATGTTTAGGGTTAGGGGCTATGGTTACTGGTATGGTTCGGGTTACAGTAAGGTGAGTGTTATGGTGAGATTTAGGGTCAGGGCAAGGGTTAGGGGTGTGGTTTAGGGTTAGTTGTCAGGTTAGGTTGACGGTTTTGGTTAGCATTACAGTTAGGGTTAGGTATTAGGGTTCGGTTTCGGCATGAGGCTTTGGGTTAGTTTTAGGCTTGCAGTAGGGTTATGGTTAGGGTTCGATTTAGGTTTAGGAGTAGGGTCTGGGGTGAGAATTAGGCTTAGGGTTTGGGTTTGGGTGACGGTTTCGGTTAGTGTTACGGTTAGGGCCAGGAAATAGGGTTAGGTTTAGTGCTTAGCGCTAGGGTTAGGGTTCGGGTCCTGGTGACACGAGGGTTAGGCTTAAATTTAGGTTTAGGGCGAGGGGTAGGGGTGAAGGTTAGGGTTAGGGTTCAGGTCCTGGCTAGGCTTCAGTAGGGGTGAAGGGTGACCGTTAGGGTTAGGGGTCAGGGTTAGGGTTGGGCCATAGGGTCATGGTTTGGGTGAGGGTTACTGTAGGGTTAGGATGAGAGTTAGATTGAGGGCTAGATTGATGGTTAGGGCTAGGGGTGAGTTTTAGGGTCAGTGTTGGGGTTTGGGTTAGGGTTTGGGTTAGGGTCAGGGTCAGGGTTAGGGGTAACATTTAGCGTTAGGGACTAGGGTTAGAGTTACAGTTCGCGTTACGGTAGGGTGAGTGTTATGGTTACATTTAGGTTCAGGGCGAGGGTTAGGGGTGAGGTTTAGGGTTAGTTTTCAGGTTAGGTTGACAGTTTTGGTTAGCGTTACATTTAGGTTTAGGCCTTAGGGTTTGGTTTTGGCGTGAGGCTTAGGGTTACAGTTAGACTTACAGTAGGGTTACGGTTAGGGTTCAATTTAGGTTTAGGAGTAGGGTCAGGGGTGAGGATTAGGCTTATGGTTCGTGTTTGGACGACGGTTTCGGTTAGTGTTACGGTTAGGGCCAGGAGTTAGGCTTAGGCATGTGATGTCTATTGGCTTCCTCTTCCAGGCAATGTGAAAACAATGCATCTTAGGTTCTGTAAACTGCTTCTCCTGCCACCTGCTCCAAACTTTCTCTTTCTATGCTAGAATATCCTCACCAATTTAAGTCTTCCTTGAACCAAGCCTGTCTTGCTGCCTTTGGTTTTCTTCTTCTGCCAGCACTTCAACTATCTTTTATATTGTGAGATAAAAAGTACTTGGAGGCCAGTCTGGTGGTTAAGAAAGCTAGATCCCACATGGCTGACCAGGTAGTTAGAGCCCTGGCCCCAGTAGGTCATGAAAGACCCCAAGTGTGTGTACATGTCTGCCCAACGTCGTAAAAGGGGGGAGAGATAGAAGAGAAGGGTTTACAGCCTGGCCATTCCCCATGGGGGGTACTTTCTCCTCTCCCTCTCCCTCTCTCTCTCTTTTTTCTCTGACAAAGTCATACAACCTCTAGCCAAAACAGACAAACAAAAACAAACAAACAAAAAAGGAACATGAAGAGAAAACTTGTCTATCTTGCTCATCTTTATATAACTGAATCTAACACAGTGGCATAATAGATGGGTTTTGACTGAACAGGTGAAGATTTTACTTTCTAGGTTCTTAAGAAATTTCCCTGTGTTGTATAGTTTGATTCAGGTTCAGGACTTTAATTCTCAAACTGTCTATTTACTTCAGGTTCTTGGTTAAATAAGAAAGAAAGACCTTTCTGTCACTAAAAATAAGCTGTCATCTTAAACAGAGATTCGCTGGGGCATGCACAGAGGGTCATTTAATACTCACTTCAATGAATAGGCAATGGGGTTATATTAGTGAAAAAACATTTGGGACTTGGAAACACATATTTTGGGTTTGAAGTTTTTTGACTTCCTTTTTTAAGAATTATTTATTTAATTTTATTTATTCATTCATTTTATTTTTTTAACTTGATCAGAAAGACAGAGAGAGAGAGAGAGAAAGAGAGAGAGAGAAAATGAGAAAGCAAGCCTCCAGGTCTGAGACTCGAACTGTGGTCAGCCATGTGGGAGTCCAGCACTCTTATCCACCACGCCACCTGCCAGCCCCTTGTTTTTCTTTTCTAAAATAAAAACTTTTTTCTTGTTATCATCTGTAAAATAGGAGTAGAAATAACAACCTTCTTTTTTTCAAAGGCTGTTTCTTATTTTTGGAGAAAAATTCACATAGCCTATGGAATCTGAGTAATGGATTAACTGGCATTGTACAGATAATGATATTATTATCATAGTCATGTGTAATAATAATAAATTGGTACCTGCATCACCTGATGTAATTCACATTTTAAATTTGTATTTAGTAATGCTATTTCCAATTGTGAATTGAAAAGGTTCAGTTTCATGGTATTTAGGACTTACCTTTTTTAGTGATAAATTATTTCCAACTCCTAGAAGAAGCAGGTAGTTTTTTCTTGGTATTTATGTCAGCATTTTGAATCGAGGTCAGGTTTAACAAATTATGACAGATATAGTACAGTAAATATTTTGTTATGCAACAATTACTGTAATTGTTCCCAAATTCCCAAAAGCAATTTAAAACATGAGTAAGAAATCTGTGGAACAAAGAAGCTTCTGGCATGTCTGACAGACTCAATTAAGCGTGCTGTTGGGAATGTATTATGATTAAAGTTCCAAACTAAAATAACATTCTCCTGCTCATATAGCTTTTAGAGACAGGGCAAATGTTTGCTAAGCAAACTTTCTAAAATTTGGTAGATTTTAACTTAAAATATACCTACCAAAACAAAGTTTATTCAAAAATTCAAAGAGGTTAATAGTTCAAATAATAATTAATAAAACGAAATGTTACCATTTAAAAATAACATAAAAATCATAAATAAAATAAAAGAAACATGTCACTGTGATTTAAATGCATTGTCATTCAACTTTTTTGCTTTCTTTTCCTTTATTTTTATTTATTAATTTATTTTTTAAAGATTTTTCATAGGGTACATGCACTTGCCCAAGAGAAAGAGAGGAAAAGTGAGAAATCACCCTTCAGGGAGGATGGTCATGTTGTAATGCCTTCTCCTCCATTTTCCTCTCAGGATTTTGGGCTCACATGCACACATGCCTTATATGATTTTCAAATCACAGGGCCTGGGATGGAACCGTAGTCCCCCATGTCTGTATCCAGCACCTTAACCACAACACTACCCACTGACCCCTCTCTTCCTTCCTATGATAAATTAAGCTCAGGATGCCATTGTCCACCTTTTTGGGGGAAGGAAAAGAAATACAGATATGGAGGCCTCCTTAAGTGAGGCCTATGCTCAGGGCTTGAAAACAACTTTGGTGTCTTCTGCATACTGTCGCCCACCACTCCAGCAGCCTGGGCTTGCCTCGCCTGATGCCCACTGGGATACTTAAGCCTGGTCTTGGAACACCTCCTTGGGTGAGTCTACACTTGGGAGCTACACTGGGACTTTTGGTATAACACCAGTGCACTGTGCACAGCGTCCAACTTAATTAACCCTCTTGACTAAGTTATATCTCCTTAGCTTGCTACCACCTCATCAAAAGCTGAACATTTGGCAAAGGAGCCAAGTACCTGAAGTTACCCCAACTGCTCTGACCTTGGAGACAGAGCTCTCTAGTAAGAACACACTTGGGAACTAAGCGTATATTTTCCTCTACTAGTACTATAGAATTGACTCTAATAAATAGAAAAAAAGTGAATACTGCATCAGATGACTAGAAATCAACACAGATCTCAAAGAAACATGAGAGAATGAGGTGGTAACTTTCCCCCAAGTAAGCGTAGTAGCACCTCACCAACAGTGGATAGTACAGAGAAATATACAAAAATGTCAGAAAAAGAAATCTGAATATTCATAGTGACAAAACTCAATGAGATGCAGGAAAAAAAAAAAGAACAGACAATAAGTTCCAGTAAATGAGAAAATAATGTCAGTACATGTAATAGGAATTCCATAAAGAAACAGATACCCTAAAAAGAATCTAACAGAACATCAGAACATCTGGAAATGAAGAATACAATATAAGACATTAAAATCTCCCTGGAAAGTATTAACAGCATGTTGTACCATGCAGAAGAAAAAATTTCTGACCTGGAAGATAAAGTCTCCAACACAGACCAAATAACCAAAAGAAAGAAAAAACAACCAAAAAAATTAATGACAACATATGGGAAATTACAGATACCATGAAACATCCAAATATCCATATAATGGGTATTCCAGAAAGTGAAAAACCAGCTAAAGGCAAGGAAAACATCACTCATGAAATAATATCTGATAAATTTCCAAATATAGAGAAACTTGGAGAAATTCAGACCCAAGAAATAAAAAGGACCCTAAAGAGAGTCAACATAAAAAGATCCTCCCCCGCCGGCACATCATAGTAAGATTGCTAAAAATTACAGACAAAGACCATATTCTAAAAATGGCAAGGGGAACCAGCAGTTAGCCTAATGGCTATGTCGCTGGACTCCCATGTAGTCGACCGTGGTTTGAGTCCTGGACCCAGTGGCTTAAACTCACACTGGGTGCATGTGTGTGTGTGCCCAAGATCCCAAGAAGAGAATGGAGGAAAAGGGATTGCAGCGTGGCCATCCACCCTGGGGGGTGATTTCTCGCTTTCTGTCTGTCTGTCTCTCTCTGTCTTTCTGGCGAGCACACATGCCCTATAGCAAAAACCTCTCCAAAAAAAAAAAAAACGCAAGGGAGAATTGTCTTGTTACTTATAAAGATTATCCATTAGGCTAATGTCGATCTCTCAACTGAAACAACGCAAGCAAGGAAAGAATGGGAAGATGTCTTCAAAACATTAAAAGAAAAACAATTTCAACCAAGAATACTATATCCATCAAGATTATTCTTCAAATAGGAAGAATAAAAGTATTCTTAAATAAACAAAAACTGAAAGAATTCACCAATACTAGATCAGCTCTACAGGAAGTACTGAGGGTAGTGTTATGTTAGGATAACCAAAGTGAGACAAACAAAATCAGGAGTACAAAAAACAACTGAGAAAATGGCTAGAAATAAATCAGGAGTACAAAAAACAACTGAGAAAATTGTTAGAAAGGTTCATAGAAAGCAATGATAATGAACAAATAAGTTTTTATAACCTATGGGATACAGTAAAAGCAGTCTTAAGAGAGAAATTCAGGGACCAGAAGTTGCCGTAATGTCTATGTTACTAGACTCCCATGTAGTCGACCGTGATTCAAGTACCAGACCTGGTGGTTTAAACTCACACTGGGCATGTGTGCATGTGTGCTCAAGATCCCAGAGGAGAATGGAGGAGAAGGGATTGTGGCATGGTCATCCCTCTTGGGGGGGGGTGATTTCTCGCTTTCTGTCTCTCTCTGTCTTTTTGGCAAGTGAGCGTTGCCCTATAGCAAAAACCTCTACAAAAAAAAAAACAAAAATTCATAGCAATTAGTGCCCACAAGAAAGAAGCAGAAAAGTGGCAAATAAACAACCTAATGACACAACTCAGGGAACTGGAAAGACAACAACAACAACAGAAAAAAATTCCAGGAGAAAAGAAATAATAAAGATTGTAGCAGAAGTAAATGAAATAGAAAATAAAAGAACTATATAGAAAATGAATAAAACCAAAAGCTGGTTCTTTGAGAAGGTAAAGTTGACACACCATTAGCTAGATTAATCAAGAACAGAGAAAGGAACCAGATAAATCAGCAAGGAAAAAGGCAGTATAACAACGCATGTAACAGACATATAAAATATCATCAGAGAATACCATGAGCGACTATATGCCAAGAAACAAAAACCTAGATGAGATGGACAAATTTCTGGACACGAATAACTTACCAAGATTGAACCAGGAAGAAATAGAAAGTCTGAATGGACCCATAACAAGCAATGAGATTGAATAACTAATTTTAATCTCCCAACAAGGAAGAGCCCAGGTCCCAATGGGTTTATTTCTGAATTCTACAAAACATTTAAAGAAGAACTAACTCCAATTCTGCTTAAATTATTTCCAAAAGTTCAAAAGAAAGGAATCACTAAAACCTGGAACAAAACAAAGCTGTCCACTTTCTCCACTCCTTTTTAACATAGTACGGAAAGTTTTAGCTAATGCAATTAGACAAGAGAGTCAAATAAAAGACATCCAAATATGAAAAGAAGGAAGTTATCTCTATTCGCAGATGATATGATACTATATATAGAAAATCAAAAAAAAATCCACAGAGAAAACTGGAAGTGATAAGTGAATATAGTAAAGTGGCAGGATACAAAATCAACGTACAAAAATCTATTATATTTTTATACACCAACAATAAATAAACTGAGACAGAATTGAAGAAAGAAATACCATTTATAATAGTCACAAAGCCAATAAGATACCTAGGAATAAACCTTACCAAAGATGTCGAAGATCTCTACAAGGAAAACTCTGAAAAATAAATTAAAATTGATACAAAAAAAGTGGAAAATATCCCATGTTCCTAAATTGGAAGAATGAATGAAATCAAGACATTAATCTTACCCAAATTAATCTACAAATTCAATGCAATCCCAATAAAACTACCAGAGATATTTATCATAGAAAAAAATCATAAAATCTGTCTGGAAGCATAAAAGGCCCCATATCACCAATGCAATACTGTGCAAGAAGAATAAAATAGGAGGGATCTCCCTTTTTGACTTCAGAACATATTACAAAGTTATCATAATTAACAGCATGGTATTGACACAAAAAAAGACACATAGACCAAAGGAACAGAATTGAGATCCCCCAAATAAACCCCAAAACATACAGCCAACTGATCTTTGACAAAGGACACAAAACAATCCAGTGGGAAAAAGAAAATCTCTTTGGCAAATGGTGCTGAGAGAACTGGATATGCACCTGCAGAAGAATGAAACTGGATCCTTATCCCTTACTACTAACAAAAATTAACTCAAAATGGATTGAGTATCTAAACATAAAACCTCGAACAATAAAAACACTGGTGGAAAACATAGGGAAAACTCTTGGAGACCTTGAAATAGGCAAAGGCATCATAAAGAAGACCTCCAAAGCACAAGTAATAGTCCCCAAAATAGACAAATGTGACTAAAAAGGCTGAGACGCTTCAGCACAGCAGAAGAAACAGTAAGTAGAGTGAGAAAACAGCCCTCAGAGTGGGAAAACATTTTTGTGAACTATACCTCATATAAGGGACTGATAACCAGAATATAGAGGGAATTCAAGCAGCTTACACACACACACACACATAAATATTGATACACACACACACACACACACACATAAATATTGATCCAATGAAAAGAAGGGAAAATAAAATAAACAGACAATGCTCCGAAGAAGACATATGAAGAGCCCCAAAAGTATATGAAAACATACTTGTCATTTCTTATCATAAGTAAATGTAAATCAAATCACAATGAAATACCATTTAGCCATAGTCAGAATGGCTAAAATTAAAAAAAATAAAGAATAAGTTCTAGTGAGGCTGTGGTGAAAAGGGAATTCTCCTACACTGTTGGTGGGAACACAAATTAGTAAAACCACTTTAGAGAACGATATAGAGATTCCTTAGAAACCTACAAATAATTTTTTACAAGCAAAATGATAAATAGTAATTGAATGTTTTAAAAAATAATTGGAATAATAATAATAATCTGAAAAAAATAAAAAACTATTGGATGATGATGGGGATTTTAATGTCTTTATATTGACTGATATACATGGTACTCCTTCTGGAAAAAGAAATGTAATACACTGTAAATCTATATGTGATTCAATGTATTATAAACAAGATTTTGATAATAATAAATAAATTTTTAAAAAGAAACCTACAAATAGCTTCTTGAAGACACAACTTCATGGATTCTGCAAACTAGCCATTTTGGGCAAACAGAAATCAAGACTTCCCACTGATAATTTGGCCTCCAGCACACAAAACTCGTGTGGTAGGAAGACCCCTTCCAGGCCTCCTGTCTCTGTACCTGTCTTCATCTCTCTCTACCTCTGTCTCGATCTCTGTCTCCTCTCTCTTTTTTTAAATTTTTGCTTTTTGGAATTTTGCGTGGTGCACAAGCGCGCCACACGGTTTTACAATTTTTGTTTTTTTTACTGAAATTTTTAAAAATATTAATTTTTTAAGTTGTATTGAGAAGTTTTATCTTCATTTTTTTCTTCTCTTTTTCTGTTTCTCTCTCTTTTTTTTTCTGTTGTTGTTGTTGTTTCTCTCTTTCTGTTTCCTTTTCTGCACGCTCCTCAATGCTCAGATTGAAATTCCAAGTTTGGGAAGAAACTGACCATCAACCAGATGACTAGAAAT
>NW_006159969.1:0-8453 GCF_000334495.1 Tupaia belangeri chinensis | reverse complement strand
GGTTTCTGGACATGTATTGTAAAATTCCTTTGGAAGCGAGTTTCCCTAGTATTTTGCTTAGGAAGTGCAGTTCATTCTTAGGCCCATAACAAGCCAGGAGATTGAATCAGTAATAAATAGCCTTCCAACAAAGAAAAGCCCTGACCCTGATGGCTTCAGCTCTGAGTTCTATAAAACTTTCAAAGAAGAGTTAACCCCCATTCTGCTCAAGTTATTTCTAAAGATCCAAAAGGGTGAATCTCTCCCTAATTCATTCTATGAAGCCTCTATCACCCTTATCCTCACAACAGATAAGGACAGGACAAGGAAGGAAAACTATAGACCAATATCTCTCATGAATATAGACGCAAAGATTCTCAACAAGATACTAGCAAACCGTATCCAACAGCTTATAAAAAAGATTATACATCATGATCAGGTAGGCTTTATCCCAGGAATGCAAGGTTGGTTCAACATATGCAAAAGCATAAATGTGATGCACCATATTAACAGGAAAAAAGATAAAAACCATATGGTCATATCGATTGATGCAGAAAAAGCATTTGATAAGATACAACATCCCTTTATGATCAAGACGCTCATTTCTCAACACAATAAAAGCTATCTATGAAAAACGCATTGCGAACATCATCCTGAATGGAGAAAAGCTGAAAGCTTCCCCACTAAAAATGGGTACAAGACAAGGATGCCCACTTTCTCCACTCTTTTTCAATATAGTACTGGAAGTCCTCGCCAACGCAATCAGAAAAGCTAAATAATGTAATTGAATGTATTTTTAAAAATGTAAACAAAAATTAAAAAAAAAAAATAGATCCCAATGAGGGAGCCAGCAGGTGGTGTAGTGGTTGAGTTGCTGGATTCCCACATAGTTGACCTTGGTTCGAGTTTCAGACCCGTTGGCTTGAGAGTCATGCCGGGTACCTGTGCATGCATGCCTAAAGAAGAGGGGAGAGGGGATTGTAGTGTAGCCATCATCCTTTCCTGAGGAGTAAGTTCTCACTTCTCCTCTCTGAATCTCTCTGTCTCTCTTTTTTTTCTGGCAAGTGCATGTGACCTATGACAAAAATCTAAAGAAAAAAAAATGCCCAGGGAGGTAGCCGAGTCCTGTTGCAGTACACCTAGAAGGTGATGATGGACATCTTTTAGCTGGAAAATCCAAACTAACGCTCATTCCTTTACTGTATTTATTTAAAGTTGTTCTCAGACCATATTTTTTTAGACATATTCTATTATCACATACACATACTTAGGCCAAAATATGTTTCTACCTATTACAATTAGTAATTCTCCCACTACCTCTTCATATAATTATTTTTAGCTCTTACTGATGTTTTTTTCCTAACTCTAACATCAGCTATAAATTATTAATAATTATGATGATTTACATTTATATAGCATTGTTCACCCTGAGAGATCTCAAAGCATCTTTGCAAAATACACACTTCTCACGTAAATAAATGCCAAACAATGTTAGGGATGATAAAAACAACCAGTCACACAATTAATATGCTGTTTACCTAGTTCCTGAACAATAAAGATGCTTCACTAGACTCAAGCTAATATCAATCACAGGAGATGCTCCACTGAACAGCATGCCACAAGCTGATATCACCTCTGATTATTAACATGGGGCCATTTTTTATTCACCAGCACATAACTCCTATCAAGTCAAATTGAATTAGTTTTGCCAAAAAGATCAATGGCCTTTTAAAAAGTCTGCATAAAATGCAGGTACTTTATGCATACTTTAAAAAAAATCTTTCTTACACTAAGATTTTACTGCTAACAGGGAACTCTGTGCTAATAGATAACACAAAAGGCAGCTCCAAGCCACAGATTGAGACTCGAAAAAGCTCTCCTTCCATAACCTTGAACAAATCATTTACACTGTCTACCTTCGTTTCACAGGGTAGGGAAGGAAAATTCTATTATTTCTGACTTGAACTCAGCGACTCCTGATTTGAAAGATCATGAAAGTGTGCAGAAAGATTCCTCTAACAGCAGATGGCTTTTGCAGTGGAGTCTTGTTCTAAAGCCTCACATTATTTTAGTTACACATGACAGCCAGTCATAATGGTAACTTGGAATTTCAAGAAAATACAGAAGGACAGACATTTACCACCAGAGAAACTCTGATTAATACCTTCCTGCAGTAAAGCAAAGAAGATGTTAATGGCCTAATACCCCCAAATTGATCTTAATATTCTAAATCATTTTCCTATGAAAATGAGAAGTGGAAATGGGGAACTTAGGAATTAGTGATCAATAAAAACAATAAGGGCAACTGAGCAGTTCAAGTCTCAGACCTGGTAGCTTGGAAAACACTCTGCATGCATGTACATTTACACTCAAAATCCCACGAGAGTGGAAAAGGGATTGTGGCATGACCAACCCCCCTTGGGCTTGCTTTCTCACTTTTCCTCTTTCTCACTTCTCCTCTCTGAATCTCTCTGTCTCTCTTTTTTTTCTGGCAAGTGCATGTGACCTATGACAAAAATCTAAAGAAAAAAAAATGCCCAGGGAGGTAGCCGAGTCCTGTTGCAGTACACCTAGAAGGTGATGATGGACATCTTTTAGCTGGAAAATCCAAACTAACGCTCATTCCTGTATTGTATTTATTTAAAGTTGTTCTCAGACCATATTTTTTTAGACATATTCTATTATCACATACACATACTTAGGCCAAAATACTACCTATTATATTACAGATAGATAGATAGATAGATAGATAGATAGATAAAATAACATTTTCTATATCTTAACATCTACATGTCAAATGAAAACATTTTTAGGCTTTGTTTTTTTCTTTTTGTTATTTATTTATTTTAGTTTGCTATGGGACACGTGTTCACTGCAGTCAGAGAAGGGGGGGCAGTGAGAGGGATGGCTGTGCTGTGGTCCCTTCTCCATTCTCTTCTTGAGATTTTGGAGATGCATGCACACGTGCCTGGCATGCTTTCCAAGTCTCCCAGTCCAGGACTCAAACCACACTGTAGCCATGTGAGAATCAGCCGCCTTAACCACCATTCACAGTACACTTATAATGAAAGTACACAATAAATTACATCAGTTTCATGAAAAAAAAAAAAAGTGCGACCCTGACACTTGATAAAAGAGGACAAGAGGACAAATAGGAAGAGTTAATGCTAAGCAAACAAGCCACACTATGAGAGACAAACTTTGCATATCTCTTCAATTTATACCGATTTTCTGTGCTATATAGCAAAAACTGAAAGTTTGGAAAGTATAGAAGCAGGGAGGGCAATGGTATATACCAGAGAAAGTAAGGATGCAGGAGTATGGGGATCTGCTATAAGGGAGGGAAGGGAACAGGGAAGAAAAAAGTAAGTATGCTTAATTGTCACAAAAATAAAAAGCTATTTGCTGATGATAATGTATATAATGATATCTTTATCTTGATTGATATGCATGGTTTTCATGTTGGAAAAACAATGTTGCACACTGTAAAGATAAATGTCATTAAATGTAAAATAAAATTTAAAAAATAAAAAAAATCAAAAGAACAAAAAAAAATACAGGTGGGTAATAAAATAACTTTATAAGGCAAAAGTGAATTTATATATTAAGGCCATAAATGTTTTTAGAGGCCAGCCCCACAGTCCAGTAGTTAAAGAAGCTGCATCACACTTAGCTGGCTATGGTTCAATTCCCAGCCTCAGGAGCTTGAAAAACATGCTGGGCACATGTGCATGAGTGCCCCAAATCCCAACATTGTGGGGAAATGTGGAGAAATGGAGAGGATGAGATTGCAGCATGACCATGTCCCATTGTGAGAATACTTTGTCCCTCTCTCTCTCTCTGCCTGTCTCTGGCAAACATATATACCTCCTGAGTAATTAATAAAAGAAACTAGAATGAAAATATGAATACGTTTTTAGAAATCCCATAGTGGATAGTTTGGGGCATAAATTCAGAAGGTTTGATCACGTTATTGACTTAAAGTGTTTTAGGAAAGTCTGTTAAGCTATTTTACAGATACTAAGTTAGATTCTGACTATAATTTTTCTATAGATGTCATATTTCACTGTAACATATTTGAATTCTGAGAAATAACGATTGACTTAAAGCAAGAATAGTACTTATGCATGCACATAGACACACATAACCCACAAACCGTAGCATGTATATATTAAGTACAAACGAAAATATATCAAATTATTTTTATATCATAAGATTATAAAAGTTCAGTGATGGAAAAACTCTTTAAAAAAATACTCCTCTGGGACCCTAAAACAAAAACCTCTCCAAAAAATAAAAATAAAAAAGAGAAAGCTAGAAATATACCTAAAATTGTTCTGCTTGTTGGCAAAAATGTTAAGAAGCTAAAATCAGTTAAAAGACACGTACTGAAAGGATCCAGAAAGATCACCAATGTAATGGATTACATTGACCCATTACCCCTTTCTTCCAGGTGAATAACAGTAAATCCTGACTGAGAAAGACATTTGTCCACGATTTGGATTTGCACACCTGGCAAATGAAGCAAATACTACTACCACTTTATGGACCAGGAGCAAGATATGATTTTGACTTCGTTGTTGGTCACCCAATTAGAGATCTTCAAGTAAAATTCAACAGTGGAGTGTGAAACATCACAAAGGCTTTTTTTACACCTTCCCCTTCTACAAAAACGTGGACTAGTAAAATTTGGAATGGGCAATTGAAACTCTTGCTTACAAAAGTGGAGAGCCATAAAGACTGAAAAAAATAAACAGTTTTCACAACTGAATGAATGTGTGTTCAAACTTCATATCCATGGAACTAAAGGGAAATTACCGCTGAATATTTTGTTAAGGTATTATAGGTGGAAATGATGGTGGAAATGACACAGATACTCATAAAAACTTTTTCTCTGTTCCTAAAAATGTTTCTCTTTTATTTATTTGTTTTTGTCTGCTCCTGTCTTGGTAGGACTTTCATTGCATTTATCAGTTCTAAAAGCAAGATCATTTACTGAGCTTGATACTAATACATTTAAGTATTAATACTGCCCATATTCCTAAAAGAATTAAAATGTAAACCATTCCTTCTAGTTACCTTTTTAAGATGCGATGAAAGGTTTTTGCTTCTTTCTTACCTAGCACATGATGTCAGCCTCTATGCTTTTACTTATCTAACCCTACATCATAGAACTTAGAATGAGTGAAAGATGAGATGTTAATCAAATTTATTTTGCTACCAACTTCATGGGTTAGCCTTGTAGCTGAACCTTGTAGTTCTACCCCAAAGAGGAAAATCTGGGTTAAAAAAAAAAAGAAAAGTCAAAGGAAGGGAATGTCATTGCTGATATACTCAGAGCCTATGGGAAGCCTCTTGGCATATTGTAAAGTATATTTGGCAGTTACTACTACCTGAATGATAGTGCCTTGGGGAAATCAACATTTGGGGTCCAAAATACATAGTTAAACTCTAGTCGTGCTATGCAGTTAATGGATAATATGTATTGTGTATAAACCAACATTAACTAGGGCCAGCAGATGGCATAGTGGTTACTTCACTGGACTACCACATGGCTAACTGCAGTTTGAGCCCTGGACCTGGTGGCTTAAAAATCATATCAAACTCAAGTGCATCCATGCCCAAGATCCTGAGAGGAAAATGAAGACGAAGGAATTGTGGAATGGTCATCCCCCCTGGGGGTGTGATTTCTCACTTTCCTCTCACTATGTCTGTCTGTCTGTCTGTCTCTCTCTCTCTCTCTCTCACTCGAGAGAGTGTATATACCCTAAGGCAAAAGCCTTTAAAAAACCAACAGCAGCAAATAACTGATACATTCTAAGAGTGCTGCTTGGTTCAATTTGCCTGAGACATATGACTGAAGTTTTTAGAATTCTCCTTTTTAGTCTAAAATGTCTCCCTCCTGCAAGACCACATCCTATCCTATACTAAATCTTTGCATCAGCACATACTCCAGAGTCTCATTTGTTCTTGATCATTTCTTCTCCTGCCTGATCTTCTTTTTATATAGACATGGGAGGAGGCAAGGATGGTGTGATTTGCATCAATGTGGCAACTTTCAAGAGGTGCTATCTGGTGCTAGTAATCATTAGCTTAGAGTAAAAGGTGTTCAAAGCAGAAATTTTACATCTTCAATGTGGAGTTTTAATTTCAGCACACTATTATGCTGGTACTATGGTAAGTGCTTTCTCCAACTTATTCAAACTCGAAATGACACTGGGAATTGGATTTTATTTTATTTTATTTTATTTATTTCCTAGAAGAAGTAAAGTAACTATGTCTTATAAAGAAAGAATAATTTATCCAATATTATTTAGATAATTTGTGGAACTGCTGAATATTTTTCACTTGTCTATTTCAGAATATTTATGATTGTTTTTCACACATTCCATCAGAAACATTTATTTTAGATATCATAAGGAATGAGATTTTAGTGGAATTCATTATGTTAGTGATATTTGGATGAAGCCATGTAGGTATTTATGATTGTTTTTCACACATTCCATCAGAAACATTTATTTTAGATATCATAAGGAATGAGATTTTAATGGAATTCATTGTTAGTGATATTTGGATGAAACCATGTAGGAAGCTGAGTTTGTAACAAAACATTGTTCTTAGTAATTCTTGCTGAGCTAGGATGAAGGCAAAAAATAAAAATATCTCTCTAACCATGATTTTTCTAAAAATTTCTTTCACTAATTTACCTATGAGTCCATCTTTGTCTGTTACACAAAGATCTACATTTCTTGGTATTCTTATTAATTAAGTTTTCTATTCATCAGGTATTTTACAGCAGCTTTTACGTCCTTATTCCTCAAACTATAGATGATAGGATTCAGCATGGGAGTGACTACCCCATAAAACAGAGAAATGAGCTTGTCTGAAGTTTGCATCTTGTCTTCTGTTAGGTCTTGAGACTTGGGTTTCGCATACATAAAGAAGATGGTACCATAAAATATGATCACCACAGTCAGATGAGCTGAGCAAGTAGAAAAAGCCTTGTGTCTCCCTGCGGCTGAGTTCATTCTCAAGATGGTATAGAGAATGGACACATAAGAGAAAAAAATAACCAGTAGTGGAAGAACCAGGAAGACCATATTTGATATCACCATGGTAATAATATTGAGGGATATGTCAGCACAAGCTAACTTCAGGACAGCTAATATTTCACATGTGAAATGATTTATAATATTATTCCCACAGAAAGGCAATTGCATGGCTAGAGATGTTTGCACAATTGAGTTGATTCCACCGGAGAGCCAGGATGCAGAAGCCATCAGTACATACACCATCTTGCTCATGATGATGGAGTATCTCAAAGGGTTACAGATGGCCACATAGCGGTCAAAAGCCATCATGCCAAGAAGCAAACATTCTGTTGAACCCATTGCAAATCCAAAGAACATCTGTATCGCACATCCAGAGAAGGAAATATTTCTTTTCTTTGAGATTAAGCTCACCAGTGTTGAGGGAACAGAGGAAGATGTATAGCAGATGTCCAGGAAGGAGAGGTTACCCAGGAAGAAGTACATGGGAGTGTGAAGACGAGAATCAAAGATGCTTGCTATTATCAGAACACCATTTCCCATAAGAATCACTGAGTACATAACTAGAATCAGAGCAAAGTAAATGACTTCGATCTTTGGGTATCCTGAAAGACCCAGGAGAATAAATTCTGTCATAAATGTCTGGTTAATCTTACTCATGTCATCTACTTTAAGTATGTAAAAGGAAGATCTAACAAAATATATCCACTACCGGGATCCAAGTGGTACTAATTATCCAATCATTTTTTAGGATGTATTAGAAGTCCTTGCTTGAAGCTCTGATGCCAAGTATCTTCATAATATGTGTGACTAGAATA
Source organism: Tupaia belangeri chinensis (assembly GCF_000334495.1). NCBI lineage: Eukaryota > Metazoa > Chordata > Mammalia > Scandentia > Tupaiidae > Tupaia > Tupaia belangeri. The sequence goes on along the minus strand of NW_006159969.1, from coordinate 607 downwards.
CAATAAAATTGAGAATGATGGGAGTACCTGCAACCCATTATCAACATGTGAAGATCTGTCTATGACCAGATACACATAAAGCAACCTTTCCTGTTGTTGAAGATATATTCCCAAGTTAAAGTGTCTAAAACACTTGGCTAATTATCAATCATAAGCATGACTTTTTCATTTCATCTGCCCAGAAAATAAGCAGTATAAAGGGCAAAAGATTGCTCAATAAGAACTGCAATTTTGATTTGACAATAAAGTGGTCAAAATTTCACAACATTGATTCTTTGGGTACATTTCTATGCCTGACATTGCATACCTTATATTAGTTTCATCCTGTATTTTACAGACATTTAATCATAATAAATCAAACTATAAAGGGCAAAAGATTGCTCAGTAAGAACTGCAATTTTGATTTGACAATTAATAAAATGGTCAAAATTTCACAACATTGATTCTTTGGGTACATTTCTATGCCTGACATTTCATACCTTACAGTTCATTCTGTATTTTACAGACATCTAATCATAATAAAATCAAACAGCATGAACCAAAATTTAACATCTGTCTAAAGACATAGTTAGTTGTTCTCTGACCTAGAAAAAGTCACCAAAAAGAC
>NW_006159968.1:3192043-3221501 GCF_000334495.1 Tupaia belangeri chinensis | reverse complement strand
TGCCACAGATTTAGTCCTGGGCTGCTTTCCAGTCTTTTTTTATAAAAAAAAATTAACAAATAAATATTGTACACATTTAAGGTGTAAAGCATGATTTGTTAGAGGCTGGGAAACTTTTCACAGTCAAATTAATATACATACCACCTATGCTATACATTATATCCCTAGAACGTGTTGATCATAAAACTGAAAGTACAGGGTCAGCCGATGGCATGGTGGTTACGGCATCTGAATTCTATATGGCTACTGTGCAGTTTGAGTTCTGGACTCAGGGGCTTGAGAGACATATCAGACATGTGTGTATGCATGCCCAAAATCCCAAAAGAGAGACAAATGAAAGAGAAGGAATTGTGGTATGACCATTCCCGCGTGTGTGTGTGTGTGGGGGGGGTGCCTTTTCACTTTCACTTTCTAGTTTTCTCTAGTAAGCATATACAGTCTCTGGCAAAAATAATAAATAAAAAAGGCAGAAAGTATGTGTCCTTTAATCAGTAGCTTCCTGTTTCCCTTGTACCCTAGCAACTGGCAACCACCAAACTACTGCTTTAATGAGTTCAGCATTTTTAGGTTCCATGTGCAAGTGACAAATATAACACTTATTGTTGCATGTCTAACTTACTTTGGTATAACCTCCAGGTCTATCCATGTTGTCATGAATAGCAAAATCTGCTTATTTTTGTGGCTGAATAACATTCCATTGTGTGTGTGTGTTGGGGGGGGCATATTTTCTTTATCCATTCATTTGTTGGTGGATACTTAGGTTGTTTTCTTATCTTGACTGTTGTGAATAACGTTGCACTGAACATGGAGGTGCTGACGCCTCTTCAAAATATTTATTTCCTTTGGATGTTTCCTGTATTTGTCCATTTATTGTATTGCTAAACATAAATAATGGAGACTGGGTAGTTAATGAGTAGAGGTTTATTATATTTGAAGCACAATTCTGATGGCTGGAAAATCTTAGTACAGGGGGCCACCATCTGATCAGTTTCTATTATTTGTCATACATGCCAAGAGAATCAGGCTGGCCAGTAACCAAGTGTAAAGAGACAGAAAAAGAAGGGAGTAGAAGAGAGAGAGAGAAAGGAAGAGAAAAATGGACTTTTCCACTTCCTTTGTCCCTCCCATGTTCCCAGCCAATTGAATGGTGCCCTATTAGGTCCACCTCTCAAAAGCCTCACCATATCCCAAAGCCATTAAATGCGGGACTGAGCTTCCAGAACATGAATTTTGGAGGCCAAATTATTATCTACTTCATAATATATACCCAGAAGTAGGATTTCTGTAACATAAGGTAGCTCTATTTTTTAATTTTTAAGGACCTCCATACCATTTCCCAAAATGGCTGTAACAATTTGCATTCTCACCAAGAGTTTTAAAGGACTCCCATTTCATATACACCCAAGCTAATTCATGTTATCTCTTTTCTTTTGGATAATAGTCATCCTAACAGATAAAAGGGATATCTTAGATTTTTATTTGCATTCCCATAATAATTTCTGATGTTGAGCATATTTTCACAGTTAGCCTTTTGTATGTCTTTTTTAGAGAAATGTCTATTGAAGTCATTTATCCATTTTTCTAATTGGGTTATTTGTTTTCTTGGTACTGTGTTGTGTGAGTTTCTTACATAGTTTGAGTATTAAGTCCCTTTTATCAGATATATGGCTTACAGATATTTGTGTTCCATTCCATAGTTTGATATTTTGTTTTGTTGATACTTTTTCCTTTATTATTAAGGTTTCTAGTTGATATAATTCCATTTATTATTTTTTCTTTGTCACCTATGATTTTGGGAATCACATCAAAAAATTATTTCCAAGGACAATGTCAAAGAACATTTTTCCTTTGTTTTCTCCTAGGAGTACCATGGTTTCAGATCTTATATTTAAATCTTTAACCTTGAGTTAGTTTTTATGTATGGTGTAAGACTAAATTTTAATTTTATCCTTTTGTGTGTGAATATTTATTTTTGACAAAACTATTTAGTGAAAAAGACTATCTTTCTCCATTGTGTATTCTTGGTGCTCTTATTGATAAATAAGCCATTTATTTCTGGGTTCTCATTCTTTTCTACTGGTCTGTGTGTTGTTTTTATGTCAGTACCACACCATTTTGATTACTATAGCTTTGTAATATATTTTTAAATCAGGGAGTATGGTGTTTCCAGATGTGTTCTTCTTTCTCAAGACTGCTTTGGCTCTTACTGGTCTGTTGTACTTCCTTATAAATTTTAGGCCTTTCTAAAATTTGCTTGAAAAAAATATATTGAAATTTTTATAGGGATCACAAGCTATAAAATACACATACATCATGCTGGGTAAAGTCTCTTTAAAATCTAAATGATGTATAGCAATTAAATGTATAAATAATAATTCATATTAATACATAAAAATTATAAAAATACACATACAAAAATAAGTTATGCTTCTATACACTAACAATGAACAATATAAAAAGAAAATCAAGAAAACTATTTACAATGTCATTAAAAACTAAAATACTTAGGAATATATTTGAGCAAGGAAATGAAAACTATATGTTGATGAAAGAAATTAAAGAACAAATCAATACTTGGAAAGCTATCCCATGTTTATAGATTAGAAGAATTAACATTGTTAAAATGTTTAAACTGTGCAAAGTGATCTACAGATTCATTGCAGAAACAGAAGAAACAATCCTAAACTATTCAATTTTGAACAAATTCACACTCCTACCATCTTTAAGGGAAAATTAAAGGGGCTGGGTAGAGTAGGAGGAGGTCAAATGAAAGGATTTTGTGATGTACATTCTAGATTCCTGACAGCTGAGGCAGAAGAAATGCCAGCCAAGAAAGGTTGAGGATCCAATGTCAGACAAGGAGGAACTAGTGTAAAAGGTGAAGGCAAAATTAAAATTGGGGGGCAGAAACAATAGTTTGTAGTGAAACAAATTGTGAAATGGGAATCAGTTTTTGTTCCCTAGTTTTGTTTTTGCATTTGCTTTATTGTTATTATTATTATTATTATTTTGCTTGTTTTAGAATAATGTCCTCATCTTCATTGGAGAGTTATCTTTTCATTGCAAATCTGTTTAGTAGGACAGACTATCAAGATTCTTTGCCTTCCTTTGGCTAAAAAATGAACAAGTGACCCCAAAACAAGTAATCCTGACATTATCTACCGGGAATTTAAATATTAAGCACAGAAGAGCAGACAGACAATGTTTGGAATTGATTCACATTCTTTATTAGTTTTTGCTTCAGTCATCAGAGCTGTCCAGGATCCTGTTTCACACGCCTGACTGTCCAGCTGTCCTTAGTATTTAGCTACATAGTTTGTATTCTTAAAAAAAAAAAAAAGGTTTTTTTGCTTAAAATATTTGGAGTTAGGACCCGCAGATGGCATAATGGTTACATTGCTGGACTCCTACGTAGTGGACCACAGTTTGAGACCTGAAATCATTGGCCTAAAACTCGCACTGGGCGCATGAGTGTGCATGCCTAAAATCCTGAGAGGAGAATAATGGAGGCAAAGGGATTGTGACACGGCTATCCCCTTTGGGGGTGATTTCTTGCTTTCTGTCTCCCTGTCTCTCTCTGTCTCTCCGGCAAGTACAATTGCCCTATAGCAAAAATCTCTCTCTAAAAAAAAAAAAAAGTATTTGGAGTCATGAACCAGCAGATGGCATAGTGATTATGGTGCTGGGTTCTTACAGGCCAACCATGGTTCATGTCCCACACCTGGTGGCTTGTTTTCTCACTTTCTCTCTCATTCTGTCTTTCTCTGGTCAAATTTTTTAAAAATAGTGATAATAAATAAAATTAAATAAAACAGTTCTTTTTAAAAATATTTGAAGTCTTTTTCTGTTGCTTGCAACAACCGTAAATTTGGTTATGATAGGATGTGATAGAATATGCTACAGTAAAAGACAATTTCTGAATACCACTGTCTTAAGACTACAGTGTTATTTCTCCTATGCGAAATCCACTTTGGGTATAGGTAGCTCTCTAGGAAAGCTGTCTTCCAAGTGGCGACTCAGCAGCTACTCCAAGTTGCTTTAATCTTATGACAAAGAGGAAAATATTTCTTGATTTTTATAATGTTCTTACTCATCTTTCAACAACACAATGTAAATCTCCCTTGGTTTGAACCTGCTTGTTATGAGAATTTATTAGGTCATCAGGAGAGTCATGACATGTTTATCTATGCAAAAATGCATCATGACTTTCCCAACAACAAAATAGATAGTATCTTACGATCTGTGTACCTGGTTTAAAGTTTATTTCTTGAGAGAGAGACAGACAGACAATCCCTCAACAGGGACTCATGCTGAGCTCTCCCACCCCCAACTTTCCCATTCAGGCAGGATCATGGGCATGCAAACCGGTGTGTGGACAGGTTGACTGGGAAATCAACCTGCAATTCCATATGGGTCCACCATCCCATGAGCAGCATGTTACCCCTGGACCACCACCACTGTTCCCTTGTTTTGACTCATAATTGCAAAGAACAAAATTCAAACAAATTGCCTCAGGAAATGAGAGTTTATTATACAAAGACAGAAAGATGGACACTCAGGATCCACAATAGCTTCTACCTCATTGCTAGAAGGAACTTAGAGATCTAGCATCTACTGCTTTATGGAGTCTCTCCACCTGGCTCTCGGACTTTACTTCCTCTGCAGTTCTTCCATTACTCCTCTAGTAACTCCCTCAAATTCTAAATGAAAAACTGATGAGCCTAACAAACCTCTCCTGCCCCTTTTCTTTTGCTTCCACCACCCACCTAAGGACCTCTCAAAACTTATCAGAATTGATTGTTCTTGAGCTGAATGCCTAGTTCTGCTCCAAGAAGTGGCTGCCTCTCAGCTGAAATTAGCCCGAGGCCATTTTCCTTCATGGATACTCCAAGCAGGGCTCTACAATTGAGCTATTTTTGTAGAATTCCTAGGATTCAAAAGGTACTTCTTGGAAATCACTGGGAAAGCTTTGGACAGAAATATACATGCAAATTCTACCAGCTGAGTGACCTCACAATTTCATTTTACTACTTTGGCTCTGTTTCTCTGTAAAATGGGCTAGGCAGCAGGGTTCTTACAATTTGGGACAATTAATGAATAGTTGAATGCCATGCCTAGAACTTCATGAGTATTCAAATAAAGGCTATTATTACACTTTGTTTTTAGTGTATATAATTTTTGAGAGCTATAAGAAGCTATATAATAATTAAGAACAAAATTATAAGGGTAAAAATATAGAAATTCCAGTTTCACCTTATCCATCCCTAAATTTTGAGATTTAGACTTTGTTACCTGACCAATCTCCATTTATAAAATTGTATCTTTGCCTATCAGACAACTTTGTGTTTTCCAAAAGGTAATGTATGCAAATTGCCTGTTATATCTTAGAACTGTAGCTTATCAAAGAAGATTGGTGGATTTATCCATGGTTGCAAAGAAATAAAAGTCCAATTCAAAATTTAAATATCCAGTCCTAGCTGAAGCACATTAAATAAGGGCCAATTCAGCTTAATCTATGTTCAATGCTACTGTTTTGATTATATTTATTTATACATATCTTCTGGCACAAGCAGCACCATTCAGTTCTGCACAGGTGAGTAGAACTTCAATGGTGTGCAAAACCATCTCCATAATATTTATCATGACGTGCCTGTGGGAGGACTAGAAAGAAAAGCTCAGCCTCAGTCACCCTATCCATGAAAGGAGATAACAGTACTATACTTATGAAATTGTTCTGAGTGCCAAAAGGCATCATGTCTCTCTGGTAAGTTTATCACAGTGTTTGGCACATACAAGCATTCAGCATACAGTGACTCCATCTATTTCCTTCTGTTAATTTTCTCCTAAATGTCATGAATGCACTCATCGATTCGTTATTTCATTTATTTGTTTCTTTTACTCAGCAAGCAATTACTGATGTTCCAGGTTCTACAATAGGTACTCAGAATGCCAAGAAGAGTCAGATATAATATTTTTATCTCACCCTCTTTTGTATTCCCTGCACTAATATCAGCACTTCTAAGGTTTCCCCCCAGAATATAATATTCTGTTCTAGATACTGTACCATCTACCTAGTTGGAAAAGCCCCTCCACTTCCTCCCTTCAATCTGTACCCCTCCTTTGGCACAGGGTGTGAGCTCTGCCAGCTTTGACACCCATTAGCACAGCTGATAGAGAAAGATGTAAGTTCCTCTCAGTCACTAATTTCCATGTAGCAAATACAGGTTTATCTATTCACCCAGGGCTGTAAAATATCTATAGCTCAAGACTGGAAAAGAGAACAGCTTCATTTATCTGACAAATAGCTTGACTCTCTTCCTCCCAGGGCCAGAGAACTGGAGAATTTGGAGTAATTATTTCTAAGGAAAACTTAAATATCATTTATTATTCTGCCTTAATCAGCTCACAAATCAGAATCCTCCAGTCTTCCTCCTCCAATCTTTGTAACAGGAATTATATCCCTTTTTTAAAAGTACAACACATTTCTGTACTCAAAGCACGTTTACATATTAATATGTAGTGATACAACTCTCACAACGTTCTTTTGGATGATACAGGATTGGTGGCTTTATCTCTATTATCAGATGAGTAAATTAAAGTTCAACAAAGTCAGTGGTCCCCAGGCTTTCCACCATCACAGCCCCTTCCATCCTAGGATTATGTGCTTTGGAGATTTCATCAAAACATTCAGAGAACCAAACTCTATGTACAGGATAACCTGAACTGTGAAAACAAGTGTGAATGTCCATAAAATAAAATGAGGGAAAGGAAACAAACATGAAAACATAGTTTGTCTCTGCAAGATAGAACAATAAGGCCTTTCCCTAGTTTACATTTTTTCTATAATGTAGATATATTACTTTTATAACATTAGGAGTTAACTTGTATTATTAACTAGAACAATTATCACCTTGTGATCAAATTAAATAAAAAATTGCATATTTATTTTGTTCATAAAAGAAATGAAAAGGGATGAAGGCAATAAAGAGTAGTAAACAGTAAATTGCACGGAAGTGTTCCTAATCTACTAAGAGAAAATGGTCTTTCTGAGAACCAGTCACTGATGTTCCCAAAAGACAATCAACAGTGCTCAGAACAACTCATAGACAAAGCCTACGCATGACTATGTAAGGGGCAAGACTTAGATAGTGCCTATCTGCAACCACAGAAGGGACTAGATATCTCCTCTTCTGAATAATATCCCATTACTTGGAGCTATTGCTGCCTCGTATCATGGCCATTCCAATGTGCTTTAATCTTCTTGTTTCCTAGATGCTGAGGCCTGAATGATGACCTCTTTTACAAACTCCCAGCCTCCAATATGATAGTATTTGGTGATGGAACCTCTGGGAGGTAATTCGATTTTGAAGAAGCAATAAAAGAAGGCCTTTCATGATGGGATTCATTCTCTAAAAAGCAGACTTACCACAGAAGTTGCTCATTCCCCCCCTCTCTCTGCCATTGAGGACATGCAAGAAGATGCCATCCGGAAGCCAGGAAAAAAACCCTCACCAATTCATTCTGGCTCCATAATCTCAGACCTCTACTCTCTAAAACTGTGAGAAAAATAATTTCTATTGTTGAAGCTACCCCAGATATAGAATTTGTTGTGGCAGTATGAGCTGACTAATATACTAGATTTAAAAAAAACAAAATTAAGATATTCATTCACCAAATTAAGAGCATTCAACTCAAAATTTCCTTTCCTGTTCCCTGCTTTGAAATCATCCAGCATATGTCCAAATCCTATAAGACAAGCTTCTCCTAATTTTCCTTTGCTGAAATGCTCCCAACATTCCCCTAGGGTGCTTAGTATGTGTGTGTGTGTGTGTGTGTGTGTGTGTATCTATATCTTTCTATAGCTATATCTATATCCGTATCTATATCTGTCTGTCTATCTATCTATCTATCTAAACTTCTAGTGTGTTTGTATGGGTCACTGATCAAAGATCATCAGCTAACTTAGAAGTCCCACCAAGATGCCTGTCACCACAGAACAAAGCCTCAAGAAATAGAGTGCTTATGTAAGATGCCTTGAGATTCCACCTGCTTAAAGCTATCTTGCCTACAAAGTAAGTTTCATGATGAATGTGAGCTCCAAATACTTCTAGGAACTTAAAATATTGTTTGTGCTTAGTTTGGGGATTTATGAATTCTAATCAGATAATATTTTTTCTCAGCAAAATTGGACTTTTAGCACCATCACCTATTGTCTTTCTGTTTCTCCAATTATCTTGAGCATTTTTCATGTGCAAAAGAATGTCTACATATAGAGGTCATAATTCAGAGTGGACTTGGCTTTATCCTCTGCTAAAAGTCTCACATAATGGCTTGGTGTCCCTAAGAGAGCTAGTAATCTAGCAACCAATAAGTCCACTATCTCCACAAGAGTTTTTGAAATAGGCTTATGGCTCTTATATAATTAAAAGGATGTCCCTCAAAATAGTCTTATTCATCGGCCAGTGCTAGTATGAGATAGAACCACCCTGAAATCACTAGTAAGTAAGATCACTAACCTCTGCTAGCAAATACAGGTGAAATCAACTATACTGACCAAACTTGCAACATGGGGGGAAGGCTAGTATCACCTATTACCATTTTGAAACTTTGGTTTTGCTAGTAGCTGAGGGATGTCAGGAGTTAGTTTCCAAAATGTACTTAAATGAGCAACACACAAAATTGATATTGTTCTGCCAAATAAAAAGGGGGAAAAAAGTATTATTTTACTCCTGTCACAGTCCACTGATGTAGGGCTAAGAGATTCAGAGAGAGTCTCTTCTTGACACAGTCATTCCAGGTTGCAAGCTACAGCATCCCCTAAGCACTGCCAATGGCTAAAGGAATGTAAAGCATTGAAAATTATTATGGACACCAGGGACAAAGTGGAAGGAGAGTGGAAGAGAGGAAGAGTGTTGGAAAGGAAATTTGGGGAAAAAAATAGACAGGCAAGGCATTTATGGGACACAGATATGGTTTATTACCTGTTGATGATGTGTATAGTATTCTCAGTTGGACCGTGCTGGGAGAAGTTTCTTTACAATCTAAATGATGTATAGCAACTGAATGTATAAATGATAATAATAAATTTTAAAAATAAAAGAATGATCCAAGTCTTACAAGCCAGACTTGAAACTAGCATACATCATTTCCTTCTATTCCCTTGCACCACCTCCTGAACTGCAAGGAAGACTGGGAAATACAATCTGGTTATATGTGTAAGAAGAAAAAGAAATGGGTTTTATGAGCATCTAGTTAACCTCTGCCACAAATTGCTGAGAACAGTGCATTGCTGGACCATGCCTTTCCCTGTTTTTTCCCTTGTGATAATTGTTTGGACTGTAAACTAGGGCCATTCACGTTATTTCAATGATCAACTCCTCCTAAGTCTATATTAGGAGCTTACAATGAGTGGCAAGAAGGGGTGTGTGAGTGAGCAAGTGAGAGAGAGACTTTATGTGCTTTCTTCCACTTCCCAACCATCTGAAGTGCCATCACAGAATACAGATGGTTTCTGACTTATGATGGCTCAACTTAGGATATTTCAACTTGATGATATTATGAGTGTGATACATATTCAGTAAAACTCAACTCTGAGTACTCTTACAGCCATTCTGTATTTTACATCCAACAGAGTATTCAATAAATTACATGAGATATTCTATACTTTCTTACACAGCAGACATTGTGTTAGATGATTTTACCAAACGGCGGGCTAATGTAAGTGCTCTCCAACATGTTTAAGATAGGCTGGGCTAAGCGATGACATTTAGCAGGTAAACGGCATTAAATGCATTTGACTTAATGTTATTTTCAACTGATGATGGCTTTATTGGGACATAACCTTATTGTAAGTTGAGAAGTATCTGTACTGAACCACTAGAATATCATCTAGATTTCCTCTGACAAGAAAATAGATGAGTTTCTTGGCAGATTTTCTCAACTTTATTCATGTCATAATACACTTAAAAATATAATATCTGTAACATACTCCAAAGAATGAAGTAAAATAGAATCAACTGGCAGCCCTGGACCCTACCTAGCTCCTTTAGAGTGAGAAGTAAATCGTCTCCTGTAACTCAGCTGTAGCACACTGGTTGGAAATTTGCCTTGGATCCTATAGTTACATATTTTTAAAAGCAGGGTCAGCTCTTGTCCCTCTTACCAGTTCCCCCTCTTGTCCTCCTCACCCAGTCCTTGGGTGTATAACCATTATTTCTGGAGGGAAGAAGATAACATTCCAGGCAAAATTAGAAAAATGCCTTTAAATCTGCATTAAAACTTTAATTATTATGCTAAAGGAAAAAGGTACACAAAACTACTTAATGGCTCATAAATATAAATTGGACACTTTATATTGCTCTTCAAACAAATATTTGGACACTCATGATTATTGATAATTATTTAGCTTATCTGACACAAAGGAAAATTGAAGGACGCAATTTGGGCTTAAGACCCCTTTAGCTGTCAGTGGGCATGTTTCTTGAGAGGACAAGCACAACAAAGTGGCTGCCTAACTGACAGCACTTGCAATGTCGTCCACCAAACCTGCTTGGCAAAGGAGTTTCCTCCATGACCTTCCACAATTTCTGAAATTCTATTTGTCATGTCTTTGGGTGAAGCCAAGGATGTTTTTTGTTTGTCTGGACTAAATAATTGTCATAATTCTAAAGAGTTAGTGTTTTAGAAATCTAAATGCTAGAAAACATTGAAATGCACGGACAACAAAGAGGCACATTCGTCACCTCAGCGGAGGTCCCAGCACATCTTCCCTGGCCTCTTCTACCTAAGAATAAGAGGATAATTTGGGATCAAAGCAAAAACACTTAAGGCCTTTAGGAGGACAGACCTGGGTGGATAGGGTAGATGAGGAAAGGTCTGAGATGAGAAGTTCATGACGTAAAAGCCCTTGATTCTTCTTAAAGAAACTTACTTCAGAATTGTGTGGCATCGGAAGTTACTTACTCTCTTTGTATATGTCCAGTCTTTAATTTGGAGGGATCTCATCTCTCTTATTCCATTCTTCGCTATTTTTCTCTCCCCCCGACTCTCTCTGTGCTCAACTACAGAGAAGTAGATATTGAACAGAAGGTTTGGGGTTTCCTCGTTCATGAAAGAAGAGAATCAGAGTAGGAAAGGTCATAGAATGCTGAGGGTTTTATGTCCCAGAACCCTTCCTTTTCTACACTCTGAACTCACTCTGCTTAGCATAAAGTCAACCATATTCCTTTGCCAAGACATGGTAAATAAGAATATTTCTTCATACTGTCCAAAAGGCTAGCCATGCACTCCATGCCCATGAGGCACAATCCCAATATTTGTGCTGCTACAGCTCCTGGTAACTGTGGGGCTATGAGTCTTGAACTACCCCCTGCCCAATAAAAATCATTTACAGGTAAAACAGAAACAAGATTTGTGAAGACTGAAACTGAGGTCCAATGACATTATTTGGTTCCCCAGACCTTCATGCCTGAAGCTAGCTAGAGCTACCTCTGAACTTTATGCAATTCAGAAAACACTCATTTTTAAAGAGAATATTTAAATATGGATTTCTGCCATTCAGAGCCTTGGAAAAGGATTACACAGTAGTAGAACTCATTTAGGAGCCCTTTGGGTATGTCTAGTACAAATATACATAGCATGTTGTATGATAAAGTTTTCTGTCAAAAGTATTTTGTTCTCTCGATAAGTGTTTGAAATCATAGTAAGCCCCTGAAAGCTAAAAGGGAAGGAAAAGAAAATACTCATTAAGCCTAATCATATGCTAGTATCCTCCCTGTCCCCCACCATTGATGCATGATAATCCTTATAATACACGTAAGATAAAAGGTGTGTTTCCATTGAGAAAGGACATTCATTGGTAGAGTCAATGATTTGTCTATATTGCCCAGTTACAAAGTGACAAGGACCTTAACCTTCTCATCACTTTTATGTAGAGTAGCTCTCAAGACTAGGAAGCAAGGATGAGATGGAGAGCAGAGTCTTGTTCAGAAATGAAGAGAGGCTTTGGCCTGGAACTCCCCAAGGGCTGCAGCTCTCAGAAACCTGAGAGAAGTAGATGAGGGTATATTGATTTATTCAAGGAGCATTAACTGGAGGTGCACTGTGGCTGTACTGGGTGCAGAATGCAAACAATGCAAGGCAGTATCGTTACAACTTCACGGAGCTCAGGCCAGGAAGGGTGACTGTTGGCTGGGAAGTGACCTAGGAAATGGCAAAGAAAGACAAACAGAAGCAAATAACAGAGGAATGCAATAAAATCAAAAGAACAAATGTGGATTTGAGGCAACCATCCATCACCATCATTGTCATCATCTTGGCTAAGAGCCTTTGAATGCTGCGGTGTACCAAACACTCTGCTAAGAGCTTTGTCTTCCTAATGTAAGAGCAAATTATGATCAACTTATCCCAAAGATGAGAAATCTGAAGGCTAAAAGATAAGGTTTTAAACTGGAATTGGAATTTGTAGATTCATATTTTGATTCTGCTCCTATTAACTGCCAGCATTTACTAACCTCTCCAAACTTCTGTTTACTGATCCATTCAATAGTGCAATAAGAGTGCCTGAGTCATTAAGTTGCTATGAGAATCACAAAGGGTTAGTGCCTAAGAACCACTTATCTCTGAGCCTGGTCCACTGTTGGTGCTCCTTACAAATCAGTTGTAACATTATTGTCATTTTTGTATTGTTGCCATTGTTGTTATAATTTGTTTCATTAATGACTAAAGCAGGCTTTGAACTGTACATTTAGAAAATAGCAAAATATAGCCTGGAAGAACATGAAGACCCTGGATTTCAAAGAAGGCAGATATGGTTCATAATAATACGATGGTAACAACATATACTTCCATGAGTTTACTCTGCATCCAGCAATATGTATTTAGGAGACAGTGATTAGAGTTGGGTGTCCAGAATAAAAAGATCATCGTCGAGATTTAGCAAGAAGGTAGAGATTCATCATAGCATTGATTCCCAGCAGAAGATATGGAACTGAAGGTGGTGATGGGTGTGGTTCAGAAGTGGTGCACTCCTCACCTGAAGGTGAGAGAGCTGAGCCCTAGGGGTTATCCCAGGATGCGAATGGAAATGTTTTTGAACAGAAGAGAAAAATAGAGAAATCCATCAGATTGAGCCTTAGGAGAGCATCAGGGAGAGCCAGTGGCATGTGCAAAATGACTCCCCAGTGCAGCAGGCCCATGGGAAAGTCAGGCTGGAATGCTTTAGGCAGAGCTGTATGGCAGCAGAGAGAGCTCATGAGGAAGCTCTGAGGTGACCCCTGAGGTGTCCAAATAGATTCTATATGTTTGCTGGACTGGAGGATGGCCAAGACCCTCAGCATGCATTTATTTGAATCATCTTGTCTATTTAAGAGATACAGCAGGACAGAAGGAAAAGAATAAGGCTATAGTTTCAACTTTAATCCACCTAATAATTTCTTTGATTCATTTATTCTCCTAACATTTAATGAGCACCTATTAAGTGGTAGGCCCCGTCTAAATATTAGAGGTTACATGGAAACAAGATTGACATGGTAATCAACTAGATGCCTAACACTGTATTGGGTCTATTAGTCAAGTTAATTATTTATAATCCTGTAAACAACTTTATGTTGATTATATTGTTACCGGTTGACCAGGTGGGAAGAGTGCAGGGAGCAATGATTAGGGCTCAGAACAGTAAGGTCACTTTCTCATGATTGCACAGCTCATGAGGACTACTTCAGAAGAGACTTAACTCAGCCAGTCAATTCAAACATCAGAAGGAAAATAAGAGAGAAAAAGAATATCCCCAGTTTCCATTCTCAAAACCTCTAAGCATCTCCTTTCTACAGTGACTGTGGTTAAATTTAGCAGCCCACAATTGCTCCCCGTCTGCATGGCTGACTGCAAAATTTAAGGACATTGCTCTTTGATTGGGGCATCAGAACAAGCTGCTGAGCCACCCTGGCCCAGCACAACGGGGGCCTGGCTGGGGAGTGAGTCAGCCAGGAAGCCATCGAGAATGTCAAGCACAAACATCCCAGAATAGCTGCCCACTGAGCACGAGGTTCAGTGACTGCCCCACGATTGCCAGCCTGAGAATTGGAGATGGCAGTGAACTTGACAGGATGGGTCTGAGCCAAAAATAATCCCTGTCTGCTGAAGACATGAAAGAAAACTTCAGGCAGTGGAAAACTGGGAGAACTGGAACTGATCAGTTCACTACAGATCGGGAACTCTGTCCTGTGTGTTATGCATGGCCAAAATGTAGGGCATGTTTGACCTGAGATCATGATGGCAATCCCGTAAGGGCTGGCGCTGGACTCCCACGTAGTCGACCGCGGTTCGTGTCCCGGACCTGGTAGCTTAGAACTCATGCCGGGGCACGTGTGCATGCGTGCCCAAGATCCTGAGAGAAGAATGGAGGAGAAGTGATTGCGGTGTCACCATCCCCCCTGGGGGGTGATTTCTTGCTTTCTGTCTCTATGTCTCTCTCTGTCTGTCTGGCGAGCACACATGCCCTATAGCAAAAAAACAAAAACAAAAAACAAAAACAAAAAAACTCTGCAAAAAAAATAAATAAATAAAAATAAAGAGAGAGAGAGATTCAGACTTTCAGACAAGAGACACTTTAAATAGGGTCCATAAAGTGTTGTTAGGCAAAGTACTTGGCACCAGACATATAAAGGTAACAATGCATCCAGTAATGAGTTTCCACAAAGTCCAAGTTTCTTGACTGAATATTCAAGGATTCTCACTCACTATAGGAGGACCCATAACGTTATTCAATCTCTTTGGGTCAAAAGTAAAAGAAAGACAACTCAAATTGGATTAATGTAAACAAAATAATTATTTTGCTCATGTAACAGAAATCTAGAGTCGAGATGTCTATGGCCATTGTCTGATTCAGGGGCCAAAGCAACATCACCAAACTGTCTTTATTGCTGGATGAATTTTGCTGTTGTTGTTTTCTGTATTTCTCTGTTCCACTTTCCTCTATTTGGGTTCCATTCTCGAGAACATCTTCTTTTGGAGTTCCCAAAGGCTCTACCCGTCCATGTTCACCACTCATGTGCAGTGTGATTCCTGTAAAGATTAGCTATGGTTGAACTGATTTGGGTCATATACTTGTCCTAAATGGTCAACCATGAGATAGTAGTGAGATATACTCACAGTTTAATGTTGGACAGCCCACCCAGTAACTGGGGATTGGATGAGACACTTAAAATTCACATGATCTCTAAGTAAAAGAGGGATAGTTTCCCTTTAAAAAATTATGGTGTTGGGGCCAGCAGGTGGCATAGTGGTTAAGGCACTGGACAACCACATGGTCAACCATAGTTAGAGTCCCAGAATAGAGGCTTGAAAAATCACACCAGATGCATATGTGTGTTTTCCCAAAATCCCAAGAGAAGAACACTTAAATAGGAGCTCAGGAAGTTTTGTTAGGCAAAGTACTTGGCACCAGAGATATGGCACGGCCATCTCCTCCAGGGTTGATTTCTCACTTTCTCTCTCTCTCTCTCTTCTCTCTCTCTCTCTCCCTCTGTCTGTCTCTCTCCAGAGAGCACATGCACCCTACAGAAAAAAAAAAAAACTTTAAAAAATGTTTATGGTGTTTTTCCAGGAAAAAAAAAGTATATACATTAGATGAGCAGAAAACATAGATGCACACTCAACAGGCATAAAAGATCATTTTGCCCTCAAGAACTTCCCAGTGGCAGCTGAATTCTATTCCTGGCTCTGCCATTAAATGGCTGAGTAACACCAGCAAAATTCTTCTCTCCTATTATAGCCTAAGCTTCTCTTTAGGGGAGGTTTGCTTCAATTTCTGAGTAGTGGAATATTTCATCTTATTAAATTCTATGCAGAAATCCAATACCTAATTTATACCTCAGACAAACATGCACCTGCTTGTATTGAATCAGGGGTAAGAAGTGGGGAGAAGTGCTATCCCTCATCCTCCCTGGGGTGACCCCTGAGGTTCCTCTGTTGAGCACTCATTGGAAGGCATTGGTGCACCTTTTAAGCACCAAGTAGGTATGGTGCCAAGTCAAAGAGAAACATCAGAGAGAAGGAAGATGGAAGCAAGTCCAGGGACATTGTTGGGGGCACCGCAGGGAATGATGTATATGTGCTATGGACTTAGACCACGCACGATGTTTATTCCCTTAATCCCATCAACGTTGGTCTGAAAGCTGCACCCAAATAGTAATAATGTCCTGGCATGTCCAGCCTGTTTTGCTCAGGTGGCTACAGAGAGCCCCCATGCAGGGAGCAGCATGTTCTGGCAACAAGAAATGCTAAATAGTGCAGGAATAAGGAACAGGCACTGACAGGGTGTGGTAGGGATTAAAAAAATTGTTTCATGCCTTGGATTGTGTTTATTGAGAACTACTCTGTCTCAGGCAGTATCTACAGGTAGTGAATATGAGGAGTTCCTGACTTCACAGCTTACTCTCTGCAAAGGGAACAGTGAGTACTTATTTAATTATTTCTCCCTTAGAGTGCAAAGAGTTCGAGGGCAGGCAAGTCTCTAGATTACTCTGCGATCTCTAGTGCCTACCACATACCGGCGTTCAATTAACAGGCACAAATGGCTACCAAAGCCTACACACCTCAGAAGGCATTGCTGTACGACCAGAGTGTGCCCTCAAGGCTGCCAGTGCTTTCTGGCTCTTCTCACAAGCCCCCACCTTTAAGATCCTGTTCCTCACCACTGCCAGCTTCTTTGATCTTGGCTCTTCATTGAAATCTCTTCTGGCTTTCTCCCAGATATCAGCTTCTTGGAGGTGGAAGGTGAGAGAATCCCTATATCTCAAGCTCGAGGGGCATATTTGGGTCCCAGTTCCTGTGCTCTAGTAAGGAAAGCATCGTGCTGCTCTAGGAAGGACATCGGGCCAGGAGTTCACAGACTCTATCACAGTCCATTTCCTAGCTGAGCGACCATGAGAAAATCATTTTATCTTTCTGAACCTCAGTTTTTGCATCAATAAAAGAGAACTAACAATTTCAATCTAATTCACATGCTACTTGGTATATTCAAATGAAAACTGCAGATATAGTCCTCATAAAATGTGAAACATAAATACTTAGCTAAAAATAATTGTACTAAGCGCACTATGCATGAGAACTTTGCAAATATTTCATAGGAGTATAAGAATATTGCATCTTTGGATTTCTCTTTATAATCCTTCAGTTTTACAAAAGATTTTTGGCATGAGTCATTCCTCAGACTCAACCAGCTCATTTCACATGAATCTATGATATTGGAAATAGATTTTCAAAGCTAGACCTTAAATCACTGCTCTAGGCTTGGTGCCTGACCCAAAATGATATTAATGTGAACAAACTCAATTAAATGAAGTTCAAATGCCATCTTTTTCCTGAAGCTTTCACTCATTCACCTGTGCTCTTCCCTCCACCTGCAACCAACATCACAACAAAGCTTAAGAAGTCTTTTCATCCTCCTCTGGATTTGCTCCCAACTTTGAAATTTGTAAGATTTTTGCTCTTCCTGAAATGACTAGTATCTAGAAAATATAAAAACAGAATAGAACAAATTGAAATAAAAATACATTGTTGGCCTCCTCTTACTATACCTTGCACAGGTTAGAGTTGTGCATGCCAGATCAGAAAGCAGATCTTCAAGCCAGCAAGTGGCAGAGGGTCAAGGTGGGTGGGTCCCATATGGCCAACTATGTGGTCAGAGTCCTGCAAACCACAGTCCAGTTTGAAAACCAAACTGGCATGTGTGCCTGCGTGCCCAAATCCAAGAGGAGCATGGAGGAGAAGAGATTGTGTCATGGCCATCTCCTCTCGAGGGTGATTTCTCATTTTCCTTCTCTCTCTGTCTCTGGCGAGAGTATGCACCCTATAACAAACCAAAAAAAAAGTAAAGTAAGATAAAAAGCAAAAAGAAAAGAGAAGAGAAAATAAAAATTTTTTAAAAGCAACTTATTACCAAAAGAGTCACAATCACAAATTACATCATAAGTACATGTTGGGAACCATAGGTTCCACTACTGCAGTTACACTCAAAGTTATTTAATAGAGCGGAATTCACCAATAC
The DNA here is from genome assembly GCF_000334495.1 of Tupaia belangeri chinensis. NCBI lineage: Eukaryota > Metazoa > Chordata > Mammalia > Scandentia > Tupaiidae > Tupaia > Tupaia belangeri. Next base: position 3,203,452 of record NW_006159968.1, on the reverse strand, counting down.
CATATGCAGAAGTCCAATTCAGTGTCACTGTTAATAGTAACTGTGTGGCTTTGGGAAAATCACCTAACTTCACTGAGTCGCCTCTTTCAACTGTATGATGGGAAGTAAAAATACCTCTTACCTCAGAGAGTTTTGGGGAGTAAATAAGAATACTTTTTGAGCACTAGATACCGAGGAAATGATCCATAAGTGTTAGTTATTATTACTGTTGAATTGAATTTCAGGGTCTTAGGTTCAAATTCTTGTGCTACTCAATGCCATAACATAGGCAATTATAGCAACCTCTCTTTCCATTTTCAATGGGCATGACTACTCGCTCCCTAGGTTGAAAGATCTCTTTCCATTTTACATTTATCTTGGAGTTACTGATATTCAGTTTTCTTTTTTTTTTTTTTAATTTTTTTTGAAGAGGTTTTTGCTATAGGGCGTGCGCTTGCCAGACAGAGAGAGACATTGAGACAGAAAGTGAGAAATCACCCCCCGGGGGATGGCCACGCCACAATCCCTTCTCCTCCATTCTCCTCTCGGGATCTTGGGCACACATGCATGCACACACGCCTGGCATGAGTTTAAGCCACCGGGTCCAGGACTCGAACCGCAGTCGACTATATGGGAGTCCAACGACATAGCCATTACGCCAACTGCTGGTCCCAATATTCAGTTTTCTGCCCCTTGCTCCTAAAGCATCGTACACATTTTTTCACACTAGTACTCACTACCTGGAATTGTAATTAATTATATTCCCATTAAGATTCTGAACAACTCGAGGGCAAAGGCTTAGTCTCATTCATTTTTGTATTTCCAGTGTTTCACAAAGTGTCTAGTATATCATTAATGTTTAATACTTGTAAAGCTAAATTAAAAAGGAATATTAGTTAATCTCTACTTTGTTCGAAACAGTCACTGGGTAACAAGAAGAGGTAGAAATAATACATTTCTACAGGGGGCCAAGCATGTGCTATCCAAGTTATACATGTTTCATTGTTTGCTCTCCCGATCAGTAAGGAGTATATTTGGACACAGGTATAGGCTGATCATAAGCCAACTTTATACAAAGGAGATTTATTTTTCTTCCATTTCATAGGTAGGAAAATTCTGGATTTATTTCTACTACTTGGTGGTGCAACAAGACCCTGTGGTGTACTATTTTCTGCTCTGCCATCCTCACCTTTGTCCCCATATTTGTAAGGGATACTCTAGGTACACCCAGAGACCCACAAGTATACTCCATCTATGCCCCTTTCAGTAATATTTGTCATCCCTAGGATGTTGGAGGCTGAGGCAGCATGAGAATTTATTGGGTCGCCTAGAAAATTTTGATTTTTGCATAGAACAACAAACAAAAAGAAAGTCATGACTTTTCTGAGGACCTAATAGTTAGATATATTGCTGCTCTGAACAAACTAGAAGTTTCTTACCTAGAAAAGAAAAAAAGGAGAAGGAATAATAGGAAGATTCTTAAGCATGCCTACCACACTCTATGAAAACCTAACACAGTGTTATTGTGCACAGTTCCCAAATGCAGATCTCAGAGTTGAGAAGTGAAGCAACATATGCAATTTGAGGAGATGGTTACTGGGAAACTGTCATTCGAGGCTATGTCTGTCACTCAGAGTTCATGTTCTCTGGTCTTTGCCACATTCAACGTGTGGTAAGAAAAACACATCTAAGTGTCTATTTATATATGTTTAGAACTAGCAAGACTTCAGTTAACAAGTTCCTTATCTTTTAAAGTGTTCTTTACCAAAGAAGGCAAACCCATGGCTTTTCTGCCACTGGCATCAAATGTAGACCCAACTAGTTGCCATCCCTATTTTCTGCATGCTTAATAGACCAGGCTTGGGATTAGCACATGGAGTAATGGCTATATCACTGGACTCTCACATGACTGACCATGGTTTGAGTCCCAAACCCGGAGGCTTGAAGCTCATGCCAGGTGGGTATGCATGCATGCCCAAAATCCTGAGAGGAGAATAGAGGAGAAGGGATTGCAGCATGGCCATCCCCCTGAAGGGAGATTTCTTGCTTTTTGTCTCTCTGTCTCTGTCTCTCCAGGGAGTGCACATGCCCTATAGCAAAAATCTCTCTATAAATAAATAAATTAATTAATTAATTAATTAAACCAGCCTTACCAAATGTTCAACAAAATATCAAGATAGTCTACCTCACTATAACATAAGTTTAGCCTAAATTTTCGTAGTTGAAATGAATCAAAACGAGGTTTAAAAATTGTGCAGGGCAAATAAACCTACCAGATTGGCACATAAAAGCCTAATCCTGCTCATTTAAAGAAAACCTTGAATGAGTTCATTCAGCTGGAACCTCCTAACAGCTTAGAGAAATAAATGCCTTTGTGGCCTTTCCAATACATTTTTAACTTTTGAATAAAATTAATAACAGAAATACCTTGGAGTTACAAGCTTCCTTTTAGCTTAATGATATTTTTTTTTCTCTTTCCCATATGTATTCCCCATCTGTTTTTGCCAAAGCCTGGTACAATTTACAAAGATAAGAATAATTGCATCTATTTTGCACGTAGGGGAATTAAGGCACAAACAGGTACAGTTACTTGGGAAAGAACATCTGTCAAGATTAATGTTGCTTTCTCACCTGTAAATTTTTATCAGGTTCCATTCCAAACAAAGAAGAGATTCTTGATGTGTTTATGCCAGTTTCTGGTTCTTAACAACAGAATTTACCTACTGTTTCCACAGGCAGGATGAATAGGAAGGTTCACATCATCCTGCAACATCTGGCCAAGATTTCTTTGTGTAGGCTTGCCCATGAAATCTAATGACTGCATCCCCTCAGTTCAACTTTCCCCCACCTCAAACAAGTATTTTATGGATCTGATCTCTTCCTTAAGAGTCCACTCTCTGTTTTAATACTCTGGAAGGACCCTCGAGAAGGATAGAAATGCCTCCTGCAGCACTTCCTTGAGAAGGCAGAAGTACTGAGAGAAATTCCTACTTCATTTAATAAAAATACAAACACTGAAGAGAAAGAGAAGAGCTCTGCCCTGTCCCCATCTCCATTAGTCATCTGGTGAAGGTAAACTTATTCCTGATAGCACAGTGGACAGAATATATGCTTTGGGAAAGGACAGAGCTGAGTTCAAATCCTAGTCCTGATTCTTGCTAGCTATGGGATTCCTAACTAAGCTGCTTAAAATTTTTCTTAGTGTCAGTTACCACATCTGTAAAAAAATAAAATAAAATAAAAAGTGGGTCATAAGACAAAGTTTACAGTCAGGTATTGTAAAGATCACCTGAGACTGTGGGTGGAATGTCTACAGGGTACTAAATGTATCTGCCAGTATTCCACTAATAAATGAGATTGAATTTGCTATCATCTTCTGAAATGTATCCTCAAAGGCTGAGGGAAGGTCATCTTCAGATTGAGGGTGATCTGTATTTGGGGACGAAGCTTGCTGGGGTGGATGACCAGAACTGAGTGCTGGTCCAAATGTCACTCTAGGGGAGAAGAGCAGTTAGGCCCTGGATGGAAACAGCCAATGAGAAGAGAGAACATAGATGGAAGAAGGAGGTGGTCAGGCTCCAGGCAAAGGGCTGGGAATTGAGCCTGCTCAGTACTACCTCTCCCCTTCTCTCTGCTTTCCTCCTCTGCCCCTTCTCTCCATTTCCCTAAACAGTGCCCCACCTCCCTTTCTTTTAAAACAATTCCATGAAGAATATCTGCTAGATGGAGCAGAACTGGCTCCTCAGGAAATAACAAATGACTAAAAAGTATCAAAAATAATCTCAGTATCCCTAAGAACCTGGAAATTGAGAATTCAAACAATATATCTCAAGAGGGCTTATTTCAAGGAGGCAGGTGACCAAATGCTTTCTAAACCAATATACCTTTGCTTGTTTAAAATTTTAATGTTGAATATAGACAGTGCTTTGGGCTTTTCTCAAGACAAATAATTCAAATTTCAGGGTTTTTTTCCTTTAAATACGGACATAACATAGTACACCAACAAACATATCTCTATTTTCCCCAAAAAATAGCATACCAAAAACACAAGCAAAAGTCAGAGTCTAAGTAGGGGAAGCAGACGATAGAGGTAAAGGGGCTGGTTTGTGGCCTTTCCTGGGCAGTGAACTGGAACCGGATGGAATCTCCACGTCCCCTCCCCTGCCTGATCCCACAGAGTGTGGATGTGAGGCTAAGACTTACAGGTACTGATTTGTCCTCCTTGCTTACTCCCTTGACACAGAGTCAAAGGACTCCAAATGAAAATGTCACGTATCAAAATACTAGAGCTGTATTAATACATCTAAAATTGCATGCTGATCAGAGTATATGGAGTAATATATTTTCTGGGTGCCCCTCAGAACTGTCATCAAAATAATAAAGAAGCCATTTCCCGCCTCTCACCTTAATTTTACTATAATAGGAGTAGTTATATGTTTGACTTAGCCAAATTGGGATTTGTAAAATTAGGACAAGAAATTAATACTCTGTTAGCCTCTGGGATTTCAGAGAAAGAGGATAGTATCATTTTGGGAATCCCAATTTCAAACGGACAATAGCTAAAATGTTCTTTTTTCCCATGTTTAGGTAGAATAACCTCACTCCATCTGTTAGGAACGTCTTCCCTAATCCTTCAAGCTAAAAAAAAGAAGAGGAAGTCTCCTCTCTACTACAGACATCCATAGCACCTCCTTCTGATATTTTCCAAAAACCTGTCAAACAGCAGGAGATGGGTTAGAGTAATGAAAAGAGAGTGTGCATTGAAATTAGAAAGAATAGGTGTATTTTCTTGGTCTCCTATTCATTGTGCTTGCAGAAACAACAGCAGGTAAGTTGCTAAGAGCCAGAAGCTCTGACATAAACACATCAAGAATTTTCTTTCATTTGGAATGGGACCTAATAAGAACTTACAGGTGAGAAAGCAACATTAATCTTAGCAGATGCATTTTCCCAAGTAATTGTACCTCTTTGTGCTTTAAATTGTACCAGACTTTGGCAAAATAAATAAATAAAATAAAATAAAATACTGCTCATCACTCTCGCTTACATGCATTTAGCAGTCTTCCATCTCTGAAAGGTCGACAGCAGGTGCGATGTAGCTGCCACTGCCTATGCATGTTCACACTTAGTGGTTAATCTCTGTCGATGTAATGAGACAGCCACAACCCTTCAATATTTTAATCAGCAAGTCATTTGATGAATGTTTGAGGAACTAATGTGACTCCTGGCTGCTGTCTGGAAGCTTTTTATGATTTCACTTACTAAGTGACTAGGAAGACTAGATCAAGGAGAATTAAGGATCAATCACGGAGTCGAGCCCCCACCGTAAAAGTATTCATGACCACAGCAGAGGTGGGCAGAAAAGAAGTAATGAAAATGAGGGGGGGCTGAGTCTGTTCCAGCTCCAGTTTATATTTCCATGGGGGGTACTAGAAACTGTGGGTGTGGGTGTGACTTCCACTAGGACATTGACAGTCTGGAGGAGCAACCCAATGGCTCTAGCAATCCTATATGGAGGCGGTGATTCATAACCTTGCAGAGAGTCTTGGTGAGTACCACAGGGCAAGCTACCAAGCTGTCTAAGGGCCTTGCTTTTGTCGAGTTCTTTCACAGCCCAAGTGCTTGCTGGCTATGGATAAAACAACCAGTGTCTCAGCCCCAATAATGCTAAATCTGCAAAGGTTTTTGGTGAATAGGCTAGATGATCTGGTGCTCACTGTAGTGTTTAAAAGAATGTGTGGGAATACTTGCTATGATATCAAAATCATACACTGCTAGGAAACAAAGTCTTCAAAAAGCAAAGACTTGGTCTATTTTCTACTTAAAACCATCACAAGTTGTCCATGTGATATAGAAATTTGCTAATGTTTAAACCAATCTTAGCTGAATCTCAAATAAATAACTCCACCCCTAAACAAGAACATGAAGTTATATGAGTCAGGAGACATTAGGACATGAACTTACAAATAGGTTTCTTATCTGAACAAAAATCCAACTTTTAAAGTATTAAATGAATTATGTAGGAGTTCAGGAAACTTTCCCTAAACGCTCGTCAGGTATTGCAAACCCTTTTACTGAAAATCAACTTTTAAGCAATATAGAGACTGAGTGCTTTCTCCCTCCTCAAACTCTAAAATCAGTATATTAATAAATTAACTTACTACAGAAATTACACATACTTGAGAGATCACATTTTATGTCCATAAGCTTACTACATGCAACGTCAAATAATATTGCCTGAAGAACAAGTAATCAAGAAACTTTTTATATAGTTAAATGTTTCAAGGTATTAAATAAGACCGTGATATATTCTTTGTAATAAGAATATGATTTTATTATTACAGAAGCAGAAATAACTCCAATTCTCTCCTCTTCTCTGATCAATATTAATTCTTCCTCCAATTAATCATTCTTTTGATATGCTTGGGCAACTGAATGACAATTTTTGAAATATAGTGCCTCTTTAATGTTGTATTAATCTTTGTGTGTGTGTGTGTGTGGGGGGGAGTTTTTTTGCTATAGGGTGCTAGTGCTCGCCAGAAAGAGAGAGGCAGAGAGATAGAAAGTGAGAAATCACCTCCCAGGGGGGATGGACACGTCGCAATCCCTTCTCCTCCATTCTCTTCTCGGGATCTTGGGCACTCACGCACACACACCCGGTGTGAGTCTAAGCCACCAGGTCCAGGACTCTAGCTGCGGTCGACTACATGGGAATCCAGAGACAGCCATTACGCTTACTGCTGGTCTCATGTTGTATTAATCTTTAACATGAGTTAGAGTAAAAGTCTTTTGGCCTGATAAACATTCTGTCCATATAAAATAGCTTTGTATATATTTTTCTCATTAATTACTTATTGGTTTTGCAGTTCAGTTCTCAGAGGCAATTCTATATTTGTTTTTCCAGATCATGTAGGCCTATAGCTACTTTAGGATATTTTTTAAATTTTTATTTAGATCCCATCATTGTACACCTCGATAGCACACAATATGGCTTTTCAATAGATGCGTGTAGTACATGACAATCAAATCAAGGATGTTAGCGTATACGTCATTTTCAACAGAAAACTTTACACTTTTTCTCTTAAGTGGCTCCAGGAATGGAACACTAAAGCAAGCAGTCCAAGCAAAGTGGTGCTGACCGTGGTGCTGACCATGGTACTGACCGTTTTTTTACACTAAGACCCAGGTGACTCCCAGAAAATTCCGATTAATTGAATAGAAAGTAAAATTAAGAGGGGAACCAGCAGTTGGCGTAATGGCTATGTCCCTGTACTCCCATGTAGTTGGCCTCGGTTCAAGTCCCGGACCTGGTGGCTTAAACTCATGACGCGCGTGTGTGCATGTGTGCCCAAGATCCTGAGAGGAGAAAGGAGGAGAAGGGATCTCTCTGTCTCTTTCTTTCTGGCAAGCACAGGTGCTCTATGCAAAAACCTCTCCAAAAAGAGAAAGGAAGGAAGAAAGGAAGGAAGGAAGGAAAAAAGAAAAATTAAGAGGAAGAACAAGAAGGGATGGGATGGGGAAAGAGAGAGAGACTATGAGAGGGGCATAGCCACTGAGACATTTCTAGAGATGCTCTTTTGGTATAATTTTCACTTACAAAGAAATCATGAAAATACCAAAGATAACAACTTCAAAAGACATTTACATAGTACTCTGTGCTAGGCGATAGGCTTGGTACTTAATTTTCATCACTAATAAGGGGTTACTCCAACTTAACTACATTTTGTTTATGAAGAAACAGAGGCTCAGCAAAGTTAACTAGTTCCCTATAGGTTATGCAGTTAAGTGATACAGCTGAGACTCAGTCCTAGGAATCTTTTTCCAAACATTCTGTCCTACTGCAGTAAAACTTATGCCCTCTATCTTCCCCAGCTGGTGCAAAGGAACACCTTCCACTTCCCCACCCCTCCACAGTAATGCTATGCATTTACTCTCTTATTTATTACTCTGACTAAATTCTAAGTTCCCTTTATTTTTATCACAATTGTACATAAAAATTCTTTCCACATAAATCATAAATCAATTTCTTCAGGAACTTATGTTGCTGTGAATTGATCACATGCTGTCCTAACCTGCCAAAGGGACTGCAGATGTGTAGCCATCCACATTCCCATCTTGTATATGCGAGTCAGGTTCTAGTAATTTTTGTAAGGTGCCTTCATGCTCCTAGAATCTGGGAAGTTTCTCCAGAGAAAGTGTGCCAACATTGGTAATGCACGATTTCTTTGCATCTATATTTGAAAGATTAAATTCTATTCCAAAACACACAGGACACATCCCTCTCTTCTATAAAAGCTATTTCACACATATCTCATCTTAAATCCCTTCTGATTCATGGGAAAATGGAGTCTATCATTTACAAATTCACACATACACACAAACTAGATTATGTGCAATCCAGGGATATTCAGCAGGCATTTGGATTTATAGTATAATTAGAAGAGAATGAGCATGAGACCAGAAAAACCTTGGAGTGAATCCCAGCTCACCCCCTAGCTGATTTTATGACCTTGGGACAATGGCTGACTTCTATAAATTTTACTTTCTTTATCTGGAAAAAAGTAACAATACCTATCTGGATTTATTTTTTAATTAAAAATAATTTATGTCTTTAATTTGCCCCATGAAGCTTAGGAAAAGTGGGTAGAAAATGCAGTTTCTACAGGAAGATAAGGATAACTGTAAATCCTTGGGCCTGTTTAAGAATATCACTGAGAATTCATGGACGCTCCTTTCAGTCCTGGGGTCTGCGTATCTGTGATCTTTCCCAGAACAAGAGCTCACAGCTCTTCACTCCTGGGCACAAAACTTGTCTCATCCACATTCAGTCTCTACTTGCCTGGGTATCACATCTGTCTCTTCTCTCACGAACAACTGCCAGTTGTTCTCTGAAGTTTTTGGTATGTTTAAAGAAACACACTGAGAAAGAGAATCTAATTGTCATATCTAGCTGCTATGATCTCCACCACAGTCAGGGAAAGGAGAAACGCTGTTCAGAATAGAATCCCACTTGTTCGAGGGACAGCTAAGGATCAGCTTCTCCATCAGGAGATGTGGTTGTGGTGAAAACCACGACCTGTCTTCCAAGTACACCAGTGAAAGGCTGTTCTAATGCAGGCATAAACACCTGGCTCACAGGTGGTGCTCTATGAAATGTAATTTTTATTCTTTTTGGAAGACTTGAAATTGAATTGCAGCTCTCAAAAGATGAATAATGATTAAATTGATAGCTGAAACTTAATTGAGTACACTCTGTATGCCACAGCATGTTACACCTCATTTAATCTTCACAATAACTTGAAAATATTACTACCATTACTTGGTTGAAAAGGAAATTCAGGCTTAGATGATTTATATTGTCTATGTGGGAACACAAAGCCACTGATCCTGAATCCAGATCTCTTAGATTAGAGCTCACATCTATGAACAGTGCCTTGAGGAAATGAGAAACACAATCCTGAGTGGGGACCTGAGACCTAGTGCTTCAGCCTTGCCTATGTCACAGATTCTCTGGGTCTTAGTGCACCATGTATCAGAAGGACAGTCACCTGGGACCAGTTCGTGTAATGGTTATGTCACTGGATTCCCATGAAGTCAACCACGGTTCGAGTCCCGGACCCAGTGGTTTAAACTCATGCTGGGCATGTGTGCCCAAGATCCCGAGAGGAGAATGGAGGAAAAGGGATTGCAGCATGGCCATTCCCCCCTGGGGGGCGATTTCTCACTTTCTTTCTCTGTCTTTCTCTGTCTTTCTGGTGAGCGCACGCACCTTATAGCAAAAGCCTGAAAAAAAAAAAAAAAGAAGAAGAAGAAAGACAGTCACCTGATCAAGGACACATGGAAAATCTGACTTCTAAGTCTCACTGCTTCCTAGCTGTGTACTCTGCCCAAACCTCAGACTTTGTAAACAGTCTTTCTAAATGTTAATTCCTTGAACTGTAGGTTGGCAGCAATAGCATATGCTCTATCAGCCTCATTGTTAGGTGTGAGGATCAGAATCGACATGAAATACCAAATAGAAGAAATTGCCTAGTAACTACATAAACATTACATGAAAGTGAGTTATTATGATTATTATCAGAAGTCCATTTGAACTATATTTTGTCATTTGAAATCTTACAGCAGCATTGTTTAATGATGTTCCTCGCCTAACTTTAAATTACTCATTCTTTCTCATATAAACCTATTGACTGTCTACAGTGGCCCAGGTTTGTGAGAGGAATAGGAACATAAAGACAAATACGGCAAGGTCTGTATTTTGGAATGTTCACAGAGGAGAAGGAGAAGGAGGTAATAACCAGGTGAGTTCTGAGGGAGTTTGGAGAACACTGGATCAGGGCTAGAAACAGAGGTGTAGAAATGCAGATGGGCAGATAGGTCTTCCTGGCGGTGCTCAGAGAAAGCATCAGGTAATCAAAAGTGACATCTCAGCAGGAGGGATGGTGAGAGGAAAAGATGGAAGGTGACAACTGGAGGGTGTCAGGTTCTCCCAAATGCCCCAAGTGTTTATTCTCCCTTTCTTTCCTTTCATTGTTAAAAGGCCTGAGTTAGCTGGGAGAGCGATGTCCAGCACAATTCACATTAACCCACCACCTGCCAACCAGTGTGGCAGTGTGATGAAGAGATGTGAGCTCAGGTCACGAGCCCAACTTTCAGGTCACCTCCTTAACAGGAAAACCACCTGGACCAGCTCCAACCATGCAAGGACAACAGCCTGGGAAATGACAATAATGATAGGCAGTAATAGAGAAGAACTCTGGGACCTGATGTCCTGGCAAAACACAGCTGCTCCTCTGACTCGGGGCCACTCACCTTGTTTCGTGAGAGAAAAATATCTTTCTGTCTTGCTTCATAGAATGTATTACTTGGGGCCAGCAGTTAGCGTAATGGCTATGTCACTGGACTCCCACGTAGTCGACCGTGGTTCGAGTCCCAGACCCGGCGGCTTAAACTCACGCCAGGCACGTGTGCGTGCGTGCTCAAGATCCCAAGAGGAGAATGGAGGACAAGGGATTGCAGCGTGGTCATTCCCCCAGGGGGTGATTTCTCACTTTCTGTCTGTCTGTCTCTGTCTGTCTGGTGAACGCACATGCCCTATAGCAAAAAAACCTCTCAAAAAAAAAAAAAAGAATGTATTACTTAATCTTTTCTTAAAAAGATTTTTTTTTATCATTTTTAACAAAATTTTGCTACAGGACATGTGTAGCAAGAGAGAGAGGGAAGGAAAGTGAGAAAGCAAGACACTAGGTCCAGAACTCAAACGGTGGTCAGCTATGTGGGAGTTCAGCACCTTAACACCACACCGCCTAGCTGACCCCACTTAATGTTTTTTAAAAGTCACCAGATCACCCAACTAATGCATGCCAATAGGAGGAACAACATGTGGAAAGGTCTAGAATCAGGAAGAGATAAGCCAGCTCTGTTTAGGGA
>NW_006159968.1:3191255-3192032 GCF_000334495.1 Tupaia belangeri chinensis | reverse complement strand
ATTTATCTTGGAAGACACATCACATTGGGACTCAAAAGTACAGCTGCCATGAGTATGTGAGTTGCAGTAGGAGGAATACTGTAGGATCGAGTGTAAAAGACCACTGTCTCAGGACCAGCAGATGGTGTACTAGTTATGTTGCTGGACTCCCACATGGCCAACTATGGTTAAAGTCCTGGACTCAGTGGCTTCAAACTTTATGCCAGGCACGTGTGCATGTGTGCCTAAGAATCTTGAAGGAGTATGGAGGAGAAGGGATTACAACATCAAGGCCATCCCCTCCAGGGGGTGATTTCTCACTTTCTGTCTTTCTGGAAAGCACACATGCCATATAGTAAAAAAATCCCTTGGGCCTTCTTCAAGAGACAGACAGCTCCATGGCTCCTGCGATCTAGCCATTTTGTGTGGCATGCTTGCATGCCCCGCCGTTGTCTAATTTTACCGTGCCCCGCCGTTGTCTAATTTTAGAGTTTTATTGAAATTTTTTGAATATTAATTTTTTTTAGATTTATTTAAAAGTTTTTCTCTTCTTTTTCTCTGTTTCTTGTCTTTTTTTTTCTGTTGTTGGTATTGTTTCCCTCTCTCTGTTTCCTTTTCTGCACACTCCTTGACCATCAGATTGAACTTCCAAGTTTGGGAAGAAACCAACCATCCACCAGATGACTAGAAACTGCTGCAGGACCACAAGAAATATGGGGAAGCAGGAAAATACCTCTCCCACAAGGGAAAAGGATAGCTCCTCTTCATCCACACACAGTTCAATGGAAATCATGGAAA
>NW_006159968.1:3158038-3189934 GCF_000334495.1 Tupaia belangeri chinensis | reverse complement strand
GTTCATTCTACTCACTGAGGTTTATGCCTAAAGTCAGACATGGGTTCTTGTGTATGTATGTATCAGCTGTGCTTGCTATTGCAAATATTTAGACAAACTAAGTTCATCAGCAAATCAATTAAATGGGGGTGGGAAGGCATAGAAAGCAATCATGGATACCAGAGACAATGGGAGGAGGGTGGAACAAGGCAGAGGGTTAGGGATAGGGAATCAAGGATGGCAAAAAAAAAAAAAAAAAGCAAAATATACAAGACATAAGAAATGGAAAATTGTTTGTTGATAACATGTATGTTGATGTGCATGATTGAGCCAACAGACAGTGTATTTTGGATGGAAAATTCATTTTGTATACTGTAATGATGTATAGCATATTAATGTTAAAAAAAGAAAAATTAATAAAAAAAGAAAAATATCTCTCTCAAATAAAAAAGAACAATTACTGTCTCTCAAGCTGTGTCTTAAATGTGTTCCTTGTGTACCTGGGAGCGAAAACGTATTCTAAAAACTCCTAAATCATCTCTTGATAAGCCCACAGCAAAAAGTATGACATAGCAAAATGGAGAAAGGATGGGGGAAAAAGGGAGAGGAAAGGATGAAGAGACGGAAAGAAAAAGTATGTGCTTTAGAACTAGAAAGTTAGAAACCAAAACTACTAAATCTTTGGTTTATGAACTTGATTACATTTCTATGAACTTTAATTTTTTCAATTGTAAAATGAAAACAGTAACACGTTTTGCAGAATTATTTAAGGACAAAATCAGATCATGTAAAGAATGTGACTTATTTAAAATAAAATGTCTTAATATTATCAATAGAAATGTGTCCTATTGGCCCACAGAGGTTTTCCCATCTGAAGTACAGTCACATGGACCCCACTTTGTAGCAAACACACTCCCCTTCAAAGTTTACATCACTCTTAGTTTACAGACAACTCTCCCATCCCAAGTCACTTGTCTTCCCAGCCAGATCAAGTCTTTCAGTCGTAAAACCATCACACTCTCTCCCCAGTTGAATTCCAGGTTGGCTTCTTCAGGTTGGTCCTTAGACATGCATGAAGTGAGATGCAAGAAACGAAATCCTGTTCCAAGCACGGTAAGGGGAGAGCACTCCTAACAGCCATCCTAACGCTTGTGGATTTCACTCTCTAGTGGGTGATTTCTCAGGATGGGAAAGTGGATGGTTGACCTCAACCTGCTGCAGCTTGAGTTGGAATTGCAGAATCCTTGGTAACATAATTCTTCAGTAAAATGACGCTTCAGGAATTCTGGAGTTTCAGCAGAGATATCCATTTGCAAGGGATGTCTAAGAAAAGGGATGCTTTAAATGGTAATGAAGACCATGAGGTAGCAGATGAGGTCTCTGAAATATAGTCATTTCAGGCATCAAATGAAAAGAGAAAAAGACCATCCAATGTACCAGGCCAGGGTGAGAATGCCCCAGAGTGGCAGGTGGTGGTGAGGGCCTGTGGCAGGAGAGAATACAAAACAAGACATGCCCTGCTGCAAGTTGGTTGATGAAGAATGCTAGTGTAGCACTGCCCACATGCTATAGTGCTGGAAAAATCCATTCAAGTTCCTCTGTGGAAGAAACAGCAAAACTGAAAGGCTGGGTTACTTAGAACACCTGGAAAACTTCACTAATTTTTGAGAGTCAGGCAGTGTGGAGCAACACTGAAATGTGATCCCAACAAGAGCAATGTTCTATGCAGCAAAGACTTGACCCAGGTATTCTGGCTCTTAACGCACACTTCTTCCATTTTACTAGTGGCCAAATCATAAGTACCTGGATTTTCTTTCTAAAGAGCTGTCCTGTTTTCTGTAATGGTAGGAGGACAGAGGCCCATGACACAAAACTGGTGATGTGCCTCAATACCAAATACTATGCAGCTCCAGAGCATAGAGTTGGTTCTGTCAAATAATGGAGAGCAGAAGAAAGTGCATGGGCTTGAGCACCCGGGATTTCTGGTTTGTCTTGAACCCTGACCCTAGCAATTCCTTACCTGCCTTGACTCATTTCTGTGTCAATGACTAAGGACAGCAGGACCACTATGAGGATTAATGGGTGATGTTTGGAAAGCAGGCAGAACATATTGATAGTAAGCAGGAGCAGTGTTCATACTGGGGTTTGTTCCTAACGGGGGTGTCAACCGAAGAGTTTTTTTTTTTTTAATTTCTCCATTCCACTATACTGATGGTGAGCCAGAGAGTATTTATTGTCTTCCAACTATTGGTTATCTGTTTCTGGCTTTATTCGTTTGTGTATTTTTCCCTCTTAAAGCATAAACAGTTCTCACTTAAGTTACAGAACTTGAGCAAAATTATGAATTGTAAAATTTACATCCATGAACGAAGAAAATTTACTCCATCCAGAATAAGGAGAATGATGCAGAAATGAGAGAGGGAAAAAAAAAAACAGAACTGGTGAGAGAAGGAAGGACCATGGTATTGATCACTTCGATGTCATGCTAAGAAATGTTCAAGGAAGGCAGGTCACAAAAGGACTGTGAGAGTGTGGTGATGCAGGCCTGTGATGTAAGCCACGGTCTCACTGAGGTGTGCTGTGGGTCACAGTGGAGTATATTGTGTTTCAAAGTGGGTTTTCTGGTTCTTAAAGTGGTTTGTGCAGTGGGTCTTAATGAGATTTCAGTGGTTCTCAGTGGGGTTTGTGTTTCTCTGGGGTGTGCTGTTGGTCGCAGTTATGTGCTGTGTGTCCCTGCAATGTGTGCCATGGTCACACTGCTGTGTGCTGAGGGTCGCAGTGGGCTATATTGAGGTTCAAAGTGGGTTTGCTGGTTCTTACAGTGGGTTGTGCAGTGGGTTTTCATGAGGATTTCAGTGGTTTGCAGTGGGATTTTGTCTCTGTGTGGTATGCTTTTGGTCTCAGTTTTGTGCTGAAGACTACTAATAAATAATAACAAGAGATCTTAAATTTACATAATGCTTTTAGTGACTGTTAATATCTATTGTTTTTTGTGTGTGACCATTAAAAACATAATAAGACTAGTAAGGCAGGTATCATTACATCAGTTTTACAGATAAAGCTTTCAAAAATAAAGTTTGTGTGTTTCTTTCCTTCATAAGCAAAAGACAGAGACAGAGTCCCCAACGGAGTCATGATGCATGATCCACCCCCAGCTCCAGCCAGCCCCAAATACAGGCATGTGTCTGGCATACTCAGGGAAGTCTCAGGATGTGAACCTGGAACCTTTCCATGTGGGCCTCCTTCTAGAGCATTGTATTTTACTGCTGTGCCACTATCCAGCCCTCCAGATGAAGTTTTGATACAGATTCATTACAGACATATACTAAGTGTATTCATTTGTAGAGCTGTTGGCAGAGTGAGTGAGTGAAAGTGAGAGGGAAGATAAGAACTGATGGAGAAAGTGGAACATGATGTAAGAGAGGGTGCTCGGGTCAATGTATGATAAAATGTGGCAGTATTGAAGATGATGATTGCCTCAACTCTTTGATCTTGACTGCCACTTCTTAGACAGGCCAGAAAATTCTGAGATCCAGAGGGACTTATCTAAAGTCAACTAACTTGTAAGTAATAAGACTAGATTTTGATATGAAAGGCTTAGAACATTCTAATCTTACCACAGGAAGTTCTGCAATTCAAATATGAATCAACGACAAAACAAGATTGGATGTGCAAATATTTTTTATATGAGATGCAATTTTCAGGTAATTAGATTTTTTTTTTTTTTTGCTAGAGGCTTCATCCTTTTAAAACCACCTCAATAGCAGAGCTGTTGCATCTCATCTGCTTGAAATGCAGCTGGACTCTTCCTATTCAGTGGTAGCAGATCCCCAGGGCTATATAATTACCCACAAACTCAAGAAGGTCAAGGGAAGTGCTGCTGTAACTGCACTTTTGCTTGCAAAGATCTCATGAAGTTCTCCAGAAAAGTCTTCTGCATCTTGGAACGCTGGTTCCCAGCCTGTGCTCTGAGCAGCTCTCCTGCACAAAGGTCTGTGTGGAAAAGATGAGGCCTCTATTCTTAGAAAGACCTACTTGCAAAGTTAGCCCTTGACTAGCATCTCAGAACTTGCCTAATAAACAGTTTTCTACATTGAAATAAAACTTCCCATATATGATTAGAGTGGGTCTCAAGTTTGTACAATCAGTTTGGGTTTTGCTGAACACCTGCTTTATCTCTGGGAGCCTGGAACATTTTGGAACATTGTAGATGGAAAGAACTTGCATGACCACTCCTGAATAAAACCTTAGGTGCAGAGTCTAATGAGCCTCTCTAGTAGATAACATTTTATGTGTATTGTCATGACCTGTTTCCAGAGAAATTAGCATGGTCTGTGTGACTCCACTTGAGAAGACTCTTAGAATATTGTGCCTGGTTTCCTCTAGACTTCTCCCCATACTCATTTTCCTATGACTGATTTTGCTTTGTTTCTTTTCACTATAGTAAATCTCCCTTATGAATATAACTATATGATGAGTCTATCAATGAATCTGGAGCTAGTCTTGGGACTCCAGTGCAAAACACCCCCATCCAAGACCCTTTCATGACATTAGAGGGGGCCCTTTTATTCCCGTAGGAGTTTCTTTTCCCTCTCCTGTGCTCTCTCTGGAACACATTTGAGAAGGAGCTAGTTCAGGTCAGAATTCCATCACTGCAGATGGTGGCGGAGAGCCACTGGTTTGCTAGCTTTTGTAACTAATGACATAAATTAGGGCTTGGTTATCTCATAATTCATTCATTTATTAATTTTCCTTGATCTGGTGCAAGGAATGTTTTTTATGATGAAAGAGAAGCTGATGTTTGCCTCTGGCCTTGATTTGACTAATAAAACAAATTGTTAAACCCAATTTGAACCACAATATACCACACTGGGTTGGAAACCACACCACAGTGAGATAACCGCACACATCAGAGAGACCCAGAGTATATCACTGAGAACAAGAGCTCTCCCCATTGAAACACATACTGTACTGAGAACCACTGCTAATCCTCTTAAGACCTACTGCACAACCCACTTTAAAAACAGCAAACCCACTTTGAACCACAATATACCCCACTGCAGCCCACAGCACACCTCAGGGTAACCTTGGCACAAATTGCAGAAACCCACAGCACATAACTGAAACCACCATCACACCCCACAGAAACACAAAACTCACTGAAAACCACTGAAATCCTCATAAAGACCAACTGGACAACCCACATTAACAACCAGCAAACCCATTTTGAACCACAATATACCAAATTGGGATGCAAAAAACTCCTCAGCTTGACAACCATACATATCAGAGAGACACGGAGTACATAACAGAGACCAAGAGCACACACAATTCAAACAAATACCCTACTGAGAACCACTGCTAACCTAAGAAGACCAACTGCACAACCCACTTTAAGAAACAGCAAACCCATGTTGAACCACAATATACCCCACTGGAACGCAAATCACTCCTCAGTGAGAAAACACCACACATCAAAGAGACCCAGAGTACATAACTTAGACCAAGAGCACACCCAATTCAAACACATACTCTACTGAGAACCATGGTTATTTTACTTAAGACCCATTGAACAACCCACTTTAAGAACCGGCAAACCCACTGTGACCCAAAACACACCTCTGTGTGACCATGGCACACATCGCAGAGACACACAGCACATAACTGAGACCAAGAGCACACCCAACAGAAACACAAACCCCACTGAGAACCACTGAAATCCTCATTAAGACCCACAGCCCAACCCACTTTAAGAACCAGTAAATCCACTTTGAAACACAATATACCCCACTGCAACCCACATCACACCTCATTGTGACCATGCCATACATCAGAGAGACTCACAGCACATAGCTGTGACAAACACCACACACCACAGATACAGAAACCTGACTAAGAACTACTGAAATCCTCATTAAGAGCCACTGAACAACCCACTTTAAGAACCAGCAAACCCATTTTGAACCACAATTTACCACACTAGGACACAAATCACACATCAGTGAGACAACCACACACATCAGAGAGACCCAGAGTACATAACTGAGACCAAGAGCACACCCCATTCAAACACATACCCCACTGCAAACCACAGTTAACCTACTTAAGACCTGAGGCACAATCCACTTTAAGAACCAGAAAACTGACTTTCAAACACAATATATCCCTTGCGACCCACAGCACACCTCAGTGTGACCATGGCGTACATTGCAGACAACAACATGACATAACTGAGAGCAACAGCACACCCCAGAGAAATACAAACCCCACTGAGAGCCATTGAAATCCTCAGTAAGACCAACAACACAACCCGATTTAAGAACCAGCAAGCCCATTTTGAACCACAATATAACCCACTGGGATGAAAAACAATCCATAGTGAGACAACCACAAACATCAGAGAGACCCAGAGTACATAACAGAGAAAAAGAGCACACCCAATCAAACACACACCTTACTAAGAAACACTGTTAACCTGCTTAAGACCCACTGTACAACCCACTTTAAGAACGAAGAAACCCACTTTGAACTACAATATACACAACTATGACTGACAGCACACTTCAACATGACTATGGCACACATCACAGAGAAACACAGCACATAACTGACAGGAAAAGCACACCCCAGAGAAGAACAAATCCCACTGAGAACCACTGAAATCCCTACTAAGACAAACTGCACAACCCACTTTAAGAACCAGCAAACCAATTTTGAACCACAATATACCCCAATGCGACCCTAATCACACCTCAGTGAGACCATGGCATACATAGCAAAGACCCACAGCTCATAAATAAGACCAAAAACACATCCCACAGAAACACGAACTCAACTGAGAACCACTGAAATCCTTATTCTGACCCACTTTACAACCCACTTTAAGAACCAGCAAACCCACTTTGAACCATAATATATCCCACTGCAACCCACAGCACACCTCAGTGAGATGACTGCACACATCGGACAGACCCAGAGTACATAACTGAAAACAAGAGCACACCACAATCAAACACATACCATACTGAGAACCACTGTAAAACTACTTAAAACCTATAGCACAACCCACTTTAAGAACTAGAAAACGCATTTTGAACCACAATACACTACACTGTGACCCGCAGCACACCTCAGTGTGACCATGTCACACATCACAGAGACCTATAGGATATAACTGAGACCAAAAGCACATGTTACAGAAACAAAACCCCACTGAGTACCACTGCAACCTTCATTAAGACCCATTTCAAAACCCACCTTAAGAACCAGCTTCCCCACTTTAATGCACAATATACCCACCCCACTTAGACCCAAAGCACACCTCACTGAGACAGCAGCATACATCAGAGAGACTCAGAGTAAATAACTGAGAACAACACACCCCACAAAAACACAAACCTTACTGAGAACCACTGAAAACCTCGTTAAGACCCACTACACAATCCACTTTAAGAAACAGCAAACCGAATTTGAACCACAATATACCACACTGCAACACAGAACACACCTCAGTGTGACCAAGGCACATATTGCAGACACACACAGCACATAACTGAGACCAATAGCACACCCCACAGAAACAAAACCCCACTGAGAACCACTGAAATCATCATTAAGGCCCACTGCACAACCGACTTTAAGAACCAGCAAGCACACTTTGAACCACAATATACCCCACTGCGACCCACAGCTCACCCCAGTGTCACCATGGCATACATCGCAGAAACCCATAGCACATAACTAAGACCAAAAGCACACCCCAGATAAACACAAACCCCACTGAAATTCTCATTAAGACCCACCGCACAACCCACTTTAAGACCTAGCAAAGCTAATTTGAACCACAGTATACACCACTGGGACCCAAACCACACCTCAGTGAGACAACCACACACATCAGAGAGACCCAGAGTACATAACTGAGATCAAGAGCACCACCCATTCAAACACACACCCTACTGAGAACCACTGTCAACCTACTTAAGACACACTGCACAACCCACTTTAAGAACCAGCAAACCCACTTTAAATCACGATGTGCTCCATTAGGGCACAAACCCCTTCTCAGTGAGAAAACTGCACACATCAGAGAGACGCAGAGTACATAATTGAGACCAAGAGCACCCCCTATTCAAACATATACCCTACTGAGAACCACTGTCAACCAACTTAAGACCCACTTTGCAACCCATTTTAAGAACCAGCAAACCCACTTTGACCCACAATATACCCCACTGTGACCCTCAGCACAACTCAGTGTGACCATGGCATACATCACAGAGAAACACAGCACATAACTGAGACCAAAAGCACACCCTACAGAAACAGAAACCCCACTGAGAACCCCTAAAATCCTCATTAAGACCCACAGCACAACACACTTTAAGAACCAGCAGACCGATTTTGAAACACAATATACCACACTGGGATGCAAACCACTCCTCAGTGAGACAACCTCACACACCAGAAAGACCCAGAGTACATAACTGAGAACAAGAGTACACCCCATTCAAAGGCACACCCTATTGAGGACCATTGTTAACATACTTAAGACCCACTGCGCATCCCACTTAAAGAACCAGCAAACCCACTTTGAACCATAATATACCCCACTGCAAACCACAGCACAACTCAGTGTAGCCATGCCATACATCACAGAGACCTACAGCACAAAACTGAGACCAAAATCAAACTTAATAGAAAGAAAAAGCACACTGAGAACCACAGAAATCCTCATTAAGACCCACGGCACAACACACTTTAAGAACCAGCAGTTCCATTTTGAACCACAATATAACACACTGGGATGCAAACCACACCTCAGTGAGACAACCGCACACATCAGAGAGACCCAGACTACACAACTGAGAACAAGAGCACATCCTTTTCAAACACATACCCTACTGAGAACCACTGTTAACCTACTTAAGACTCACTTCACAACCCACTTAAGAACCAGCAAACCCACTTTGAACCACAATATAACCCATGGTGAGCCACAGCACACTTCCGTGTGACCATGACTCACATAGCAGAGACCCACAGCACAAAACTGAGAGTAACAGCACACCACACCTAAACACAAACTCCACTGAGAAGCACTGAAAGCCCCATTGAGTCCCACTGCACAACCCACTTTAAGAATCAGCAACCCCACTTTGAACCACAATATATCCCACTGTGACTCTCTGCACACCTCAGTGTGACCTAGGGATACAACTCAGAGACCCAAAGCATATAACTAAGACCAAAAGCACACCCCACAGAAACACAAAACCCAATGGTAACAACTGAAATACTCATTAAGTCCAATTGCACAACCAATTTTAAGAACCAGCTAGCCGATTTTGAACCACAATTAACCACACTGGGACACAAACCAAAACTCAGTGAGAAAACCACACACATCAGAGAGATCCAGAGTACACAACTGAGAACAAGAGCACACTCTATTCAAACACATACCCTACTGAGAACTACTGTTATCCTACTTAAGCGTACTGCACAACCCACTTCAAGAACCAGCAAACCCTTTGAACCACAATATACCCCACTGCAACCCAGAGCACACCTCAGGGTGAACATGACTCACATCACAGGGACCCACAGCACATAACTGAGAGAAACTGTACACCGTAGAGGAACACAAAGCCCACTGAGAACCATGGAAAGCCTCATTAAGACCCACTGTACAACCCACTTTGAGAACCACCAAACCCACTTTGAACCACAATATATACCCCACTGTGACCCGCCGCACACCTCAGCGTGACCTTGGCATACATCATGAAGACTCACACCACATAACTAAGACCAAACACAAACCCCACAGAAACAAAAACCCCACTGGGAACCACTGAAATCCTCATTACGGCCCACTGCACAACCCACTTAAGCACACTGATTATGAAGCACAATATACCACACTGGGATGCAAACCACTCCTCAGTGGGACAACTTCACACTTCAGAGAGACCCAGAGTACTTAACTGAGACCAAGAGCACTCTCCATTCAAACACACACTCTATTGAGGACCATTGTTACCTTACTTAAGACCCACTGCACAACCCACTTTAACAAGCAGCATATCCACTTTGAACCATAATATACCCCATTTCGACCTACAGAACACCTCAATGTGACCATGCCAGACATCGCAGAGAGTACAGCACATAATTGAGACCAAAAGCATACCTCAGAGTAACACAAACCCCACTGAGATCCACTGAAATCCTCATTAAGACCCACTGCACAACCCACATTAAGAACCAGCAAACTGACTTACAAGCACGATATATCCCACTATGACCCACAGTACACTTCAGTGTGACCATGTCACACATCACAGAGACCCCCCCATCACCTTAGTGAGACCAACAGCACACCCCGCAGAACTACAAACCCCACTGAGAACCACAGAAATCCACATTAAGACCCACTGCACAACCCACTTTAAAAACAGAAGGCCCACTTTGAACCACAGTATACCCTACTGTGACCCGCAGCACACCTCAGTGTGACCTTTGCATTCATCTCAGAGACCCACAGCACATAACTGTGACCAAAAGCACAACCCACAAAACACAAACCCCACTTAGAACCACTAAAATTCTCATTAAGACCCGTGGCACAACCCACTTTGAACCACAATATACCCCACTTGGACACATACCATTCCTCAGTAAAACAACTGCACACATCAGAGAGACTCAGAGTATATATCTGAGACCAAGAGCACTCCTCATTCAAACACATATGCTACTGAGAACCACTGTTATCCTACTTAAGATCCACTGCACAACTCACTTTAAGAACCAAGAAATCCAGTTTGAACCACAATATACCCCACTGCATCCCACAGCACACCTCAGTGTGACCATGGCACACATTGCAGAGACCCATGGCACATAACTGAGACCAACAGCGCACCTTACAGAAATACAAACCCCACTGAGAACCAGTGAAATCCTCAAGACACACTGCGCAGCCCACTTTAAGAATCAGCAAACCCACTTTGAACCAGAATATACCCAATATGGCACTTTGGAAGAAAAAGAACTGGTGGCAGAGAGGCCATTGGGAGACAGTTCAGTGGTGAAGATGCAATGAGATGTATGCCTTGTACCATCAAACAATGTATGATAACATCAGAAAAGAAATTCAAGAGATATCTGAGAGTATCTATCTTGTTCAAAACTAGGACCTTACACTGTGAACTTAATTAGGCCCCAACATTTTTCCACTTTTCTGAGGACCACGTTCCTCATAATACCACCTTTGCATGTTCTCTGCCCAATCATGCCACAGGGGTCTGCTGATAAGCCCTCAGCACATCACCTTTCCTAGGGGGTTACCCATAACAATTACCATAAATATGTCCAGAATAGTTTAAAGACAAGAAGACTTCAGAGTCAAGAGGTAAGGATTGAATACTGGAGTTTCAGACCCCATGATAGGGAGGGGGAGATAAAACAATAGGTATGCTAAAAGGTGAGTTGCGTGAATTCACCCTCAAATCCTACTAAACAACTTATAGTTCTCCACATTCCCAACTCTTACATCCTCTGTAACTTTGCTCATTTTTTTTCCTCTGCCTGGAATATATATCCCACCCTTAGCTAACCTGGTTAACACTCATGCTCCAAAACACAGTCTAGTGTCACCCCTCCCAGAAGCCTATCCTCAATTCACCCTCATTCCCACCTCCTTCACCTAACTCTCACATACTACAGCAATTGTCTAGGGGTCAGTCGCCCCCAATAGACTAGGTGCTCCATGAGAGTAGAGGCTGTGTTTTATCACCTGCTTTATTCCATTATCATGCAGTGTGCCCAGCACAAAAAAATGGAAACTCAATAAATGTGTTAGTAAATGAACCATTGTCTTTTAATACAGAAACAAGAGCAAGAGAAATACCAGTTCCAGAATAGAGTTTAGGATTATTATGAGGCAACAACTGAATTGAAAGGAAAGTATTTGTAAGCATTTATTTTATTTGGCAAATAGGTTCATTTAAAAGTAGGAATGGATAGAGAATATAATGTTTAGAAGAAAATTATAGTGCACTTGTTACTAGATTTTAGCTTTGTCCATAGCTGTTTTTTGAGAGTTCAGTATCTACCTACTGCTTGAACAGAATCCTAACCCTTTTGTGAGTTTTAAGTCTTAAACAAATTTTTCTTGACATTTTTTACTTTGATTTATTAAAGCTAAAACTTCTCTTCTTGAAATAAAAAACATAAAATACAAACAAAAAATAAATAAAAAATATACCTACTTAATAAAAACGTAAGCTATATAGCCTCAGTGAGTGTTACTTTATAGTATGTTTGTCTGCTTCCTGAGTTTTATGCCTAAAGTCAGAAATATGTTCATAGATATGTTTCTATCTAATATCAACTGTACTTACTATTTAATGTACTTAGTTTAATTAAGATATTTTGTGAATTTATAAAATGTGAAAAAAATGGAAAGCCACTGTGGATACCAGAGACAGTGTGGGAGGAGAGTGGGAAATGGCAGAGGGTGGAAAAATGGCAGAGGATGAGAGGTAGGGAATCAAGGGGTAAAAAAGGAAAAGGAAAATATTTAATAAACAATAAATAGAAAATTATTTGTTGAAGATAACAGGTTTGGTAATATCTTTAATTGAGCCAATATACAGTGCATTCTGGATGAGAAAACTCATTTTGTGTGGTGCTGCAATGATATACAGTAAATGAATGTAAAATAAATAAATTTTAAAAAAATATTTAAAAAATGAAATTACTGAACATATAAGTAATATCCAAGTTGGGCTAACCTGTGGCTTGGTGGTTAGGGTGACTAGACCTCACATGGCCCACTACATTGTTTGAGTCCCAGACCTGGCAACTTGAGAAACATGCTGGGTGTATGTGTGTGCATGCCCAAAATTTCTAAAAGATGGAGAAATGGAGGAGAAGAGATTGCAGAATAACCACCCCTTATGGAGATGCTTTTTCACTTTAGCTTTCTCTTTTACTCTCTCCTGAAAGTGCACATTCCTCTGGCAAAATTAAAAAAAAAAATACCCAAATCAAAGCAAGAAGCAAAGCCAGAAGTATATGATTGGGCCTTGACCTTCAAAACTCTCTCCTGTGAGTCCCTGAGACTATAAGTAAGAGTCAGGTAGTTTTTGTTACATTGGAGAGAGAGGACAGCAAGAAAATTAGGTGTGGACAGACTCTCCCATGGCTGTTTCCCTCCTGCTTTTTCATCATGTCTCCTGCATGTCTCTAGAGTGAGATGCAGTTCAAGCTCTCTGTCACCATCCTTTTAACTAGGCATTGAACAGAACCTCTTGGCAACAGTCCACACACCCTCTTAAGGCCCTCTTAGGACCCTGTTTCTCCTTCCCTCAATTCCCTAGTAATTGCATGGACCAACTGGTGGTGAACATGCAGGATGAATTCTTGTGATGTCTTTGGACCCTGGGCTCAGGTGGACATTTCCAAGGTTAGGGTTAAGTTTCCCCAGATAAACAAATAAAGGTCCAGGTAAGGAGCATCTGGAAACAAACATATTTGCATTAAGAGCATGGATCATACTTTTAGCTGTCTCCTCTCTTTTCATCGCTCCCAAGAACATCACAGATGCTTTTTCTGCTTTTTCATCACAGATGCAGAAGAATAGGGAAAACTAAAAAGTGTGATAATTATGCATTATGTCAAATGCTTAGCTTGCCTGGGCCTTTTACAAACACTTGCTCCTCTGAGGTAGGTAAGGCTGAATCTCCTATCTAGTAGACATTGACAGATAAAGACAATTTTCTATATTCTGTACACCATATATTCTCTGTTCTAGCCTGGGCAAGACAGGGTCATAGGTTCTGAAGGGGACCAAGTCCTGGTAGTGAGACCACATAGAACCAGGACATCTTATCTACCTGACCAAATATATACTAGCCAGAAACTCCCTCTTTCCAGCATGCCCACCAAGGAATCTACTTCTTAGTCTGCCAGATTAGGTACATTGTAATAATGACCTTGCTGGTTTTCTTCACAAATGTAGGTTTCCACAAAAAGCAAATAGGTAGTTGGGAGCAAGGATAGGGGGTAGATTAAAATTCTCTGTCAACTCTAGTGAGAATTTCACCACACTCCCGATCAGTGCTTTTGAGGTCCAAGCATAGGAAGACTAAGCTGACTTATTTACTGAAAGTAACTATTTCTTGTTTTTGTTTCCTTCAGTATTTTTCCATTCCTTCATCATACTGAAAACTAGACTGCAGCTATTATTCCATAGAAAAATTTGCCTAGTTCAGGTCACCATCAAGCATTCTCATTTTTCTGAGAATAGATATTTTTTTAAACCTTATTATGTATCTGGTTTTTAAAGTGGTTATCATGCAGATGAATGTGTTGTAAAGGTGTTGGTGGTGGTTTAATTTTTAATAGTGATGAATTGATTGAGCACTAACAATGCTGCATACACTGTGCTGCAGAGTTCATGGTGAAGTGCTGGAGGCAAAGATAACAATTAGCTGATAGTAATTAAGTGTATAAAAGAAATTAAAATTTTAAAAATGTTAAAGGACACACGGTGGAAAAAACAACTAGCTGATAGAAGAAATGATGGGACTTAATAAGGTATTGGCACTGGAGATGATGGTGTGGCTTATTATGGAGATGGAGTTGGTAGTGAGTGTGAAAACAATACCAATCAGAATGAAAAAGATGGCAACTCTGTGAAAGAAGTTATGTGGGAGGAATGTGTGTAATGGTGAGGATAGTGGAAGAAAGTGTGGACAGAGCAACTGTTGATGACCCCGGTAGATGTAGAAGTGGTGGTGAGAGTAGTGGAAGAAAGACAGATACATGCTTGATATGATGTGGATAGACAGACAGACAGACAGATAGATAGATAGATAGATAGATAGATAGATACATAGATACATAGATAGATAGATAGATAATGTAGAGATAAATAGTGTTTCTCAAACAATTTTGTTCACTAACATGTTTACAAATTTGTCTTATTAATCAAACCAAGACCAGAGGCAAACATCAGCTTCTCTTTCATCATAAAAAACATTCCTTGCACCAGATCAAGGAAAATTAATAAATGAATGAATTATGAGATAACCAAGCCCTAATTTATGTCATTAGTTACAAAAGCTAGCAAACCAGTGGCTCTCCGCCACCATCTGCAGTGATGGAATTCTGACCTGAACTAGCTCCTTCTCAAATGTGTTCCAGAGAGAGCACAGGAGAGGGAAAAGAAACTCCTACGGGAATAAAAGGGCGGAGAAGTCTAGAGGATACCAGGCACAATATTCTAAGAGTCTTCTCAAGTGGAGTCACACAGACCATGCTAATTTCTCTGGAAACAGGTCATGACAATACACATAAAATGTTATCTACTAGAGAGGCTCATTAGACTCTGCACCTAAGGTTTTATTCAGGAGTGGTCATGCAAGTTCTTTCCATCTACAATGTTCCAAAATGTTCCAGGCTCCCAGAGATAAAGCAGGTGTTCAGCAAAACCCAAACTGATTGTACAAACTTGAGACCCACTCTAATCATATATGGGAAGTTTTATTTCAATGTAGAAAACTGTTTATTAGGCAAGTTCTGAGATGCTAGTCAAGGGCTAACTTTGCAAGTAGGTCTTTCTAAGAATAGAGGCCTCATCTTTTCCACACAGACCTTTGTGCAGGAGAGCTGCTCAGAGCACAGGCTGGGAACCAGCGTTCCAAGATGCAGAAGACTTTTCTGGAGAACTTCATGAGATCTTTGCAAGCAAAAGTGCAGTTACAGCAGCACTTCCCTTGACCTTCTTGAGTTTGTGGGTAATTATATAGCCCTGGGGATCTGCTACCACTGAATAGGAAGAGTCCAGCTGCATTTCAAGCAGATGAGATGCAACAGCTCTGCTATTGAGGTGGTTTTAAAAGGATGAAGCCTCTAGCAAAAAAAAAAAAAAAATCTAATTACCTGAAAATTGCATCTCATATAAAAAATATTTGCACATCCAATCTTGTTTTGTCATTGATTCATATTTGAACTGCAGAACTTCCTGTGGTAAGATTAGAATGTTCTAAGCATTTCATATCAAAATCTAGTCTTATTACTTATAAGTTAGTTGACTTTAGATAAGTCCCTCTGGATCTCAGAATTTTCTGGCTTATCTGAGAAGTGGCAGTCAAGATCAAAGAGTTGAGGCAATCATCATCTTCAATACTGCCACATTTTATCATACATTGACCCGAGCACCCTCTCTTACATCATGTTCCACTTTCTCCATCAGTTCTTATCTTCCCTCTCACTTTCACTCACTCACTCTGCCAACAGCTCTACACATGAATACACTTAGTATATGTCTGTAATGAATCTGTATCAAAACTTCATCTGGAGGGCTGGATAGTGGCACAGTAGTAAAATACAATGCTCTAGAAGGAGGCCCACATGGAAAGGTTCCAGGTTCACATCCTGAGACTTCCCTGAGTATGCCAGACACATGCCTGTATTTGGGGCTGGCTGAAGCTGGGGGTGGATCATGCATCATGACTCCATTGGGGACTCTGTCTCTGTCTTTTGCTTATGAAGGAAAGAAACACACAGACTTTATTTTTGAAAGCTTTATCTGTAAAACTGATGTAATGATACCTACCTTACTAGTCTTACTATGTTTTTAATGGTCACCCACAAAAAACAATAGGTATTAACAGTCACTAAAAGCATTATGTAAATTTCAGATCTCTTATTATTAATTATTAGTAGTCTTCAGCAGAAAATAGCTCCTCATATTTCTGTTTTAGGTTACTTTTATTGTCTCTTTTATTCTTCCTGGCCTGACACAGATAATGGAGCAGAGCATTGGGTTCTTATCTGTTATGTATTGATTTGTGTTCCCACAAAAATGCTATGTGTAAATCCTAGCCTGTAGTAGCTGTGAATGTGACCTTATTTGGAAACAGAGTCTCTGCAGATATAGTCAAGTTAAAATGAGGTCATGTTGGATTAGAGTGAGCCTTCCATGTAATGACTGATATTTTCATAAAAGGAATTTGAGCACAGACACAAAAGAGAAACCGAGACAAGGCCATGTAACAACAGAGGCAGCAATTGGAATGATATATCTATGAGCCTAGGAACACCAAGGATTGTTCCTAACAACCAAAGCTAAAAGGGAGGAAAAAAACCTTCAACTCTTTACTGCAGAGAGAACATAGCCTTCCCAACATCTTATTTCAGATACCTAGCTTCCAGAACTGTCGAAGAATGAATGTCTGGTGTTTTAAGTCACCCACTTTGTGGTCATTTGTTACAGCAGCCCTAGGAGACTAATTCATCATCACAGCCCCAGCACCCTATCACTTTGTACTTCTGGCCATGTCACTTCATCAGGCCCCACGTGCATAGTGCAGCCCAAGATAAGATAGGACACACGTTCGCCTCGAGTACATTAGTTATAGAAATAGTGCAGCAGGGTTGGAGCTATACCTTAGTAACAGACCAAAGAGGGACATGCTTTCTAATACCCAGAATACGTGGTCGTGATGACATTCTTTCATTTTTATGAATGAGAAAACCACGGTCACTGGTGATAAAATTTCCCAACTCTGATTACACGTTAAGTTAGTGGCAGAACCAGGGGAGAGCTGGCCTCCCAAGTCTCAGCTCACTCCATTCACATACAGGACTCCCTTTTCGGTTTGGCCCACAACTTCAGGAAGAGTCAAAGAATGAGGTGGACAAAACAACCTGTTATATCCTGGAGCAAAGGAACCTGCAGCAAGGGGCATGAAGTGCGGACCCTTTGTAACAGCAATAAGTCATCTGCACTTAAGTCAGGGTCAGAAATAAAAGGAGGAAACCTTTCCAGTGGCCTCATTGGTTGGCTCACTGTAGTTGAAGAGCAGACCTTGCTGTCCCATTAATTTTAATGCTGGCTCAGTTTGGAGGGATTTATGGCCAAGCAGTACGAAGAGTGATTTGAGTTACAACTTGGCCTGGTTGTGTTCAGGAGGCAAGGGCAGAATGTTTCATTTTCCAGACTGCTGACTTTCTTTTCACCTCTCCTTCCCTGAAAACATAAATAAAGGTGAGACATTGAAAAATGATCTTCAGTTCTTGGTGGCTAAACCCTATTTGGAATTAAAAGAATAAATGCTGAGCAATTCAAGAAAATAACCCAAAAAGGCCTGCACAGTGTCCAGGAAAAATCACTGGCCCAGAGGTCTAAAAGTCTTGCTCTGTGTCCAAGTCACTGAAGTGTTCAGGAAGTCATTTCTCCAATCCGCACCCTGCTTTCTAGTCAATAAAACAAGAGCAGCATAAAGTAGTGGTCTTTTGCAGGGTCTCTGGGGTCACAATGTCTCTGAGTTAAAATTCTTGCTCCAATGCTTACCAGCTCTGTGACCATGAGCATACCACTCAATGTCTCTGTGCCTCAGCTTCTGCATCTATAAAATGAGGATAATGCTAGAACCTACTCCTTAAGGTTTATTTAAGAGTTAAAGAAATTAGTATTAGTGATAGCTTAGAACAGTTCTTAGCATAGTGCAAGTGGCCAAATGTGCAATAAAATGAAGGTGTTGAGCAAGAAGGTTTTCAATGATTTTTCCCCCTGGGTCCACACTGAGAGTTGGCTTCAGATTAAAGACTTGGGGAGGAAAGGGAAGTGAGAGGGGCATTGGGACTCTTAGAATCATAGATTTTGAGAGGGAGCACAAAATACAACCACACAAAATCAAGTGGTAAATTAAGTATTCTACATGTTTTTTTTTTCTATTACTTTTTTTTAAAAGAGATTTTTACTATGGGGCATGTGCACTTGCTGGAGAAACAGAGAGAGAGAAAGTGAGAAATTACCCATCAAGGGGGATGACCACACCACAATCCCTTCTCCTCCATTCTCCTCTCATCATCTTGGGCACACACGTACACATGCCCACAGCGAGTTTCAAGCCTCCAGGTCTGAGACCCAAGCTGTGATCGGCCATGTGGGAATCCAGCAACGTAACCATTACTCCATCTGCTGGCCACAGTATTCTATATATTTTTTTTCTGGCTGTGAGTAACCAGCATTCCAATGACAGCTGTGTTGTAAGGGACAAGAGGGAGGAATGAAGAATATGTTGG
This sequence comes from Tupaia belangeri chinensis, assembly GCF_000334495.1. Classification (NCBI taxonomy): domain Eukaryota; kingdom Metazoa; phylum Chordata; class Mammalia; order Scandentia; family Tupaiidae; genus Tupaia; species Tupaia belangeri. The sequence continues at coordinate 3,170,848 of NW_006159968.1, read as the reverse complement.
GATAAGAAGGCACCTGCGAAGCCAAACACTGTTATTTGAAGGTAGACTTGAAATACTTGAATGTTTTGTTGCAAACTCTAGTGCACCTACTAAAAATAAAAGTTTGAAAAGAAGTAAAGTTACTGTGTTAATACAAAAGAGATGATGGAATCATAAAATTCTTTTCTTTTTTTCTCTTTTACTGGCAGGAAGAAAGAAAAGGAAGAAACCAAGAACACAAGCAAATAAACAAGAGTAACAAATATAAATAGATATTAATAAATATTCTTTATTTTTTTTTTTTTTTTTTTCTATTACTTTTTTTTTTTTTTTAAGAGATTTTTACTATGGGGCATGTGCACTTGCTGGAGAAACAGAGAGAGAGAAAGTGAGAAATTACCCATCAAGGGGGATGACCACACCACAATCCCTTCTCCTCCATTCTCCTCTCATCATCTTGGGCACACACGCACACATGCCCACAGTGAGTTTCAAGCCTCCAGGTCTGAGACCCAAGCTGTGATCGGCCATGTGGGAATCCAGCAACGTAACCATTACTCCATCTGCTGGCCACAGTATTCTATATATTTTTTTTCTGGCTGTGAGTAACCAGCATTCCAATGACAGCTGTGTTGTAAGGGACAAGAGGGAGGAATGAAGAATATGTTGGGATAAGAAGGCACCTGTGAAGCCAAACAGTGTTATTTGAAGGTAGACTTGAAATACTTGAATGTTTTGTTGCAAACTCTAGTGCACCTACTAAAAATAAAAGTTTGAAAAGAAGTAAAGTTACTGTGTTAATACAAAAGAGATGATGGAATCATAAAATTCTTTTCTTTTTTTCTCTTTTACTGGCAGGAAGAAAGAAAAGGAAGAAACCAAGAACACAAGTAAATAAACAAGAGTAACAAATATAAATAGATATTAATTCAACTATATCAGTAATCTCTTTAAGTGCAAATAGTCTAAATACACCATTAAAATACAGACTTTCAGAGAGGATTGTAAAATTACTACCCAGCTATGTGTTGTCCACAAGAAACTCACTTTAAATAGAGAGACACAGATAAATTAAAAGTAAAGGGGTGGGGGAAAATATATTATAATAAAAATAAATACTATTAAAAAGAAAGCTAGCATGGATATGTTCACTTCATACAAAGCTGCCATCAACACAAGGAAAACAATCATGCATGAAGAGGGGCCTTGCATCATGATAAAGAAGTTAATTCTCCAAGGAGATGAGACACTCCTTAATGTGTATGTGTAATCACAGATTGCCAAAACAGCTGACATAAACTTGATAGAACTTCGGGGGGAAAAATAAATCAACTATTATAGCTGGAGACTTCAACATCCCTCTGCCATTAATAGACAGATTCTGCAGCCAAAATCAGAAAGAACACAGTTGGCCTGAACAACATCATCAATCAACGGGATCTAAGTGATGTTTACAGAATACTTTATGTAACTACCGCAGAATACACATTCTTCTCACACAGAACATTCACCGAGATACGCTACAAAGCACACCTCAACGAGTGATGTCTGTGCAAGAATGGTCATCATATAATTTCTGCTATGAGACAAAATAGAATTAAAGAAATCAGTAACAGAAAGAAAGCTAGAGAATCCCAAAACACTCTGAGATCAAAATACTTCTAAATAAGGGCCAGCAGATGGTATAGCAGTGATGTCAGGACTCCCACATGGCCAACTGTGGTTCAAGTCCCAGACCCAGTCACTTCAAACTCACATTAGGCATGTGTGTGTGCATGCCTGAGATCCCAGGAGGAGAATGAAGGAGCAGGGATTGCAGTATGGCCATTCCCCCTGGAAGCTGATTTCTCACTCTTCCTCTCACTATCTCTGTCTCTCCATGGCTAGTGCACATGCCCTAAGACAAACTCCCCCTTCCCCCCCCCAAAATTTCTCCTAAATAATGTATGGTCAAAGAATGAGTCTCAATAGAAACTTTTTAAAGAATTATTTTAATTTTATTTATTACTATTATTTTTTTTAATTTGACCAGAGAAAGAAAAAGAAAGAGAAAGTGAGAAAGCAAACCTCCAGGTCTGGCACTCAAACTACAGTCAGTCATGTGGAAGTTCAGTGCTTTAACCAGCATGCCACCTCCCAGCTCCTTCAATAGAAATTTTAAAATAATTTCGAATTTGATGAAAATGAAAATACAGTTTCTTATAATAATAAATGGGATATAGTGAGAGCAGTGCTTGGAGGGAAATTTGCAGCATTGGATGCACTTAGTAGAAAAATAAAGAGATCTAAAATCAATAAACATCCACCAAGAAAATATAGAAAAGAAGAACAAATGAAATTTAGTGTAAAAAGAAGAAAGCATCTTAAAAATCAGAGCAGAAATCAGTGCCATTAGAAACAGAAAATCAAATAAAAGAAATTTTAAAAACCAAAAGCTAATTCTTCGAAAGAATCAATAAGTTGATAAATCAGTAGCAAAACTAGGTAAGGGGGAAAAAATAGAAGATACAAATTGTTAATAACAGGAATGAAAGTTGGGTCCATCTATAATATCATGGGCATTAATATTACAGTAAAAGGTATTATGAAAAGTTCTAGACCCACAAATGTAATAACCTAGATGAAATGGATCAATTCTTTGAAAAACATAATCTATCAAAACTCACACATACACACAAAAAAATAGAGAATCCAACTAGGCCAGTATCTAGTAAAGAAAATGAGTCAATAATTGATAACTTTTCAAAAGAGAAAGTTCCATACTCAGTTGGGGTCACTATTTTACCAAAACTATCAGAGAGAATTATACCAAGGCTCTATGATCTCTTGCAGAAGATAAAACAGAGGGAACACTTCCTAACTTATGCTATTAGGCTAGCATTACCAAATCTAGATGAATACCAAATCTAGACAGAGAAAAGAAAACCGCAAGCCAATGTCTCTCATAAGCGTAGATGTAAAAATCTTCAGCAAAATATCAGCAAATCAAATCTAACAGTATGTAAAAAGAATTACATACTATGACCATGTAGGATTTATTTTAGATATACAAGACTGGTTCAACATTTGAAAATCAATTAAGGTAATACATGATATGAACCGACTGAAGAAGAAAAGCCATATGATCATACTGATAGATGTAGAAAACACACTTGACAAAATCCCATGCTCATTTTTATTAAAAAAGAAATCTTTTGGCAAATCAGAAATAAAAAACCTTCCTCAACTTGATTTAAAAAAATACACAATAAAACCTAAAGCTACACTCATACTCAGCGGTGAAAAATATGCTTTTCACTAAGATTGGTAAGCAAAGAGGTCCCCTTTTATAACTCCTATTTCACATCATCATTAGGAGTCCTAGATAATGCAATGAGACAAAGAAATAAAAGGTATACAGATTGTGGAAAAATAAAATTATTTTTGTGTATAGACAACATAATTGTTTATGTAAAAATCCCAAAAAATCATCATCAATAACAACAAATTCCTGGAACTAATGGACAAATATAGCAAGACTGCAGAATAAAAAATAAAAAGGCTAATATGTAAAAGTCAATTGTTTCCCTTTTTTTTAATAAACAAGTGAAAGTTTAAAATTAAAACCATAATATCATTTACATTATCATTTTAAAAAATCAAATGCATAAGAATAAATATTAAAAAATATGTATGAGTAGTTCATCAAGAAAACTACGAAACTCTGATAAAAGAAATAAAAAGGCTAAATAACTAGTTGTTCCATGTTTATGGTAGAAAGTCTCAATTCTGAAAAGATGTCAGTTCTTTCTAAACTGAATTCAGTGCAATCCTAATCAATATCACAGCAAGCTATTTTTTGAACATTGACAAATTTACTTAAAATGTACATGAAAAGACAAAATATTCAACACAATATTGAAAGAGAAAAAATAAAGTCATAGGACAGACACTATCCAGCCCAAGACTTACTATAAAACTATAATAGTCAAGACAGTGTGGGACTGGAAAAAAAAAAAAAGTAGAGAAATAAGTAAATGAAACAAAATAGCCAAAAAAAATAGACCCACAGAAATAGAATCAACTGATCTTTCAAAAAGAACAAAGGCAATTCAATGGAGAAAGGAAAATCTTTTCAACAGATACTGCTGGAAGGACTAGGCATCTACATTCAAATTTTAAAACCCTGACATAGGTACTGACCTTACACCTTTCACAAAAATTAACTCCAGTTGGATCATAAAATGATATAAAGCACAATGCTTTTAAAACACTTGGAAGATAACATAGAAGACTAAGTGATCATGGATTTGGCAATGTGTTTTGTTGTGTTTTGTTTTCCTTTTTCTTTATTCCCCCTCACGTAAATGTGTGAGCGAGTGAGCGAGAGAAAAAAAGGAGTACCCACCAAGTATCTGGTTATGTTGAGATCTCTTCCCTCCTGGGCTCCTGTCAGATACTGAGCACTTGTGTGCACCCAACTTGTTTTAGGCTAACTGGGCCAGAAATTTGAACTACAGTTGTCATGTGAGACTTGGCTTCTCTTGAGCACTGCATTATCATTGTGCCACAGAGCTGGCCTGGCAATGACATTTAGCTAAAACTCCCAAGGCATGATCTATGAAAAAAAAAATATTGATAAGCTGACTTCATTAAAATTAAAAGTTTCTGCTATGAAGAGACAAACCACAGACTAGAGGGAAAAATACATGTAAAATGCATATCTGATAAAAAGACTGCTATCCAAAATATACAAAGAACTCTTAAAATTCAATAATAGAAAAACAATCTAACTAAAATATGGGCAAAAGATCTGAACAGAACCCCCCCCCCCACATAAGATATGCAGATGGCAAACAGTATATGAAAAGATGCTGACATTATACGTCATTAGAGAGTCAAAGATTAAAAACAACAGGAAGATACTATTGCACGCCTATAAAAATGGTCCAATCTGGGGACCAGCAGTTAGCGTAATGGCTATGTCGCTGGACTCCCATGTAGTCGACCAAAGTTCAAGTCCCGGACCCGGTGGCTTAAACTCGCGTCGGCCATGTGTGCGTGCGTGCCCAAGATCCCAAGAGGAGAATGGAGGAGAAGGGATTGCAACATGGCCATCCCCCCGGGGGGTGATTTCTTGCTTTCTGTCTCTCTGTCTCTGTCTGTCTTTCTGGCGAGCGCACATGCCCTATAGCAAAAACCTCTCAAAAAAAAAAAAAAGGTCCAATTTGGAACTACAGCAGACAGTATTTCAAAAGAGGAAAGCAACAGAGTGTGTTAGGACTATTCAGTCAGTCTCTATTGACAGAAGCCAATCTCAAATAAGTAAAGTGAAACTGAAATACACTGGTTGACATAGCTGGAAAGGATACTGGCTTACAATATGAATGAATCTCAGAAATAAAAGTCTTTTTTTGTAAGACCTTCGTTTTCCTGCCCCATGGCATCACTTGTATTTGGTCCTGTATATCTTTATTATATATGGGTCTGATGGTATGGGTACCCCCAAGTAATAGATGCTTTCTTCTTTCCTTAAGATTATGGGGAAAAATTTTTAAAAAGAATTAAAACAAACAAAAAACCCTATGGGAGACCCTATAGGATCATTTTTGTTACCAAGGAAAGTAAGGTAGGAGGATGTTGCTTACAACAAAAGACAAATGGTACTCTGAACTTTAGAATCAGGCATTTGTTTGCCCAGGCAAGACAGCATCAAGAGGGCTTTTTTGTCCCCTGTGTTCATCTGGTTTCTAAAAGGAAGAGCAGGAAAGGAGAAAGCAGCTCGCCTCCTCACCTTTGCTCCTCCAGGAACAAAGCTAAATGTAAGACTTCTTTTACCCAGTAAGTCTCTCCACACTTCCCACTCAGATGAAGTTCAGCTTCCCTGAGACAAGTGAGTCAAAGTTGCAAAAAGCCAAGAGCATGTAAGGGAAGTTCCTTCCTCATGGAAACTGGAGGAGTGGAGACAAGGATCTTCCTCCCCCTCTAACATTCTGCAGTCCAGCTTTCTTCACGTGGTGAAAAAGATGAGACCTGGGCTTCTTTCCTACTAGCTTCGCACCTCCAGAATATTGAAAACTTCTTTCTCCCAAAGTCCTTATAACGAATTTATAGAATGTAACTGATTGGCCTCGATTGAGCACCTGCCCATCCAACAAAATCACTATGTCCAGGAGAAGGGATATGAGGATTGGCCAAGCCTGAATCAGATACCAATCCCAGAGTCTAGTGGAGCCTGGCCTATTTCGAGAAGAAAGGAAATTTACTAAATGATCTGCAGTGTTCACCGTTTTGAACAGCAGTGAATTCAAAAATATATAAATATTGTTACATTTGAGATCTAAAATGATCTTGTGATAGGTCAAAGGCAAAGGCAATGGTACCTGACATTTAGACTGAATGACCTGACACAGCATAGGTGCTCAATGTTTGATGGAAGAATGACTAGATAGGGGAGACCTGACCCTATGAGACTGACACTATTCTCTTACTTTACAGAGTAAAACAAGACTAAGAGAATAAGAACCTTACTCAGATTTATACAGACAGTAAATGGAGGATCCAGGATTCAAACCCAGACTTCATAGCAAGGCAGTCTGACTGGGAGATTACTATTAGTCAGTACCAGAACTCAGGTAGCCAGTACTTATCAGTAAAGTCCATATCACATCTGAGTTGTCTTTCTCTCTTACTCCAATTCCTGAAGTTCTTAAAAAGAGGCTGCTCTTGATCCAAACTACTTACTTCAAATTGATTCTTAAATGTGACGATTCTGATTTCATGGTATTGAGTGGGACTCAGGAATCTGCATTTTAGCCACAGGTATGGAGTGGGAGTTAATCGAGGGATCTGCAAAGCCTCCTCTTCCCTTCAGCCTTCTGAATCTTGCCCAAGTTCCTCCCATTGGTAAGGGCTATCCAGAACCAGTCAATAAAGGCCACATTGATCACAAATAGCTGAACACAGTGTGCCCCCACAGATAGTTCAACAGTGTGCCCCTACACAGACACACCCTGCACATACAGCTTCAGGGGAAAGATGGACAACCTGCACCCATTCATGAGTGATTGCAGATTAGGAATCTTCAGAGTTAGATAGAAATTGCCGCCCAAAACAAAACATTCCAAGTAGAGACAAGGCATGAGAGAACCATTGCCTTCATTCCACAGATGTTTCTATTTCAACTATAACATTCCTACCAGCTGGTACATCAGATCTCTCTTACAAACCTCCAGCTGTGACGAAAGCACGCCTCTGAATGCATAGACTATAATATGTTGATTCCAAATCTATCTACTTGTATTTTCTGCCCATGGATCCTGCTTTAATTACTAAAGTACAAGAATGTCAGCTCTAATCATGACTGCAAATGGTGGTTTGAAATATTTGTTATCACTGATCATGTTCTCTGGAGTCTTTTCACACTACAACCATATTTTCCCGTTTTTTTAAAATTTACATTTAATCACTATGCATCTTTACAGTGTGCAATATGGTTTTTCCCAGCATGACCACAGTGCATATTAGTCAAGTCAAAGACATGATGATATACATTATCATCAGCAGATAACTTTTCATTTTTGTGTCTATTAAATGTGTCATTTGTTTTGTTTCCTGATCCCCTCCCTCCTAGCCCCATCACCTCCCACACATGCACTGTCTCTAGTATCTACAGTTGCCCTCCCTGCTATGATATCTTCCAATCTCTCAGTTACTGCTATAAAACACAGACATGGCTACTACCAATTTTAAGCATGCCCCAGTTGATGTCATTGGAATGCCTTGAACATCTTACCTTCCATTTATTTTACTTAATAAATATGTGCTGGACATGGTTGCAATGGACTAAATGGTTTCCTGAGAGAGCTAGATATTCTGGTTTCTGATGTTGGCTCTGCACTTAGCTCTGGGTGACCTGGAGACATTTACTTCATTAACACCATCGAAGAGTCCAGAGTTCATTCTAGGGCATCATCCACCTTCTCCATCTACGTTTCTTTCTCTTGTCCCTTGTCACTGGATTATTCTATCTTCCTCTCTTTCTGGTCCCTTCAGCTGTCTCTCTCCCATTTGCACAGTCTCTATAGTTTACACGTTCTGCTTCTCTTTTCTTCCTTATATCTTTTCTGTCACCTTTTCCATCCCCTATCTCTGTCTCCCTCTGCTTTTCATGCTTTGGAGGACAGTTTATGAAAGACAGTTTATGAAAGAGAAAAGGTCTAAATAAGGACAGGTATGTCTGGATGAGATTCTCAGTTGCTGATGGAAAGTTTTCTGCCATCAAATTCAGCTCTATTAATTGGCTTTATCCAGATTCCCAGACCGTAACCTCCTCCTCCAATGTAGCAGGTGATAGAAGACCTGAGAGGCCAGGGGTACTGGAAAAGTTGCTTCGCCAAAAGCTAATGGCCTATGAAATGAAAATGCTCAGCCCACACCTGCTCCATGTGGCCACCTCACAGTGGGAACCTGCAGCTGGCCCATGCTGATGCTGAGGAAAAGCAGGAGGAGACATGTCCTAGATCTGAGTAAACAAAGAAGGCTAGGAGTCTGCCAAATGCAAATAGCTCAGGCCAAGATTCTTCCCTCTCCAGTGTCATCCAACTCTCCAAATATGCCTACAGTATAAAGTTCAAAGGACCCCAAAAATTCAGCAGACCTAGGTTTGACTCACATCTTTACCACTAATTGTGCCCTTAGTTAGGTCACTCTCCCTTTCTGGAACACTATGTTTTTATATATTGGGTCACTGGAAAAATCATGATGCATTTTTACATTGAAAAACATAGAAAATATGTCATGACTTTTCTGATGACCCAATATGAAGGAAGGAGCACAGAGTAGGTCTCATAGCCATGGGTAAGGGAGCTGGATCCCACATGACTAATTGCACAGTTCATGTCCCAACTTGCCCTGGTGGCTTGGAAAATATGCAGGGTACATGTGTGTGTTTTCAAGTTTCCAACTGGATAGAGAAATGGAAGAGAAGGAATTGTAGCATGATCATGCCCAACTCAGTGTCCTTTCTTCGTCTCAGTCTCTCTCTCTCTTTCTCTCTCTCTCACACACACACACACACACACACACACATGTGCACTCTCTGACAAAAACATAAACCCTCTGGCAATTTAAAAAATACAAAATAAAAAAGGAAGGAAGGAGCACAGACCTGTCATCTATTTCTAGAGTGCTTTAACTGTGAGGCTGTTGTAAAGGGATTTGGCCAGTTTCATTTCAATATAATTCTGGTATTTGCGGCCCACGTACACATTTAGTGATTTTTCCATAGGATTAAAAAGCCAACTTAGAAAGAAAAAAAAAGGGAGAGTAAAGTTATGAAAAAGACATGTATTCATTCATTCTTATAAAGAAATCTAAATGGTTACAAAGGAGGCAGAGGCTTCATACTCCTTTGAGCTTTGCAGACTTCTCACCTGCAGCATATGTTTTAGAGGCCTGGTTTATCTCTGTATACTAAATGTATCACTCACAGTGCTATCCCTCTGCCTCAGCTTAGTGCATGCCTGCAGTTCCCTGCTCAGAGAAGGAGCACTGCCAGAGTCTTAGTTCAAGGCAGGCTTCTAATTGAACCAGGAAGAAAATATGACCCAAGAGATCCAATCAGTAGGCTGGTCAGTGATCCTTGAGATGCCTGGGGCAAAGACCTGGAAGTGGGAGAGAGTAATTAGCAAAGCCAATTATGTTAAGTCCCCTCTGGAATTTGTGGTGGAAGAGATTGAGAGAGTTGGGCAGCCATAAATGAAAAGAGAATGGAGCAGAGACAGGAAAAGAAATTGAGGCGCTCAGAGAGGACCATCTAATTCATGAAAAAGGCAGAGAATAGCAGTTTGTGCATCCAAGCAGCTCCTGAAAACATCCAGGTCAACAAATTCCAATTTGAAGAAATCCTTACAATGATTTTTTTTTTTAAGTTTTTGCTATAGTGTGAGTACACCCACCAGAGAGAGTCAAAATTCACCCCCCAAGGGAGATGGCCACACCCAATTCTTTCTCCTCCATCCTCTCAGGATTTGAGGCATGCATGCACAGATGCCCACGATATTTTCCAACCCTCCAGGTTTGGGACTCGAACCTCACAGTCGGTCATGTGGGATCCAGACACCTTAAGCATCATGCCACCTGACTGGCCCACAACAGCTTCTTTCTCTTGAGGCATCTAAACGAGTGCTCCCAGCAACCAATGAATTCCAGCAACATACCTGGGCAGGAAAGACATTCAAGCACACAAGCCACAGACTTTGGCAACAAATGTCTTTCCTAAAAAGTGTGCCCACATAAGCACCCAGGGAAGCCAAGTGCATGATACCCTACCTTCAAGAAACCTAGAAAATGTCATAGTTTCCCCCAAACCTAGAGAATATTGAGTCAACAAATATGGAAGATACCACCTATACTCCCTTTCATGGTGAACTGACTTGATTTTTAGAATTAAGGAGAATGTAAGTGAAAAACTAGATTCCAAGTCTTTAGAGAAGGAGAGGAGCATTCATCTCACTTTTCATCAATAACTCTTACTTGAGTTGTCTCATCATGCATCGCTCCTTTGGGGGCAGGAGTATAGTGAGGTAAAGTACAGTATGCTTGTTCTGAAATCAGACAGATCCAGTTTTGCTGCATCGGACATCAGTTGTTTTTGGTCCATCTTCAGCAACCTTGTTTCCTTTGGCATATTACTCCTTTTACCCTTCCAGTCTTGTGATTCTGATTAGAGTAACCTAACTCCCTGGCAATGAGGAGGGTAGAAAAGCATAGAACTTTGGTCCAGCCAAGCAAGGACTCAGTTGACCCGACCACAGGTGTTAGTCCAGTAGTAAACATAAAACCTGAGTAAAAGTAATGAGAATCACTCCTTGGGACTGTTTGGTTTGGAGCTGGAAAAGAAGGTAAGTAGCTTTTCAAGTCTCAGAGCTAGAACCATAGGTGCTCCTTGACTTAGACGCTCCTTGACTTACATCGAGATAAACCAATTGTAAGTTGAAAATAATATGTTTAAAGTGCATTTTATTCACCTACCCTACCAAATATCATAGCTTAGCCTACCAACCTTAAGCATGCTTAGTAGATTATTTACATTAGCTAACAATTGAGCAAGATTATGTAACACAAAGCTTATTTTATATTATCTTGAATATCTCTTCTAATTTATTGAATATTGTACAGTAAGTAAACAATAGAAAGATTGTATGTGTACTCAAAGTGAAGGTTCTATTGAATACATATTGCTTTTCCACCATGACAAAGGCAAAATATCATAAGTCAAACCACCGTAAGCTGGAGACCCTTTCTGTATGAAATGGGGTCTTCTGGCAATTGTTCTTTCCCTGGGTGGGCATAGTGAGAGGGTCAGAGAAGAGCAATGTTTGCTGGGATTGGAGGGAGGGGATGCAAATTATCTCATCAACATATCTAAAGCATGGCCCAAAAACCAGATTCACTCTTAGGCATTGACATATATAAATTTCTCTTCCATTTATTAACTCCATGTCTTTCTATAAAGTGTATCATTTTATCTCTATATGTATGTAGTATTCTACTTCATATGTATAGTTATGCATTCTCCTTCATCAGTTTAAATGAGAAAGTACATATAGGGAATTTGGGTTGGTCAGAGTTTCAAGAAATTAGAATCTGATCTAAGGATAAGGACTGATTAAGGTCAAACATCAAGCCAGATAGAACACAGATTCCAAAAATGGTTATAAGATGATGCATTAGTTAAAAGGAAATCTGATTGCACAAACTGGATCTCCTTTCTCCAGAAAGATTAAACCCTTTGAACAATGCTTCTAATTATCACGAACTGTATCAGAAGTAAATGACAAAAGGAAATCAATTACCCTGCAGCCAAGACTCGATGGTCACAGGACCAAGAGTGAAGGGGCCAGAGAAAGAGGCAGAAAGGAGATAGGGAAAAAGCAGCAACCTGTCTATATTGCCAAGCCAGAAGTTCTGTTCTTGGAAAATGCAGATCACGAGCTCACTAGAGAGGCAAAGGCTTCAAGTGGAAATTAAGTCAAGGTAGCCCAGGATCCACTAACTTTTGCTTACCAGGGAAGATAGCAGACCTCCTGTGGGTGACGGGGAAAACAGCTTTCTGATAGAATTTGATTTGATGCTAATGATTTTGAGGCCTTGTAGCATCATGCTGTGCAGCTTGAATTTATTACCAGGAGTCCAAACCAGATGAGACAAAACCCACCAGACTTCTCATCTATTTAAGCTGGTTTGAGCTGTGGTTCTACCGTATGTAAATAACATTTTGAATCCCAGCATCTTGGTTTTCTAGATTTGGGACCTTGAACAAAACAATTCAGCTGGTCATCTGTATTAGGATGACGGTAATGCCTGAGAGAGCTCTTACAAACACCGAGTTTTGGTCATAGCTGGAGCCTGGCACAGAGCTCACAGGCAGGAGCCTCTGTTCCCTTCCGCTTGTGCAGTGTCTCTCTCACACTTTGCTGGGTGCTCCAGAAGACAAGGACAATGTCTTATTCATTTTCCACCCACATTTTCTGCACATGATAGGTGCCAAATAAATTTGTTGAAATTGTTCATGATGAACACTTGGAGGAAGAAGCAAAAGAAGGTGAAAAAAGAAAGGACAGGATGAAGAAGAGGAGCAAGAAGGAGGTGTTTTTTTGGTCAGCATTTACACCAGTTGATCATCATCACGTTTGGGGAGAACACAAAAAGATGTCCAATTTTACTTCCTCTTCCCACAGAAAAAATAAACATCAAATAAGCATAACAAAAACCCTAGGCAAGAAAACCAACAAAAGTGGAGCTACAGTCATGACATGTGTTTTTCAATACTCCCACCAAAACTGTAGG
>NW_006159968.1:3140414-3157884 GCF_000334495.1 Tupaia belangeri chinensis | reverse complement strand
TCCCGCCAAAACTGTAGGGAACCGGATGCAAGCCTATCATATTTTCACGACACTTTACAGTAAACAAAGCACTTTATCAGGTGTATTCATATTTGTCTCCCCTTCCCCCCCAAAATGAAAACATAAATGTAGGTAAAGCCGAGCTGCAGGGGTACAAGCAACATGAGAGGCTTGAGTTTGGTTCCATGGGCCAGGCGTGGTGTGTGCTTGTGGTTCTAGCAAACTGGGAAGCTGGGACAGGAGAATCACAGCATGGTGAGACCCTGTGGAACGATCAGTTACCTTTCTCTATTATTGTGTCTTAACTCTCTCACTCAAAAGAAGTACAGAAAAAGAAAGAAAAAAATAAGAAAGAGGCAAAGAGAGGAAGAGAAGAAAGAAAGAAGAAAAAGAGGAAAAGGAAGAAAAGCAAGAAAGAAGAAATGGAGGGAGGGAGGGTAAGAAAGAAAATTACAGGTAAGAGTAGGGATATTTAGTTCATATCAAGATTATCAAAGAGTTTTTTTTCCAATTCTAAAAGCAAAATATGTTCAACCACCAAAAATTGCACATGACCATAAAAAAATAAGCAAAAGAATTTTTTTTAAAATCAATCAAGTCCTGATTTCTCTTCTCAACCCCATCCCCCATTACCCTGAGACAACCGTATGTTAATACCAATATTTCAACTCATGTGTTTTTAAATGTTTTACATTAAGATCACATGGGAAATACAGTGGTTTGTCACATTTTTGCACAGAAAAATGCATTATGACTTTTCCAACAGTCCAAAAGACCTTTAACTTACTTTTATCACTTAATGTTACAGTCTAATGATACTCTCAAGTTTTTATACTTTTCTTTTTTTTTTTTTGGAGAGGTTTTTGCTATAGGGTGTGTTCACTTGCCAGACAGACAGAGAGAGACAGAGAGACAGGAAGTGAGAAATCACCCCACTGCAATCCCCTCTCCTCCCTTCTCTTCCTGGGATCTTGGGCACGCACACACATGTGCCCAGCAGGAGTTTTAAGCCACCAGGTTCAGGAAGCAAACCGCGTTTGACTACGTGGGAGTCCAGCGACATAGCCATTATGCTAACTGCTGGTCCCAATACTTTTCATAAATACTAAATGCACTATAAAAATGGTGCATTTATAAAAAATGGTTAACTAATTTAATCATTTTCCTTTTGTTGAATCTTAATTGTTTATGGATTTTTAATGTTATGGATACATAAAATGTATATATACATCTTACTGCTATGCTGTTATATATGCATGTGTGTGAGGAGTTTCCAAAAAGTTCATGGAAAATGCATATCAACCAAAAAAAATATAGGTTTCAAAATATATACACCAAAATCAATTTGTAACTTTAATTCTATTTTTTTACACAAACTTTTTTGCAGTCCCTTCCTAAGTGTATACATATATGTATACATACTGTCTTAGCTCAGGTTCTTGTAACAAAATATTAAACACTGAAAAAGAAAACAACAAAGATTTTTCTTTTTCTCACAGTTCTGGAGACTGGGAAATCCAAAATTGAGGTACCAATCAATTTGGTTTCTCTTCTTGACTTGGATGGACCCTTTTTTGCTGCATCCTTGCATGGTCACAGGGTATGGAAGGAGGGAGAGAAAGTAAGCTCTTTCCTGTCTCTCCTTGTAGGGGCACTAATTCTATTCTGAGGACTGTATGATCATGACCTAACTAAGGTCCCACCTCTAACATGATCACATTGGAAATTAGGGTTTCAACATATGAATCTTGGGGGAACACAAACATTCAGTTCAGAGCATGTATGTAACCGTAACATCTACTCTTATAAATACCAAATTTTTACTATTATATATAATAGTGATACAAATTTGGGGGAAAAAAACCCTATTTTCTATTTTTTAAAATATTATTGAACATTCAGTTTTTTCTCATGTTTTACAGAGATGAGTCATACCAAAAAGTAATAGTCCTCTCAATCAAGACAAGGATCTCTGTTTCCACAATATTATAAAGACAAATGCATAGGAGAGGGTCAGATATTTTAGTTAGCTATGTGTTGCCCAAGCACTTAGCTGCCCTTCTAGTGATGATATCTCATTTTTCCTATGAAGAATTATATCCTCAATCCCTGCTTTTGGCACCCGGGGTGGGAATGATGTAAGTCTGGTCAGTCAGAGCATCCCCTGCATCTGCCTCAGGACTGACTTAGAGATAATCATGTGACTCATACAAAGTCAATCAGACAAAATGAGACTTATGTTAGTATTGATGAATGAGAGGGCTGCACTCCTCCACTGGGACTACAGTGAGTACAGGTGATGTGTTGGACCTGCCAGAACCACAGTGTGAAATTTAAGAGTGAAGACCACAAGGCAGCAGGCAGAGCCAAGGAGAGACAGCAACTACATCCTGGGGACATGGTTCAAGCCTCTGAATTAAGCCCTGCTTTAGTTATATAAGCTATAAGTTTCCTTTATTGTTTAAAAAAGCATGAATTTGTTTATACTTGTAATGAAATTAAACTTCCTTGGAAGTGGTATCTGTAAGGGTCCATTGAATTAACACAAGTCAAAAAGCTAGTAATTGGCAGAACAAAGATTAGAAATTCAGCCTTTTTGAGCCCAGTGTAATTTCTTTTTTTAAAAAAAGAATTATTTCAGCCTTTTTGAGCCCAGTGTAATTTCTTTTTAAAAAAAAAGAATTATTTTTCCTTCTGGAAAAAGAAATGTAATACACTGTAAAGTTATATCCAATTCAATGTAATATAAACAAGATTATGATGATAATAAATAAAATTTAAAAATAGATAAATAAAAGAATTATTTTATTTAACTTTATTTATTTATTTATTTTAATTTGACCAAAGAGGAACAGAGTGAGAGAGAGAGGGAAAGTGAGAAAGCAAGCCTTCAGGTCCAGGACTCAAACCATGGTTGGCCATGTGGGAATCTAGCACCCTTTACCACCATGCTACCAGCTGGCATCAAGCCCATTGTACTTTCTGTAATATAGCTCTGTCTTCAGTTCTAGGACTGTCCATCATCCTATCTTTTCTACCTTGTTGAATGAGGAGAACTCAGTGATTTCAGAGGGATGTGTAGGCATAGTATCAAGTCTATAATTAAATAATAGCAATGCTATAAGGACAGGGCTCCCTTTTAGCTACTCCTGTTTCAGAATTGTCTTCTCAATGGTGGTATCTGTATTTTTCAGTGAGTTGGGAAGCCATAATATTGGGGATGGCCATGACATGGTCACTGCCATTGTTACCATTAAAGAATAACTAAGCAGCCATTACCAATGACTACTGCATATTCAACTAATTCTGCTCTATCCATATATATGCCTTGGTTAGTTTCCAAGAAAAGGTGTTACCATAAGATGGCTATATGGCACTATAAGTTAAATTGGGCTGAGCTTAGATGGAGAACTATGGAAGAAGAATTCTCTCACAGCAGGAGAACTTCAAGAAACAGCTGGCCTGACCCACCACCTATGACCCAACTGATCAGGAAGTCAGTGGGAGTGGCAAGAAGTCCATTTTTGTTGCATTTACCAATTTTTGTGGTGTAAAAACTCCTACCATGGCTAATTTCTTTATCCTCTTTTCAAGGCCCATCTCTTTCTCATTCAGTGCTATTGAGTGAACTTCAGTTATACTAGAATAACCCACACAATCGGTCTCTGCATGTTATGTTTGCTTACACCGGCCTGTGACTAAAAGCAATGAGATTATTTTAGATCAGTCACAGAAAGTCTATGAACAGAAAATTTTAAACTTTGATCCAGAGGCAGTTTTCTGTATGCTAGTAAAACTTGAGCTTCAGGGTTCTTCAATTGCATGTGCTCCTTCTAAGTATACATATATTTGCATACCTAATTTTGTATTCAGAATTTTATATGCTTTTCTTAAAAAGAACAACCTAAATTATATAAATGTTATATTCTATCCCTGCTTGATTTTTGTCAGTTTTTTCCTTTAAATTATACAGCATAGCATAAAGTAGCAAAACTACAGTTCTTATGAATCACCTATGAATCTTGTTAAAATGCAGAATCTGATCTAATTAATGATATGTGGGGCCCTGCAATTTTGAATTTATTTTTTTTTAATTGCCAGGAGGCACATGCACTCACCAGAAAGAGACAGAAACAGAAAGATAAATAGCATTCCCAGTGGAGTGTAGTCACACTGTAATCTTTCTCCTTTATTTCTCTACCCTGTCGAGATTTAGGGCATGTATGCATATATCCACCATGTCTCCTGTCTTTGGAACTCAAATTCAAACCAGAACCAGCTATGTGAAATCCAGCTCCCTTGACCACTAAGCCATGGGGCTATCCCTGGGATCTTTGCATTTCCAATAAGCTCCAACCTCATACTTACACTTATGCTCCATAGATCATACTTTATCTAGCTAGGTCTTACAACAGAGTCTACAAATTATCTGACATTAAGTTTAGTAAAGCTTTTCCTTCATTAATTGCTACCACAGAGGGTAATTTAACTACCTGCTTGCCACTGAACTCTAACAATGACCAGTGTTTCATCATACAGTGCTGGCCATATCCTCACCACCTTCAAACCCAAACCGGTCAGATTCCTAGCAACCCCAGACTATCTTTTCTACAAAGATCTGTTGCTTGCCATCATGCCTGCTACTAATTCCTGAATGGGTCAGGGTGTTTGGTTCAAAACAACAGAATTTGCTTTACCTAGTTAAAGAAGAAATAAATCTACTATAGAAGTCCTAGCATGCAAATATAGATTCTATTTGAACAGAAACAACAATATCAGGAGAAACTGTGGATTTTTCTATTAGAGATCCAAGTATCTTAGCTCTCTCCCGCCCCACTGAGCATCCATGGTGGTAGTGACGAGAAGGTGAGTAAATCCTCAGATTCTGGGAAAACAAACATTTCAACCACAATATGTGCAAAAAGATCCAATCTCTTTACCTCAGGCTGGCACCTCATATGACTCCCTTCTTCTCTCCAAGTCTGTAGCCTGTTTCATTTGCTTGGCAGAACCTAGATCATGTGCCAAACCTGAACTCAAAGAGAATCCGAGTGTTAAACTGTGTTAAGCTTCCTAGCCTCTATAGAACATGAAGTCCTACTAAAAATAAAAAGATGGATGTTAAATAAGTCAATCTATGGAATCTGAACACCCAGCACATATTCTTAAATAAATTAAAGGATGTATTTTGACTTCCTTTACTTATTCATGGTTCATGATCTCCATAGTATCAGTTGACATGGGTCTTTGACTCAATACATGCTGACTGGCTCCACCTCTAACTGACTGCTCATCAGCAAAGTCCATCAACCACTGATTACAATCCCTGAATCTCCTTAGTTCAAATTCACAGGAGGAAGAGTTTTCACCAACTATACAGTAGATTGATTCTTCCTGGGTCAGGTGTCCCTCTCAGTTCTAATTAGCAATGGCTATGGAAGTTAAAGTGAAAATCTAATATGCTAAACCTTCCCTTTCTTCTGAAAAGGGGATTTTCTGAAAGAAAAGCACTTTGAAGTAAGAAAATGACTGTGGAGCTTGTCAGCTACAACTTCTAAGCTAGTTTTCAATGAGGAATAAGCATTCTCAAAGTAAATGGAGCAGAGGATGGAAGAAACACACACAAGAGCATGGAAAAAAGGAATTACTTACCACGCTTGTGATGAACTATGTCTTCTTCCCCTTCCATTTAGTTTCAAGTGCATTTGCTATTATTTGCCTCTACAATTCTTCCATTGCCAATACTAAACTCTTTGGGGAAAAAAAGGAAGGAAAGAAAGGAAGAAATAAAGAAAGAAAAAAAGGAAGGAAGGAAAAAAGGAAAGAAGAAAGAAAGAGAGAGAGATAAAGAAGGGAAGATAGGAAGAAAGAAAGAAAGAAGAAAAGAAAAAAACTCTCCTGCACTTTTGGTTGGAATGTAAATTGGCACAGCCACTTTGGAGAACAGTATGGAGGTTCCTCAAATACCTACAAATAGAATTACCATATGATCCAGCAATTCCACTCCTGGGTATATACCTAAAGGATAGGAATACACTCGTTTGGAAAGTACTTGAACATTCATGTTTATTATAGCATTATTCACAGTGGCTAAGATATGGAACCAACCGAAATGTCCATGAAGAGAGGAATGGATTGGAAAAAAGGTGGCACATACACACTATGGAATACTATTCAGCCATAAAACATAATGGACCCTGGCGTTTGATATAAAGTGGACAATTATGGAAGGTTTACTGGTAAGTGAAGTCAACTAGACTATGAAAGATAGGCATTGTATCTCACCACTCATTATATACCAAATGGCTGCACTCTATGGCAAAAACTGAAAGACTGGAAGATACAAAAGCATAGAGAGCAATTGTGCATCAAAAACAATCCACTGTCTCTAGTGTGGAAGAAGGGTGGAAAATGGGGCAGGGTCAGATGAAAGGGAATCAAGGGTTGGCAAGAAAGAAGCAAAATATTTGAGGGACATGAAAATAGAAAATTATTTGTTGATGATAATGTGTATAATAATATCTTTGACTGACTAATATATAGTGTATTCACACTGGGAAAATTCATTTTGCATACTATAATGACATACAGTGATTGAAAGTATAGAAATTAGAGGACCAGCAGTTAGCGTAATGGCTATGTCGCTGGACTCCCACATAGTCGACCGCGGTTCGTGTCCCAGACCCGGTGGCTTAAACTCACCCCGGGCGCGTGTGCGTGCATGCCCAAGATACCGAGAGGAGAATGGAGGAGAAGGGATTGTGGCGTGGCCATCCCCCTTGGGGGGTGATTTCCTGCTTTCTGTCTCTCTGTCTCTCTCTGTCTGTCTGGCGAGTGCACGCGCCCTATAGCAAAAACCTCTCCAAAAAAAAAAAGAAAAGAAAAGAAAGTATAGAAATTAAATTTAAAAAGAAGGAATTATGTTGAAATACTTAAGTACTGTTTTATGAAAGAGTATATGTATTTCCTAGCATCCTAGCAATTCTTTTTTTTTTTGAGAGGTTTTTGCTATAGGACGCGTGCATTAGCCAGAAAACCAGAGAGAGATAGAGAGACAGAAAGCAAGAAATCACCCCCCCCCAAGGGGTGATGGCCACACCACAATCCCTTCTCCTCCAGTCTCTTCTTGGGATTTTGGACATGCACACACATGTGCCTGGCATGAGTTTAAGTCACTGGGTCCAGAACTCAAACCACAGTTGACTACATGGGAGTCCAGCAACATAGTCATTATGCCAACTGCTGGTCCCGCAATTAATTCTTAATAGGCCTATATAAAGAGTAATGAATAGCACAAATTTTACAAAATAGCACATCTTTAAATACATATCAAAAAATTTCATCACAAATTTCCTTCCCCTTATTTTATACTTCATAACCCTTCTGTTTATTCTTGAGCATATTACTTAATTTCATTAAGAGTTTTTCCATCTACCAAAAAAGGAGGAAAAGAAAGGATAACTGAATCCACTTCTTCTAAGTTAAAGTGAGAACCAAATGGTATGATGCATGTAAAAATAATGAACCCTAACACCACTGCATGAATGGAATTGATTAAAATGTGATGGTATCTCCAGCCCACATTTTTCCAAGGCACTAAAAATGCCTCTTGACATCTCATAAATTACCCCTATGTTCCCTTCAAGCAGTAAAGGATACAATATTAGGTACAGTTCTAGACTAGGCAGCTGAGTCTCAGACAATGTCACTGCTTTTATCTGTGCTTGACTCAGCAACTCTGCTCCAAAACTCAGCCCAGATGCCCAAATCATCACCTCCTGGCTCTCACCAGGGCTTCATACATACTCAGGCTTTGTTCCTGTGACTGCTGCAGCTGCTCACCAAAGAACAACGTAAAACACTGTCTAACTTGCACTTTCTTCTATTTCCTATGGAGGGTCAAGGACAGTTAAAACTGAGAAGACTTGAGATTCTCTAATCTTGCTCCAATTTCTCCACCTGCCCTTTCTCAGTCAATGGCACCTGCAGTTATTTATTCAAACCCCAAATCTGATGTTCCTCTCTTTTTTCTTACCTATCTACCTCTTGCTAGTCAGCAGGCCCATTTGGTATATCCCACATGGAATCACTTATTCCAGACTCCACTATTAGCCCTCTTGTACCACTCACACCAATATATTGCATAAGCTGTTGCAATGCCCTCCTAACTATTCTCTCTATTGATACACTTGCCCCCATAATCTGTTCTCCAAAAGAAGACAGAGTAATCATCTTAAAATAAAGTCAGCAGCTCAGAGCATCACTCTTGATGTTCTATGGTAATTAGGTTAAAATCCATAATCTTTACCATGGTGGTCCCTGACTCCCTCTCTGGTATCTCTCTTATTCCCTACCCTCTGAACACATTGGTGTCTTTTCTGTTGCTGAAGCTTGTTACTATCTCAGGCTTTGGCACTTTGTACTTTTTATTGTTCCAACTTTCACAGGCAGGCACTCACTAATGGTTTGAGATGGATGGATGATGGGTGGATGAATGGATGAACATAAAATAAAGTTACCCTCTAGGACCTCTGTGGTTTTCTCCTTACAAATACCTCAATCTGTGGACTTTCAGGAGATTGGATCAATAAAGTCAAGGGAAGTCAGAAGATTAGAGACTCCAATTTTTAATAATGTTGAAAATGAAAAAACAGATATCTGCCAGCCCCACAATTGACTTAGTAATTAGGGGGAAAGTATTGAGATCTTCCCGACCATAAAGGAGAGACTATCCTAAAGGAAAGAGATTGTTAAAGCCAGGGTAAGTCAAGACGAACTCAGGGACGTGGACTCTCTCCCCAGACAGCACTTCTGTTCCCTCTTAATAAACTATTAGGCTATAGCCCTGACAGTAATAGAACTTCAGGCCTCTAAGAAGCCATTGCTCACTTCTCAATAAAATTGGTCGAAAACACTGATCTCATTCTCAGTTACGGAAAGCAGCTCAAAATGAAGGATTATCTTGAGTTTAGACATCTACACTTTGCTATTCCTTTTTCTTTTTTTAACTGTAACATATCAAATTGGAACAGTTAATGGCCTTCAAGCAAAACCTTGGCTTAGGCTATAGACCACAGAGCGTAGTCCGGGATCATAGTAATAATTGGCTTCTGAGAAAGTTATCCAATTTTTCACAAGCTCCTCTATCCCCACCTACTTCCAACTATCCCTCCCCAAGTCCCAGTGTATCTAGGAGATGATGCTAGGTCGTTAGAATTGGATATCAGGGTCTCCTTCAATAGCAAAGCACCATAGTTTTAACTTTCAAGTTAACTTTCTCTTTCTCCTTTGGATAAGGATATTCTTCTTAACTTCTGAGAGTGGAATGGAGTAGCTCAGAGTCCAAAGGCAAACTGGGTAGCCTGTGAAACCTAATTTTATCCCATCTAGTTCTATAAGCCTATGCAGTCTATTTCCTTCTTAGTAATCAGGTATGAGAGAGGGATAACAGTGGGACCAGAAGGAAGAAATATAAGAAATCATGTAAAGGTACTCAACATGGTCCCTGGCATATGGCAGGTGCTTTATTAATGTTTCCTTCCTCCCCACAACCGCACTATCAAGTCCTCCTTTTAAAACTTAAGCACGGGAACTAGCAGATAACATAATGGTTATGACTCCCACGTAGTCAACCATGGTTCAAGTCCTGGACCTGGGCATATGTGCGTGCATGCCCAAAATCTCAAGAGGAGAATAGAGGATAAAGGATAGTGGTGTGGCCATACCCTTAGGGGGTGATTTCTCACTTTCTGTCTCTCAGTCTCTATCTCTCCAGTAAGTGCACACACCCTATAGTAAAAAAAAGAAAGAAAGAAAAAAAACTATTGGGAAAAAAAAAAAAACCTAAGCATAATCTCTAATAGGTGGTCATGTACAGACAAAGAGATCCTCCATTCCAAAGACAGCTTTCAATAAGCAATCAGCATAATTTGGCTTTCTGTCACCTCTTACTTAAGCCCAATAACCAGCAATGTGAGAGCAGTACAATTTAGAAGACAGTCTGCTTCGATTCGAAGTCCATTTTGGCACTTACTTGTTATATAACCTGTGACAAGTTTTATAATCTCTCTGTGCCTCAGTCCCCCCCATCTGTAATAACTGTACTACTATCAGGACCTGCAGATGGCATAATGGTTACGTGCTGGACTCCCATATAGTTGACCACAGTTCAAGTCCTGAACCCGGTGACTTAAAATTCACACCGGGTGTGTGTGCTTGCTTGCCCAATATCCTGAGAAGAGAATGGAGGAAAAGGGATTGTGGTGTGGTCAACCCCCTGAGAGGTGATTTCTCACTTTCTGTCACTCCTTCTTTCTCCCTTCCTCTCTGGTGAGTACACACGCCCTATGGCAAAAATCTCTCTCTAAAAATAAAAAAAAAAAAATACAACTATCACATAGGATTGTGAGAATCCAAATTTGTTATATGCAAAAGGGTTATAAAAAATCCCAGGGCAGGGAACCAGCAGTTAGCGTAATGGCTATGTTGCTGGACTCCCACGTAGTCGACCGCGGTTCGTGTCCCGGACCCGGTGGCTTAAAACTCACGCCGGGCGCGTGTGCGTGTGTGCCCAAGATCCCGAGAGGAGAATGGAGGAGAAGGGATTGCGGTGTGACCATCCCCCCTGGAGGGTGATTTCTCGCTTTCTGTCTTTATGTCTGTCTCTGTCTGTCTGGCGAGCGCACGCGCCCTACAGTGAAAATCTCTCCAAAAAAAAAAAAAAATCCCAGGGCATAGTAAGCCCCCTAGAAGATCAGTGCTCACATGTGATGCTTTCACTATGTGAAGATGAGTTGTGTAGAAATTCCTGCACTGGTCTTTTTTTCTGCCCTTCCTTGGAATAATGATCATTCTTCTGTAACCCATGGGTATCAGCACACATCCGAGGTGAGGTAAGGTCTCCCTCCAGGTTGGAGAGGAAGAGAGGCTTAATAATGCAAAGGACAGTTGGTCTAGAACTGGAAGTCAACCTTAAAGAAGCTAGGAGAAAGAATGCCCTTTTCTTGACATGTCTTGGACTTTTTTAGAACTGGATTTTAAGGAGTCCAGAAGTCTGAGCTGTGCTTCCAGGTTATGTGCATACGAGGTACCTAGCACAGAGAATAAATGTAGGGCAAGGATAGTCTGGGGCCTCAGAGACTCAAGGAGCATACCATATTTGTAATTCCATTTACCTAAATTTGTGCTCTGCTTATTATTTTTACATGAACCATAGTAAATGGATTTAATCTTATATGCCAACTCCTTTGTGCAAGCAGAGGTTGCTTTATCAGCAGAGAATTAAGAAAAAAAGTCTCAGGTTGCATCTGGATTCACCAGAAAATGTGATCGTGATTGATTAGCCTTGTCTGCCATGTAGAAAAGACTGCAAAATGGTGATACACAGGTCCAAGGGCTTTGTACTTCATCTGCCCAGACTGATTTCAATCTCCCTACTTTGAACCAGCTTCATCCCTGGAAGCAAGAAAGTAGCCAGACATAAATAATTTACATGATCCAAACTGAGTTGATAGGAGCCTATTTCTCCATGGAATAATTGCCTTATCTTACCATACTTTTCCAGTTAGTCTTATTAAACTGTGTGTGATGCATAAACTCACAAGACACATGAAGATTAACTGATGTCTTTCCCCCCGACCCCAACCTCCACATGCACTGTGTATTCCGTGATCTCTACCGTTCAGATAAAATTATGTGGGGAAATAGTCATGAGAAGAACCCAGGAGAGCAAATTATTGGCTTCTGAGTTTAAAGAGCCTATCCAGTGTGGTGCTGAAATAGAAAGACAGCTCATTAAGAGTATGCACTTTGAAGTTAGACTACCTGACTTCAAACGCTGGCTCTGCCCCTTACCTGGCATGTGGGCAAGTTATGTAACCTCTATCTACTTCAATTTTCTCATATATAAAATGTGTAATAATAAGAGTAATTATCTCACAAAGCTGTGAGGAGCATTTGAAATATGTATGTAAAACACTTGGAAAAGTGCCCGGTATATAGTAAGCACCCTGTGAATGTCATCTGCTATCATTCTGGAGAAGAACACCAGACAAAAAAAATCTTTTCCTGCCTGCCACCACTTGATTTGTTTTTATCTGGCTGGAAAAAAGAAAAGTATCAGAAAGGTTAGGTGCTAGTAGAATCTTTGAGAACAGCTCCCTCACTCCCACATCTGCAGTGAGCACCAAGAATCAGTAAAGAATCCTACAACAGAATGCTGAAGGCAAAGAGTGAGGAAAGATTTCAGAGGTACTTATGTTTCCTTCCAGGACCATGCTCAGCTCTCCAGTGGGCACCCAAGAAAGTAAGTGTGTGCCCAGAGTGGAACTCCTTACTGCTCACGGTTGGGCAGGACTAGGCTGGGAGGGGACCTGGGAGAGCCATTGGACTCCTGCAGCCCCTGAGAGGTGACAAAGCATCTTGTCTCAATCAAGCCTGCAAAGGGAATAGTAAGGAGGAATAAGAGAGTCCTCTGTCTTGAATAGGCTTCACACTGGGGGCAAAGAAAAGAGATAACCCCAGCCAGACTGGAGACAACCCCACAAAGCCATTTTATATGTGAGTTGTGAGTTCCTGGAGGGCTGGAGGTTTGAATAGGAGCTGGCAGAGCTGAGAGAATTGAGTTTAGCATGTTCAGGAAAGATGGTATTGGAGAAAGATCAGAGTTTGAGGAGCTGTTGTGTTTTGTTGGTTTTGGTGTACAAATGCTTTATTTAACAATGGGGATAGATTCTGGGAAATGTGTCATTAGGCAATTTCTTTGTACAAACATCAGAGAAGGTACCACAGAACCTGAGTGGTATAGCCCACTGCTCACCTAAGCTATATGGCATGGTCTACAACAATCGTGTGTGACCACCAATGTGTATGCAGTCTGTCATTGACCAGAATGTTATCATGTGGCTTGTGACTGTATATCAAATCTTACTTTGAAAAATGTTGCATTTAAACATAAGACACTTCAGGATGGCAACTAGCAGCTAGTGGGTGTGTGCTCCTCCACATTTTCTTCTCACCATTGTATGGCTGCCTCTATGTCCCTCACCTCTTTGCACGTGCCCTTCCTTCTTCATGAGCAAGAACCCCAGTCCTCCCCCCTCCCACATAACATTTGAGTCCAGGCTCCAGACACTTGTATCCATGGAATCAGTCAGAAAGAAACCAGGCAGAGAGACCCCCACCTGAGCAGATGGTTCCTGCTCTCACTCAGGTGTCTGTGTATGTTCTGTCTCTCCACTTAGGAGTTAGGATACAGACAAGGAAACTGAATGATAGCCACAGCATTCTTACCATCAGCTGCGTGCTCTTGAGCAGGTCATCTCCTGTTCTGGGATCTCAGTTTCTCCATTTGTACCACAAGCATGTGAGATCACAGTAGAGCAAAGGTTCTCAGGAGCTTTAACAGTTAGTGATTTACTGATTCATTCATTCAACCTGCCACTTTGCCTTTGCCTTTCTGTCTTCTTTTCTGCTGGGAGTGACCACCAGCCCATCCCAAATAAAGCATTTCGCCAAACTAAACTCAAGAAAAGAGCTCCTGCTGGCTGCTGCTGTCTCCTGCAGTCTCTCATCCCAATCATCAGCAGCAGCAGCATTTGCAGAAGAACATTTTTAGAATGAGCCCTGGGCAGAGGAATTGGATTGCATAATCACTTCGTTTTAATGAAGGAGAGAGGGCGAAAGAAGCAAAGCAGGTCTAGGCACAGACGCAGGACTTTAATGGCTTGTTGAAGTAAGAAGTCTCAGTGTGCAGCGTTAAAGCAAGGTGCTGAGCAGGCTAGTCTCTCATTGGCTATGAAACTAATGCAGGAGCATTAGTCTTCAAACAAAATGAATTACTTTTGATGGAGTCAAATAGTCATTGAGTTAAACAGTTGGCCAATTCATTTAACAGGTGAGAGAGAGAGAGAGAAAGAGAGAGGTTTAATCTATCTTATTATCTACAAAAAGGGTTGGTTCTTTTCCTCAATTGATTGAATAACAAAGTATCTAGGTAACCTTTAAAGGTCTGTTCAAATGTTATTTACAGTCTGTTTTGGTCCCACCAAATAAAAGTGATATCTCTCCACTGAAAACTTTCATAATATTGTCTAAGTACTTTTCATATCTCTTGTCATTTCTCCCTCAGAGCAAAGGCATTTATAACATGGCTAATCTCCCTTATTACTCTCTGAGTTCCTTGAGGGCAAGATCCACATCCAACTCACATCTGTCCTCTCCACAGTGACAAAATGCAATGCCAAAAACATAGTAAACTTTTAATGAACGTTTAAGAATGAATGAGTAGACAAACAGTGCCAGGTAAACAAGGTATGTAGCCCTTTCGAAAACTGTTGAAAATTTATTTATCAATTATTTTATTCAACAACTAAATACTAAAAACTTACTATGAGCTAGCTACTGCCCTTGGTAGTAGGGATACAATCGATGAATAAAAGAAATGAGACCTCTACTTCATGGAACTTCCATTCTTGCCAACTTATTTTTTTTTTAACATCACAATCTCCAAATGGCAAGTCTCGAGGAAGACAGCATATATCACGAGGCATCAATTTATGATTCCAGCAAACACAGTAACTAGGGACTGTAAGGCTTGTCCAAACTGGATTTATAATCTGCCAGTTTTCCGTAGGAGCCACTCACTTTCCATTTCATTCAGCTAACAAATTTGCCATGAACCGTGAGCTGGCCCAAAATGCGGGTGCCGTGATAATGGGCTACCATCCACAAAGAGCAACCCGGGGTCAAGCCCCCTGCCAGACACTTTCCACACGGTATTTTTCTCATCTTCATGCTAACCACGAAGAGTGACGGGAACTGAGGTTCTGTTAAGCTACATAACTTGTCCATAGACCCATCTTATAAAGAAGCTAGGAAGTTGAATGTCTTGATGTAAAAATATTTTAACTATGAAAATCAGAAAAGAAAAAAATGATAGGTACCACTTCAGGGGTTAATAGAAATTGGGAGAATTTTTACCTTTAAATTCTTTAAAAAGAAAAATCTTTAAGATTTTTATATTAATATACTATTTTATATATTAAATTAAATTTTTCCATATAAATATTAAAGAGGAGTTTTATTGGGTTGTTGGAAAAGTCATGATGCATTTTTCCATAGAAAAATAGAAAAAAATACATTATGACTTTTCCAACAGCCCAATAGTGATGATGTGGTGATGAACTCAACTAGACAGCAACTTCAACCAGTCCCAAATCATGGGCACATGCACACTCATTGTATATGGGAGTCCAGCGACATCGCCATTATGCCATCTGCTGGTCCCTCTTTTTTTAATTTTAAATTTATTTATTTTACATTCATTCACTGTATATCATTGCAGCATACAAAATGAAGTGCCCGTTTTTTAAAACGAAAAGAAGCCAACAATGGTACTTTTCCTTCCAAGGCAAAAACACAAGTACCCTTGGTGTTATGCATCCAGCCCTTACACCATTGCAAAGTGGCTTTTGTGAAGTATTTCTGGAAATAAAAATAAAGCCACTCACTCCTTTCACCCTAAAAGATGAAACTTAAATGTGTTTTACAGGTTCAAAGGATTCCCATCTCTACTCCGGCATTTTGTTCATCCCTTTAGAAAATAGAAGTGCCTGTGAAGGGTTTTAAGTAACAGCTCTCACGCATCCACTGGTGCATGAACGCGATGCTGTGTAAAAAAAATAAGGCTCCTATCCCAAGTGGGAAGAGCCAGGAGCCCAGATGGGGTAGCTAGCCTGAGAGCAGCAGGATTCCACAGAGACAAGCCCCTTCGTCAACAAGAGAACTTTCTCCAAAGACCCAGCTTCTCAGCCTGCCAAGACAATGCCCCCTGCCCTTGGCTGTGCTTCCTCCCTAACATCCCTCTCTCTTTGCACTTGGATCAGAAAGTCCCTACTCCCTTATATCCCCCCACATATCGCTCATTCAAGATATATTGGACATTTTGCTACTCACCAAACAAAATTAACTGTTTTATTACCAAAATTTTGCACCTACCTTCCTTCAGCCAAGTATGCTTTCTCTCTCTTTCTACTGAAAACCAATTCATCTTTCAAGACCCCTTCATCCATCACCTCTTTTGTTCAGAGGGTTTTCTCCAAACCCTCAATCCAATTAATTCTTCTGGACTCACGGTCAGGAAGAACTGTTTGTTTCACAACTGTTTGTTCTTGGAGTGAATTTTCATTCTCATTTTATACTTTCAGTTTAAAGAAAAGAAAGATGTAGGTGTATGGGGGCATGAAGGTTGCTGGGTAGAGAACTTTTTTTTTTTAATTTTTACTTTTAACAGATTTTTCAACAGTGAACTTTACCATTTAGTCTGTTAAATGTTTCTTCCCTAATCCTTTCCACTAAACCTGTACTACCCACTGTCTATCTACACTTATCCGTTCTACTATCATATCTTTGGATCTTTCTATTTCTGCCATAGAGTGAAGATATTTGGTATATATTGACCTGGAATATACAGTGTTTATCTCTCAAAGTATGGCTCATTTCACTTAACATTAAGTCCTCTATATTCATCCACTTTGAATCAAATGATAGGGTTTTTTTGTTTCTATGGCTAAGTAATATTACATAATATATATGGGGAAAACAACATGGATTCCTCAAAAACCTGCAAATACAACTACCATATGACCCAGTAGACCAAAAGTATATCAAAATATTCAGTTGAAAAGACACTTGCACATGTTTATTGCAGCATTATTCACAAGATTTCATGCTAAGACATGAAATCAGCTTACGTGAACTTCTACACTCTTAAAACATTTTTCTTCTATTGAAAAGAATGGTTTTTAAGTAGGACTGAGTTACGCTACTGGTAAACAAAACCATTAGTCTATATGTCTGAAAGGACTGGGGTAGCCCATAAAAAGCCATAGCTGCCAGTGACTTGGATTTTCTTTCTCTCTCCACTTGGTCCAGTAGGAAGCAGAGATCTTGGTGTCTCCTCTGAACAATCAAATTTGAGAACTGTCTCATTTATCAGTAGGTTATGAACTCAACCGGGGAAACAGAATGCAAGATTTCACTCTACCTGAAAGAACTCTTGGGCAGATTGGTGCTGCATGGTGTGCAAATTGCCTTTCCAGGAGTTCCCATTTTGTTTACCTGCCTAGCACGTATTCCTTTGTTGACTCTGCCTATGACAGAAAACACAGAAGAGATGATTAGGAGTGAAGGTAGTGAGCTCAGTTTGGGACATGGCTCAGAGCATATAAGATAGATCTGTGCCTTGGATGTAGGTGACACTGGAAGCCTCAAGCAGAAAATAACTTTCCCCATGCAAGAAGTAGCGAAGACTTTTCCTCCAGTTCTGAAACCATGATGGTTTTAGCCCACAGGCTTTGCCGAATGGCATGGCTGCCACTTCTCTCTGTCCTTTTATAATGCTGACTGTACTTTCCGAATCCTGTAGGTGGCCAACCTGCTGATCTGTCATCCCAGGGAAGATGCACTTTCC
>NW_006159968.1:3132621-3140383 GCF_000334495.1 Tupaia belangeri chinensis | reverse complement strand
CTCTTTCTGCATCTCTTTGTGATAGCAGACCTGATGAGATTCAATTCCCTGGCAAGTCACTGATTAATTTTCAAGGCTCAGAAGTTTCCTGTACTACTGGGTTTTCAGGTAGTTCAGTAATGCTTTAGACAGCTGGCTGGGAGTCCTTGAATTAGAATACCCACCTCTCACCACAGGCAGGCTCTAAGATTTGAGTTGTAGGGAATAGGTAGATATTACTTTGACCTTAAGACCACATCCCCCAGGACCAGCAGTTAGTGTAATGTCTATGTCGCTGGACTCCCACGAAGTCAACCGCGGTTTGAATCCCGGACCTGGTGGTTGAATCCCGCCAGGCGCGCGTGCGTGCGTGCCCAAGATCCCGAGAGGATAATGGAGGAGAAGGGATTGCGGTATGGCCATCCCCCGTGGGGGGTGATTTCTCGCTTTCTATCTCTCTGTCTCTGTCTGGCGAGTGCACGCGCTCTATAGCAAAAACCTCTCAAAAAAAAAAAAAAAAAGACCACATCCCCCAACATTTCACTATGAAGTGCGTAGCATGGGGTTTACTGAGCATTTTCTTATCTCTATACTGTTTTTCTTGAGCTTGATTTCCACCATCCTGGGTTTCTCGTGACTGAGTTAAAATGGTGGTTCTCAAACTAGAACTTGTGTTAGAATCAGCAAGATTCATTAAGCACCAATTACTAAAACACCAATTGCAAGACCCTGTCCCCAGAGTTTCTGAATGAACAGGTTGCAGGTGGGGTTTAAAAAGCATTTCTTTCTTTTATTGTCTTTTTTTAAAAACTTATATTTAATCACCATACATGTTTACAGTGTACAACATGGCTTTTTCTTCCCAGCACGAACACAGTGCATATTAATCAAGTCAAGAAGAAAGTTGACTTTCCCAAGCAAGACTGCTGATGGTGGTCTAAGAACTACGCTTCATAAACCCTGGATTAAACACAGGAAGGGAGGAAGTTCAAGTAATAACTTTTCTTTTCTTGTAGGATTATTGAGTGTTTTGTTGTTGTTGTTTTTCATTTGACCAGCAAAAAAACATGGCAAGAGAGAGGGGAAAGTGGGAAAGCAAGCTGCCAGGTTTGGGATCCAAACTGTGGCTGGCCACATGGGAGTCCAGTGCCTTAACCACCATGCCACCTGCCAGCCTATATCCTGTCATAATATGCTCCATACTTGTAATTCCTCATTGAATAGTATCTTCCCCCAGAATGTTAGGATACTGGTGACCTGGGCCTATTTTATTCACAATTATGTCCTGAGTGCCTTGCACAAATTGTTAGCTCAATGGCTATGTGCTAATGAGTTAGAACACCTGTCCTTACTGATGGACCATCTCTATCACACAGAACATTTGGCTTGCCCAAATATACTCTACTGTGACAGGTAGAGGATACAGGTTGTAGATCTTGAAAGCTGCAACTGTGTCAGGGGCACCGTTACCCCCGTGTGTCTAATCCCACAGAGACCTGCCCTGGCTGAAAACTGGGAGGGAGAAGAGGGACAGAAGCAGATAATTACTTGCTTAAACAGTCTCAGAGGAGGGTTCAAGCAGTCCTTCCTGCTGTCAGCCTAGTGGAAAAGAGTTCTCTCTGGTAACTGACATTAAAGCCAATGGCAATGATACACCTTATAAATTATCGGTCGGGTTGCTAACAACTAGGAATGCTTTGATTGGACATCGGTTTGTTTGGAATACATTGGAATGCAGCTTGAGCTGTGATAAAGGAAGGCTCTCAGAAATAAATCAAATTTGGTGCAGAAACATCTATATTTTATGTGCCTGTTTCTGCAGGGATGCCTCAGTAATTGGTTTAAAAATATCCATGACATCTGTTGATTATTCCACTTTTAAGTTTGAATCCTCATCTTGGTTTTCTTTGCAAAAGATGCTGCTGCAAGCAGAGAAAGGGAACAAGGATACAGACGCAGCTACATTAAAAAGGGCTCAGTCCCTTCCAGCATTCACAGTGCAGATCCATCTGTTGGTCATACTGACCTAATAGAGAATCATAGCCCCCTCAGATCCTTATGAGGAAGCAAAAGCCTATGAATAAGTACGTGGCATGCTTACATGTGAGCCCTTCCTGGGCACATATGTCAATCATTTCATAGCATTGAAATGTGGGTGTTTGGTAATTCTAAAATTTTACACAGGTATCTCAGAAGTGATGGCTCACATGCAACACACAAACAAAGCCACACCTGTATTTAGCATCTTCGGCTGGAGAAGTCTTCCTGGAAAGCATTCTATTAATCTTGTCTCAAATAAGTCAGATGTAAGACGGGAACTTACTACACAAATATTGTTATGAGAATTAAGAAAGAAAATGCGTGGACTATTTAGACATAGACATAAGGATTTTATAAATATTATCTATTATTATTATTGGTATTGTTATTCCTGTCCCTGTGGTTGAACATTAAAGACCCACAGCATTAGTGAGGCTTGTCAAGAAAATAAGTGTGAATACCTGGGACTGAGATCCACCCCCATTCTGAGATGTACCTGCAGTTGAAGTCCTGTCCAACTCTTTGCAACACAACTTTGCATGTGTATTGCTTTCTCTTAAAATCCCTCTTTCCACTCTTCACCTTTTTGTAATTTGTCTAAAATTGAACACAAGGGTCACAATTTCATTAACCTCTTGTCACCCCTCCCCATCCAGAGTGGATGCCTTGCTTCAAGCTCCTTCAAGCCCTGGACCACCAACAGAGCAGTTCCCACCCTGGATCATTCTTGTCTGCTTACTAGTCTGGTTCTTCCTCTAGACTGTGAGCATCCTCAGGCATGTATCTGATGTGACTGGATATCTAATTTGGAACAAAGCAGACATCCCATCAATAGATGATGAGTAAGTAGGAAATAACAGAATGCCTGTGACTTGTCTCCCTTGCTAGTTTCTTAAAAGGTATTTGTGGAGGACTTAAATGTCAGACAACTACAAGTCATGCGGACAAAAGGAGAATGCATTTTGGACTAAATATGAGTATGGAATGTGAATAGAGTGATAAATATGTAAGGGTTAAAGTCAGTTCTGGATTCTATTTCTGGCTGTGTCACTTAGCCTGTGGGGCTTTGGTCATGTCACTTAACTTCTCTGGGCCTGTTTTCTCATCCAAAAAATTGCAAATACTTTCAAGTTGGTCAAAATCCTAAAATTAGCGTAGGTAAAGGACTTCATACATATTAAGTACCATGTCACACAGAGAAAATGCACCATAAATGTTGGCTTTTCATATAATTTTAAATTGTGAGTTTGATTTTTTTAAAGGAGTCTCCAGTATAATAAAGTGCAGTAGAGACCCAGTGGAAAATATAAAAGATTATTTTGTTTGCCCATTATAAAAATGTATCCACTTTTTTTGAGCAAGATCCACAGGTATAGACAATGTATAATGCTCATCTCAATCCATACAACTGCCTAAAAAGCCATTCATCTATCACTTCCTACATCACTGTTACCATTGGTACTACAAGCTTCCGTTGCCAGCCTTTATAAGCAAGCTAGTTGAGCAAGGGACATGACTAAGCAGTCGCCTTCGTTTTGCTTTTTTCTACCAGTGGCTGCCATCTGATAAGGGAGTAACCCCTACAGCTAGAGCACTGTATTCCTGTAAGGAACTTCAGAATGCTGATCCCTGTTTTTTATGGCTGAGTAGTATTCCATAGTGTATATTTGCCACACTAACATTTGATATGTTGACATTGGGCAAGTATGGAATATTTAATGTTAAACAAAGGAACCCAGTCTATGAAAGAGAGACACTGTATGTCCCCACTCAATATACATCAAATGTCTCTACTCTATGGCAGAAACTAAAAGAAAGAAAGGTACAAGAGTAGAGAGGGCAGCTGTAGGTGCCAGAGACAGTAGTGAACAGGGCATATCTGCTAGGGGATATGGGAGGGCAGAACTAGGGGAAAAACATTTAACAGACACATGAATAAAAAGTTATCTGTTGGGACCAGCAGTTAGCGTAATGGCTATGTCGCTGGACTCCCATGTAGTTGACCACGGTTTGAGTCCTGGACCCGGTGGCTTAAACTCACGCTGGGTGCATGTGCTTGCATGCCCAAGATCCGAGAAAAGAATGGAGGAGAAGGGATTGTGGCATGGCCATCCCCCCTGGGGGGTGATTACTTGCTTTCTGTCTCTCTGTCTTTCTCTGTCTTTGTGGTGAGCACACATGCCCTATAGCAAAAACCTCTCCCACCCCCCCAAAAAAAGTTATCGGTTGATGATAATGTATGTAATATCTTTGACTTGATTGATATGCACTGTATCCATTGAGAAAAAAAAAACAATTTTGTACACTGTAAAGATGCAAAGTGATTAAATGTAAATTTTATTTGTTTTGTTTCATGAAATAATTTTACTATAGGGTGCATGCACTCACCAGAGAGACAGAAAGCGAGAAATCACCCCCCAGGGGGGATGGTCATGCCGCAATCCCTTCTCCTCCATTCTCCTCTCAGGATCTTGGGGTTTGCATGCACATGTATCTGGCATGAGTTTAAAGCCATTGCGTCCAAGCTTCAAACCATGGTCAACCATGTGGGATTCCAGAGCCTTAACCATTATACCATCTGCTGGCCCCAAATGTAAATTTTAAAAATGTAAAAATAAATAAATAAAATACTTTTTTTAAAAAAATGTCAATGCCTAGGTCTCACCTCGAAATGATGATTGAACTGGTTTGAGGTTGATCTGGATGGTGAGAGTGTCTAATACCCCCCTAGGTGATTCAAATATTTAGC
This sequence comes from Tupaia belangeri chinensis, assembly GCF_000334495.1. Taxonomy (NCBI): domain Eukaryota; kingdom Metazoa; phylum Chordata; class Mammalia; order Scandentia; family Tupaiidae; genus Tupaia; species Tupaia belangeri. The sequence goes on along the minus strand of NW_006159968.1, from coordinate 3,135,615 downwards.
CACATTTGAGAACCATGGAGCAGGGGTTTGGCAGGGCTAGCTATATTTCCACTAATGATCAGCCTGTTGCTTGGCCAATGGCAACCATTGAACCACCAATGCTTTTTCTCCTGGCTTAAAGATTCAAATAAGAAGGGGCTGGCCAGTGGTGTGGTGATTAAGACACTGGACTCCTACAAGGCCTGACTGTGGTGCCAAGTCCTGGACCTGGTGGCTTGCTTTCTCGCTTTTGCTTTCTTTCTTTCTCTGTCTCTCTCTGGTCAAATTAAATAATAATAATAATAAGTAAACAAAATGAAGTAATTCTTTTTTAAAAAATCCAAATAAGGAGTCGAATGTTCTATCAGTGACAAGTGTTGATTTACCATCTCTGTAAACTTAAATTACTCAAACTGAGTTGTACCTTCTTCATCCATAATTTGAGGATAGCAGTACTCATGTCCCTGAGTTGTTCAGTAGAATTTGAATGTTCTTCCAAAATGTGTGTGCTGAGATTTGATTGTGATGGGATTGAAAGAATGAAAACTATTACTGATTAAGGTGTTGAAAGGCAGAGGATTTGGGAGGAGGTTAGTGTTACGATCATTAAAGCAAGGCCACCATGGTTGACCAAAAACAGACACCGGATCCAGAAGCACATGGTCCTGCCTTCCACTATGTGGCAATGCAGCCAGAAGAGCCTCACCAGATGCAGTCCCTGGACCTTAGGCCTCCCTACTGTGAGCTGAATAAGCTTCTATTCTTATAAATTACCCAGTTTCAGGTATTTTGTGTTATAAGCAACAGAAAGGGCCAGAACATTGCCAGTAACAGCAGTAAAGTAATTAACATGAATCAATTCTCACGGTATTTCAGGTACAGGTCTGAGTGCTTTACACATTTTACCCTACTTAATCTTTGCAAAAGCAATAAGAAGTAGGAACTATTATTCTCATTTTGCAGTTAAGGAAGCTAAGTCCCAGCTACTGTAAAGAATTGAGGTCTATTCTAGGCCACATCTCAGCACATAAGAGAGATAGCATTGGAACTCAAGATGACCTCATGCCCATGTGTGCATTCTGAGCCCTGTACTCCACTGCCCAGATTGTTGAGGAGCTGAGAAACTGACATTAAATGCTGAACCTGGGTCCGAGAACATTGGAGAGACAATACCAGGGCCATACCCTTAGCGCAGGGCAGCTGTAGGTCAGTGCCCAGGGTCAGTGCCCAAGCCTGATTTCATCAAGTATCAGAGCCTGACAGAAGTGGATACAGGACCCTCAGAAATAGAAGAACATAAAGGATAGCGATGAAGCCAACCTGGCATTAGTACCACCTGAGCCAAGAGCTCTTTCATAGCAGGTGTCAGACCAGGAGCTGGCCATTGATAGCTGTGGCCAGGGCTGACTTAGACGTGTCCACACCAGCCAGTCCCACCAAAGGCTGCTAAGAAGAGCCCCAAAGATGCAGACACATCAACACATTCCCAGGCTGCTTTCCTTTCGTGTGCAGAGGTAGGCAAACAGACCCTGCAGCAAAGGAAAAATGCTTTGACTACAAGGATAGCTAAAGGAAAAATAGAAAATTATGTCCATGTTGTAAGAACATTGTTAAGAACATAGTTATAGGAACAAATACTGCATGCATATAATTAGAACAATGCAGGGAACAAGGATAAAACGAAACTGACGTATCAGGGTAGCACGATTGTCGGCAAAGCTTTTCATTTCTGTTAATGTGACTCTAGTGTTGTTTGGATAATAAGTGATAAAATGATCATGTTCTTAGTTATAAAAGAGCCAACAAGAGCCATCTCTTCTCATGGACCGCAATTGTCTCAGAAACCAGAAACAGCAGAAAAGTGGTTGGAAGAGGCAGCTCACCAAACTCCAGAGTGCAGGTACATTTAATTCTCTCATCCTCTCTGTGGGTGTCATGCATCTGATAGCTGCATTGTTTATATATGTGTGTGTGTGTGTGTGTGTGTGTGTGTGTGTGTGTGGAGAGAGAAATTTAAATTCTGCTACATAAGCTGTTCTATAACATTTTTCACTTACTACTATGTCATAATTATTTCCAGATGATATTTCAGAAATTCATTTATTTTTTAATGACACATAACATTCTATGTATTGCAACTATGTAATAAATACCCTATTTTGGAACTTTGAGGCAATATTAACTTTTCATCATAATAAGCAACACTGAAATGGAAAACTGATTTTTTCCCCTTAGAATTGCTTAGATACATGACTGCTAAGTTAAAACATATGCCTTTAATATATGTAACAAAAATTCTCTCCCCAAATATATGAATGTATATACCACCAACAGTGTATGGCAGAATATATATATTTCCATAGGCAGCGGTCATGCTGCCATCCCTTCTCTCTCTCTCCCTCCTTTCAGGATTTTGGGTGCACACACATACACCCAGATTATTTTTCAGACCACCATGTCCAGGACTCTGGTCACTCAATTGGCCATGTGGGATCCAACCACTTTAACCACCATACCACAGGCTGGCACTAGGGTAGTATATTTAACCCACATTTTCACATACTGAGCATTAAGTCTTTTAAAAATTTTAGGTGCAAATTTTTCATTATATCTTTCAAACTGTGGTTTAATTGGCCCCCATGACCATTTTCTATTCATCCTTTGTATTTCTTTTGTTAATTAGAACTCAGGCCCTGATCACATCCTGGAAATTTAATAAGTCAATATAAAACAGCCACTGACCTCTGCCCAAGTTTGGAATCAATTGCACTGAGCAAGAGTCAGACATGTGGAGGTCAAAATGTGAGCTTCGTTAGTGACAAATCTGTTTGGAGTCCATGGCTTAGCAGCACAGGCAAGAACACTTGCTAGCACTTTACCCTTGAAGAAGAGAGCTATGTCATCCAGTTCTGTCATAACAGAGTAACAGCAGGCCACCCTGCACAGGGGCAGGGCTTTTGGACTAAGATAACTGCATGGCCAAGAGAAGAGGAGAAGGCACCCTTGCTGCTGGGT
>NW_006159968.1:3124792-3132590 GCF_000334495.1 Tupaia belangeri chinensis | reverse complement strand
AGAACCCAAGGAAGAACCCCAAAGAAGATGCACCAAGTGCTTAATTAAATATTTCACAACAGCTCCCATGGACAAGAGGAAGTAATGAACAGAAACAGTGGCTAGCAGTGTTACCCTACATATTTCCCCATGAAAACATGAGAGGTGAGGAAAATAGGTTTCCTGCTGTTTATATAGTGGATTGGTACTTATTTTCCTTTTAGAGTGCCTTGCTGGTTGAAGTCTAGAAATTGGGTCCTGCAGATGATTTGGGTTCGATGCCCTTGCTTAGCTTTAGAAAGTGAAAGAGGTGGAGGCCATTTCCACTGCTGCTTCTCTTTCTGTGGGAATATTCTGCACGATCTGATCTTTTTCACAAGCAGCTTCCTGACCATGTAGGGGTGGTATAAACCTCAATCAGGATCTATATATTCAGTGTCCCAATTTAGCAAACACCTTCTTGGTCTTTCTGGCCTACTATTTATGGCAGAGAAAGTGAGTATGGAGCCAGAAGGAGGAACAGCGCCTTCTCAATTCAGCAAGAGGTCTTCTTTTCTCTCTCTATCGCTTTGTTTGGTTTTATTTTATTTTTAGGTTCTTGCCATAGGGCTCATGCAATCACCAGAGAGAGACAGTGAGAGGCAAAGTGAGAAATCACCCCCAGGGGTGATGGCCATGCCACAATCCCTTCTCTTCCATTCTTCTTCTGGGTTTTTGGACATGCATTCACAAGTGCCTGGTGTGATTTTCAAGCCAACAGTTCTGGGACTCAGACAGACAGGGGACAACTAACTATGCGGGAGTCCAGCACTCACTTCGCCACCTGCTGGCCCCAAGGCTTTCACATCATAAAAGAGGCAATAACTTTTGAGGAGTTTCAGTTCTCAAAGGTGTTTGTGAAGGCTCAACCAAGAGGCAGCTTTTTCAACTTCCGCAATGATTCTGAAAGTCACTTAATACATCGTATTTAATTCATTTTGGTTTAAACAAAGTAGACTGAATTCTGATCTCTGCAACACTAAACTCTAATTTAATCTTCAATATTAATTATTCTTAATAATAATTTTAAATCACTACAATATTAGGACCATATGAAATTCTTACTATGTGCTAAGTAATGTGTAATATGTGTTATTTCATACTCTTTGTATGAGACCCCTTTGAGATACTTTCATTACTAAGACATAAAGAGATTAATTCAGATGTTCAAAGTCTGATCCATAGTGAAGCACAGAGGCAGAACTAGAACTTAGATCCATTCACAACTATAGTTACTGTGTCTTGCCCATTTTCCTATTACATTGTTTGGCTTTTTTCTAGTTAATAAATAAACACATCCAGATTTCTTTTAAAATAGGTTTCACTTGTATGGAGATCTCTGAAAAAGCCTTTTCCCACCAAATGCATGCTACTGTTGTTCCAAGCCACACCTACCATTCTAGCCACACCAGTCTCAATCCAGATTGCAATCTCTCCGCAAATCTTCTGTAAAGGAAGGACAAAGAAAAGGAGACAGAAAGGGAGAAGGAGGATGAAAAGAATGGAGTATGTGAAGAGATTCAGTAGGCCTGCTGTGCCCGAAATCAGTTAACGGTTTAGCACCATCTTCACTCCCTTCTAAGCCATCCTCTATCTTGCAAGTGCTGGAAGCCTGGAAGCCACATTTCTCAGAATCCTTCGCCACCAGGGTTATGCTTTAGATTTGCCAATAAGGGCTGGGAACGGGTAAGAAGAGAATCCATTTTATTGCTTTTCTGCATCAACTGGATATATGCCTAGACTTCAACGGATGAGAGATTCTGAAGAAATCTCCAGGCTTTCTCTTACAAATCACTTATTTTTTGTGCTGCAAGGACATATATAATCATTGGTGATAGTTTCCTGCAGTTCCTGATTATTTGATGCCAGCAATAAAACTGAGAGTCTGCAGCATTTCCTGACCTTTGCTTCTTTAGTACTTTCAATCCTTTTATGTGCCATTAGTTCTCTTTATTAAACCACTTTATACTGGAAATATCTACAGTAGTTTCTGCTTTCATGATAGAGAGGTCAGGGTTATCTTCCCAGCTCTACCACTGGGATGCGCTCTCCCTTGCACTGATCATTTCCTTGTTGTGGGTCTCAGTTTCTTAATTTATCAAGTGAGAGGCTTGAACTTACTTGGCTCTCCATCCCTTCCAGCTACTGTATGCTATGAGTCTATAAAAATCCATTCACAATAAACGAAGTACATTCTGGGATCTCTCTCACTCACTCCCCATTCCCCAAGGCCAAGGGGTTCCATTTATCTGGCAATAGCAGGTCCCACACTGAAGAACAATTTTTACTGGCAAAATTGTATTGAGAACCATGAAGGAGAAGTGAACGTCAGATACGCTTAAAGGTGCCAGTTCATCCAGATTCCATTTCCCCCAGAAATTGACTTAATGTCCAAAACCATTTCAGTTAATGGCTACATGTCTATTGCTTTTTCCCCAGTGAAAGCAAATAACTTCCCCTGGATTCGTTCTTCACTGACTTCTGAAAAGTCTGCACAGTCCTAGCCTGGTGTTTGAGTGACTGTGGAAAACTGTGCATTGCTACAACTCTTACCTTCCTCCTGGCAGATGGCAGCCTACAGAAGGAAACAACCCAGTGCTTCCGAACTGGGCTCCAGTCTTGTTCTACTCATTTCAGGCATGCATGTACATGTGCCCAGAATCTCTTCCAAGCCACTAGGTCTGGGACTTGAGCCTACAGCCTGCCATTCGGTATCTAACTGCCTTAACTACCACATCACCTAAAGGCTAACTGCATTTGGTTTTTCTCAACCACATTGCAGTATTGTAAACTTTACTGGTTCAACAGGCATTCATGCTTGTCACACAAAATATTACTTACATAATGCTATGCTGGTTCCATGGCCTGGTGGTTAAGGCAGCTGGATCACACATGGCTGTCTATGTGGTTTGAGTCCCAGACCTGGCAGCTTTCAGAAACACGTGGGGCCTATATGTATGCATGCCCAAAATCCCAAAAGGAAGGAGAGATGGAGAAGAGATTGCAACGTGACCATGCCCCACGGAGAGTGTTTTTGTCCCTCCCTTTATCTCTCGAAAATCCCAAAAAGAGGGAGAGATGGAGGAGAGATTGCAATGTGACCATGCCCCGTGGAGAGTGTTTTTGTCCTTCCCTTTATCTCTCTGGAGAGTGTTTTTGTCCCTCCCTTTATCTCTCGTTCTGTTTCTCCCTGGCAAGTATATGTGAACTCTAGGAAAGAAATAATAATTGTACATACACACACACACAAGCTGAGCAAGACAATACAGACCCTTCCCTCAAGGAATTTACAGTCTGGTAGGAAATAACGCTCCTTAAATGCTGGTTGAAAGAAGTAGACGATGTGCACATGGAATGCCTCACCCAAAGCAGGCTGTAAAAGCAGAACAGCTGCATCTGTTGCTGTTTAAATCACACATATAGAGTCAGGGCCATTCTGTAACTAGTTCACTGGGACACAGAGTTTTCTACTATATCTTCTCTGAACTCACCCCTATAATATCACTCATCACATTATATTTTGTTATCTGTATAGCAATAACTAGTTTTTTTATTTCATTTTCTTTTATACATTCAATCGCATTATTGTTTGGCTTACAAAATGGATATTTCAACAGGTGAACATTTCTCCCTAGTACAGTTGATAAAACTATGAAATATCTTCAACAGATAATACCACATTTCTTTGTGCCATTAATGGTTTGCCTCCCTATTTTCTTCTAAATGTCTTTGCTCAGACCCTCCTCTTTCACACACACTAGATCTGGTATTTACATCTGTATACTGTGTTTCTATAACCTCTAGTCAATTAGTTTCCGTCACAAAGTGTGGACACTTGGTATATATTAAGTGGGGACATACAATGCTTATCCTTCATAGCAAATACTAGTTTTTAAAGCATTTGCCAGATGCTGTTCTAAATAACTTACATAAATTATCTCTCTACCTCTTTTTTTTTTTTTTTTTTAAGAAAGTAAGCATTTGGAAATCTTATTGCAACATAGCTCCAGTAACAGGATTCTTAAAACAATTATCTTATTTTCTTTTAACTTTTTATTATGACTAAAAGCACATAACTTTACCATCTTAATCATTTTTATTATGACAGAAAGAGTTTTTTTAAGAGAGAAAGAAAGAGGGATATTTTGGGCAGGGTTTCACCACTGCAGTCCACTGTCCATCCTCCCAGTTAGAAAGGATTCCAGGCACATGCTACCACTCCTGGCATGCTCAGGGTGGCCCAGGTTCTGAACTCCAGTCTCCCATAGCCCCAGCCTCACACAGTAGCACCCTATCACTCACACCACCACGGCTGGGTTCTTGTCATTTTTAAGTGTGCTGTTCAGTAGTGTTAAGGATATTCACATTGGTGTACAACTTTTCATCTTGCAAAACTTAATCTCTATACTCATTGACCATTCCCTCCCAGTCCTTGGCAACCATCTTTTGACTTCTTGTTTCTATGATTTTCTCTGCATTAGATACTTTGTATGATAGATGCAGAAAAAGCATTTAATTAAACACAACATCCTTTGTTATATGATTGAGACTCTCAGAAAAATTGGCAAAGAAGGGACATTCATCAACACAATAAAAGCCATATATGACACCCCATAGCTATCACCGTACTGACTGGGTAAAAACTGAAAACTTTCCCACTCTAATCTGGAACAAGACAAGGTTGCCCACTTTCTTCATTCCTTCTTAACATAGTAGTGGAAGTCCTAGCCAATGCAATCAGACAAGAGACTAAAATAAAATGCATTCAAATAGGAAAAGAAATGAAACTATCTCTATTTGCAAATGATCTGATTATATACATAGAAACCCAAAAGAATCCACAAAAAAAATTCCTAGAAGTGATAAATGAATACAAGAAAGTGACAGGATACAAGATCAGCATACAAAACTCTCTATAGTTTTATACACCAACAATGAACAAACTGATGTAGAACTGAAGAAAGCAATCTTATTTATTACAGCCCCCCCCCAAAGAAAGATACCTAGGAACAAACTTAACCAAAGAAGTGAAAGACCTTTACAAGGAGAACTATGAAAAACTTTAAAAAGAAATCAAAACTGATAACAAAAAATGTAGAGAGTCACTTTTATAACTGGTTTATTTCACTGAGTATAATGTTGTAGAATGTGACAGGATTTCCTTCTATTTAAAGACTATATAATAGTCCATTATATGTGTAAACCACATTTTCTTTTTTCTAATTTTACATTATTTTATGATTTCTCAATTACATTTAATTGTCACCTTTATGGTGGACAGTATGGTTTTTCAAAGCAAGCATGCAAAGTGTGATAATCAAATCTAGGATATTATAATATACATATTCATCCATCCATTGATGGACATTTCGGGTATTTCTAGATCATGGCCATTGGACTCACTTACTCTTTCTTCATGACTGTTTTGTTTCATATTTTGGGGGGAGAGATTTTTGCTACAAGGCACATGAGCTCACTGAAGAGATAGATGGAGAGAGAAGAAGCAAGAAATCACTCCCCAAGGGGAATGGCCACAAAGAAATCTCTTCTCCTCCATTCTCCTCTCAGGACTTTGGTTACTCATACACACAAGCCTGGTGTGAGTTTCAAGTCTCTGGATCCAGGACTCAAACTGGCCCTGTGGGAGTCCAGCCCCTTAACTACAATGCCACCTGCTGGCCTCTCTTCATGACTGTTTTATAAATAAGGAAATTGAGGCAGTAAGGGAGTCATTTTTCCAAGATCATGCATAGCAGCAGAGACAGGCAATTTGCCTCAGACTCTATGATCTTAACTGCTATGCTGTACTATATGAAATAATACTAAAAAGAGTCATTGTGGACAGCTTTTACTCTAAGTACTTTATTTATTCTGATTCACTCATTTTCCACCACCAAGACTGTGAGCTCCTTGAGGTCAAGAATTCACCTTTACCTAGCATAGCACTGGTCACACCGTATTCAATACACATGAATGGGATGCATAAATAAATGTAAGAATGAATATTTTGCTCAAGTATGAGGAAAATATGGGAGCAGACAGTAAAGAATGAATAATTCTACATGGGGTAAAACTGAAAAAGTTAATATTACTTGTAAGGGCTTTGAAGAGTGAATAGAAGCTCACTGACCAAAGACGAGAGGAAAGGTATTCTGGACAGAGTAACACGAGTAAAGTTGTATGCAAAAACCACTATGGTTCAAGGTTAGTAGGTAGCATGGTGGTTAAGCACTGGACTTCCACACAGCTCATCACAGTTCAAGTCCCAGAGCTGGCAGCTTGCTTTCTCACTTTCTCTCTCCCTCTCTCTCTCTCTCTCTCATCTCTCTCTAATAAGTGCTTGGTGCCCTATAGCAAATTTTTTTAAATGATGATAATAATAAATAAACAGTTCTTTAAAAAAAAAAAGAAATAAAAAGAAACAGACAGACTGTGGGTTGGTCTGCCTGCCACACTCAATTTCCCCATCTATAATAGCTTGTGGTGTCATTCTCACAAGTTCTGAAAGAGGAAATCATTTTACCATATGAATCTTTCCCCTGAGAGAAAGTGACTGGAATATATAGATGCATGACTAACCCAAAGAACTGAATGCAACCAGTTGATATCCTCTTGAATTTTTAACTAAGAGAACCAGAAATTGAGTCCAAATGTGATAAATGCTTGAAAGTACAGGTCATACACTGGGCAGTTATCCTTTGCAAAATAATGAGTTAGCAAAGAAAGAAACAGAAACAAAGAGAAGCAGGAGAATGCAGGGGGGAAAAAACATGGACAGAAACAAAGTATGAAGCTATGTGATCCTGGAACAAAGAGGGACAGCAGGTGGTGTAATGGTTATGTTGCTGGACTCCCACATGGTCGATCACAGTTCGAGTTTCAGACCCAGCAGCTTCAAACTCACACTGGCTGTGCGTGTGTGCATGCCCAAAATCCCAAGAGGAGACGGAAGAGAAAGGATTGTGGCATGACCATCCCCCTGAGGGGTGATTTCTCTCTCTCTGTCTCTCTCTATCTCTCCAGCGAGCACACATATAAAAATCTCTCTAAAAAGGGAGGGGGGTAAGACAGACTTTCTGCATCTACTTTCCAATTCCCAAGACCACATGGCCCAACGGTTTGTTTCCTGCCTCTGACATCTGTAACTTGCCCATTGTATCCTCCTAATAGATCCTATTGACTTAGGCTACCTTTAAAGACCTTGGTTGTCAAGAATTGAAATCAGAAAAATGCATACCATACTGTGGGAATCATGAATCATTTGATTTGGCTAAAGCGTTGGGCAGATTCAATAGTATTCAGTTCAACAAATATTCATTGCACACCCATGATGGAGAAAAGCTACAAGCCTTTCCACTAAAATCTGGAGCACAACAAGCCTGCTTCTTCTTCCAGGTAGGTAAGAGCCCTTCCACTCTCTGCAGACCTTCGATCCATCTCCAACCCCTTTCCCTGCCATCTCCTCAGCCCACACTCCACTCACACATCAGCCACTCTACAGAGACACAGCTACTCTTTCCAGCCTCCTTTTCAATTCAGTGTCTTTTTCTCCAGGAAAGAAAACAGACATCTGAGAATTAGCCTTGGATCGTTAATTAGCATCCCTAGGATTACAGGAAAAAAACACAAATTATCCTTTTTTCTCCTCAAGGTAAAGTGAAGCATTTGCTCCTCTAGATTTTACATCATTTACCTGTGTCTTCTTAGTTAATTAGCTACAGCTGCAATTCTGGTTGTTAAAGAAGCCTGTGTTTCTCTGGGCCTTGCCTGGGAAGTAAGG
>NW_006159968.1:3100601-3124761 GCF_000334495.1 Tupaia belangeri chinensis | reverse complement strand
AGCGGTTTCACAGAAAGGTGGGATAGTCGAAGATGAGGCAGAGTTTTCTTCCAGGACATTGTGCTGAAACTGAGAAAAGAGTGTGCTCAGAATGGCTGAGGTCATAAGCCAGGAGGGTGGGAAAGTGCGGGGACTCAAAATGATGGGAAGAGAGTGATCCAGGGATTGTGGTGGTCACCAATGTATGTGCCACCTCCATCTTTATCTGGAATTTCCTCTGGGGTCACCTCATCTAAGTGATCAAATGATCCAACCTAAACAGAAATGGGCTTAGTGCGTCAAACGAGGCCAGAGACTTTGCTGAGATTTAACTAAGACCATTTTCAAAAGTTTTCTTAGTTAAAATGTGAGTATTCTATCTTTCTTCAGGAATGTGGGGGTGTGATGACCACATAATTTAAAATAGTGAGGTCCTGCAGGTATGGTGAAGGTTAAGGTGCTAGAGTTCCCGTGGCCGGCTGTAGTAAGTCCTGGACCTAGAAGCTTGAAAAACAAGCTGGGCCCATGTGCCAGCATGCCTGAAATCCCGAGCGGAGGACAGAGGAGAAGGGATTATAGCATGAACATTCCCACCGGAGGGACAATTTCTCATTTTCCCCTCCCTGTCTCTATGTCTCTCCAGCAAGTGTATGCACCCTATGGCAAAAACTTTTTTAAAAAGAAAGAAGAAAGGAAAGAAAGGAAGAAAGAGAATCCTAGTGAGGTTCGGGGTACTCACAGAAAGGCAAATGTTATCCTAACTCAGTTATCTGGATACCAAACTGGTCCAACAGTGATGGGCAGCAGCAAAGTCTTCTCCAAAATAGTACTCTAACTGTTCTGCTGAGACCTAAGGAGAGCATCTCGGCCCTTCCCTGTGTAGATCCTATTCCTTATTTTAACAAACATTTATCTAGTGCCGACTGTGTTCCAAACGCGGTGCTTGGCATTGGAGAGATGAGCAAGCCCAGCAAAACAAGTGCCCTAGAAAAAGTGGCAATTTGGTTGGAGACATAATTAAACAAGCTGTTACAATGTAACTGAGAATAGCCCTATCAGAGTGTCAAGGGATCACAGAACAGGGACATTGATTTTTCTGTTGTTGTGTATCAAATTACCACAAGTTTAGTGACTTTAAAACACACCTGGGTGTAACTTCACAAGCCTGTGTGCCAGATCTGGGAGGTTCCACTAGGTTCTTTGCTCAGATTCTCTAAGTCCAAAATCAGGGTGTCATCAGGCAAGGCTCTTCTCTGGAGGCTAGGGAAGAACGGGCTCCGAGCTCAGTCTGGCTACTAACAGAATCTATCAGTAGCTCCATGGTGGTAGGACTGAAGTCCACATTTCCTTGCTAGCCGTCATGGGGTCCCTCTGCTCCTAGAAGCCACTGCAGTTCAATCCCACATGGCTTTCTGTATCTGCAACCAGAAATGAACTTCAAGTCTTCGAATCTGATTTTCCTCCTTCGCCTTATTCTTCTATCTCCAGCCAAAGAAAGTTCTCTTCTTTTAAGGGCACATATGGTTGGGCCAACCCAGATAATCTCCTTTTAAAATAAACTCAGTTTGGGACCAGTAGATGGCATAATGGTTATGTCACTGGACTCTCACGTAGTTGACTGTGGTTCAAGTCCCAGACCCGGTGACTTAAAACATGTGCATGCATGCCTAAAATCCTGAGAGGAGACTGGAGGAGAAAAGATTGCATGGATGCCCATCTCCATGGGGGAAGGGGAGGTTTCTCGCTTTCTGTCTCTGTCTCTCCAGCAAGAGCACATGCCCTATAGCAAAAATCTCTCTTTACATAAAATCAACTCAGTTGGGATTTTCCTTACATCGGCCATTTTCCTTCACAGCAATACCTAGACAGCAGTACCTAGACTGATGTTTGATTAAATAACAGGCCATAGGAATCTTGGGAGCATCTTTAGAATTCCACTTACCGCAGCAGGGCCCATAAGCCAGACCGTGAGAATATACACTGAGTTATAAAGCAGCGGAAGTTAGCCAGGAAAGAAAAAAGAAATGATAAAGAGAATGAAGTTCTCAGCCAAGAGCTGAGCAACGTAGATTGAGGCACAAAAGAAAAGGGGTGGGGAGGGTGAGATGAGAATAGCTGGAGTGAAAACCGAAAGGTCAAAGAGTAGTGAAAAGGAAGCTGGGGTAGAAACAATGGCTCATCATAAAGGAACTGGTAAGCCTTGTCCCACCTCCCAAATCTCACTCAAATCTATCTGGTTGGATGAGCCCAGGTTAGCTGCAGGCATGTCTGACCCTGAAGTGAGCAGCTCTTCAGCTTCTGCAGGAGACAGAGGTCTCCTAGAAGGCTGGATGCTCTAAAAGGCCTGGGCTCCAGTACACACGAGGCGCTCATGGTGTGTTCTCTTCCCTTCCCTGCATCTTTCTGTGCAATCTGTTCTCTTGAATCCTAATTCATGAATCCATTCCTTAAAAATACACTGGGGGAGCACTTTTTCTGCCTGGAGCTGTTATGCACAAAAAGAACTATGATAAATAGGTTAGCAGTCCATGCATCTGAGGAGCTCACAGTCCAGAGGGAGAAACGGATGTGTGACGTCAACACAAAAATCACAGAGCACCTGGGCAATATGATAATCGAGGTCAGGGAGTTTGGGAAGCTTTCCTTCATAATGTAAAACTCACAGGCCCTTTGATGGCCTGGTAGCTAAAGCAGCTGGACCCTACGTAGCCAATTGCATGGTTTGAGTCCCTGATCTGGCACTATGAGAAACATACTAGGCATGTGTGCATGGGTGCCCAAAATCCCAAAAAAGAAGGAAAAATGGAGAAGAGATTGTGGTGTGACCCTGCCCAAGGAGGCATGCATTCGCAGTCTCTCTCTCTTTCTCTCTCCAGAATGGACTTTGGAAAATTAAGACAAACAAGCAACACTCACTCTTGCCACTTGGTCCTTACATCAGTAACTGAGTCTCCTCATCCCCGAACAGAGATGATGAGAGCACCTCCCTCCCAGAGTTGCCATGGGGTAATGTGTCCTCCGGGAAGTGTCTGCCTGGGGACAGGCAGCAGGAAGTGTCACTCGATATTATTCACAGGATCAAAGATTTACTCAACATGTATTTGTAAATATGAGTTATATATATTGAAAAATTCAAATCTGTAAGAAAAAAAGACTCTAGTCTATGGCATCCCTTTTCTTGCTGTCCCCGTCATGCCTTCATCCAGCCCCTACATAAATGCCCCCTTCTTTAACAATCGTTCTTCACATTAAACCCCTGCTTCTCTACTACTTGTACATATTAATCTGGGGGCAGAGGAGTCTTGGATGAAATTAAGAGTTTCTCTCCCTTTATTATATAAAAGTCCCTTCAAGTAGGACAAGACAGTGCTCACGGACACCCCTGTCCTCCTATTCTGCCTCCCTTCTCATCTCCTTTGTCTGTTGTGGCTCTCATTCCATCTCCTTGTCCTTAGTAAGAATCGCTGTCATTTTATTTCAAGCGGGTTACACATGCTAAGCACTTTTCATAGATGATGTGCACGTTTCAAGCCAGCCCCACAGCCTAGTGGCTAAGAGAACCAGATCCCACATGACTGGCTGAACTTCAAATCCCAGCCCTAGGAATCTTCCACATTTCAACAGGATGATGAAATCAAAGAGAAAGGTTTGTGGCATGACAATACTTCAATGGGGGAGGGGCGTTCTCTCTCCATCTCTCTCTAGCCAGTGCACGCACCCCTGCAATTAAAATACACATCCACATATAAAGATAATGTCAATGTTTTCCTATGACAGTTAAATGGATTTTACCATCTTTCTTTTTTTTTTTTTTCTTTTTTGGAGAGGTTTTTGCTATAGGGTGCGTGCGCTCGCCAGACAGAGAGAGATAGAGAGACAGAAAGCGAGAAACCACCCCAGGGGGGTTGGCCACGCTGCAATCTCTTCTCCTCCATTCTTCTCTCAGGATTTTGGGCATGCATGCACACGCGCCCAGCATGAGTTTAAGCCGCCGGGTCCAGGACTCGAACCGCGGTCGACTACATGGGAGTCCAGTGACATAGCCATTATGCTAACTTCTGGTCCCCATCTTTCTTGATGTTTGTCATTTATTGATCATGAAAAAGAAGCTCAGAGAGGTGGAGACGCAATTCCAGAACAGCACAGCACATGAAGAGCACAGATGGAGTTTAAACACAGACTTCTAAGTCCTGTTTTTATCACACCTTTATTTTGTCTCCTAATCCAACATATGTCAAATCAACAGGGTGATGATCTTAAAAGAAATGTTTTAGATAATTTTCCACAATTCACTTCCCACATGTAGAAGCAACTTGTAGTTATAAAAATCAATCAAGGCAGAATTTAATTTGGAGAGGTGACAAAACTTCGTAACCTACAAGTGGCTGAATTGTCACGCCATAAGGGCCTTAGTCTCAGAACACGCCCATCAGTCTTGGCAAACAAGGGGCTTTGATTGGCCTATTAAGTGCTTTTTCCTGCACTGAGCTTTAGCCCCAACTTCTCTAAAAAGAAACCATCCCCCCTTGCTTCCAGCACTTAACAATTTTACAGGACACACAAATACAGTGACACTCTCACATGCCAAGCATAGTGCTGGGCATGTTCCCAGATGTTCCCAGATGCTATATTTTAACAACAAAAAATTAGTCTTTTGACCCCATTTTCAGATCACTATACTGAGGCTTCAACAGGTCAAGGGCCTTGTCTCCAGATACGTAAGTCTTGTGTAGCTACACACAGAGGTAGGTGTATTTATTTAGCAGCTGCTTACTCACTGTATCCTATTCTTTCCTGAATCTGTAGGGCCTATCACAGCACACAGCAGGTGCTGATAGATCCATGCTGATGTTGAAATCGGAAACACTTTTCCTCTAGAGAGGCCCTGATAATGTCCTTAAAGCAGAGACAGAAAGAACAAAGCAGGTTTCATTTATAACCTCTCAAAAGATTACTGTCTGCTCTTTATTCTTCCTGAGGCATAACACTGTATTCAAAAGAGACGGAGCCATGCATCACACCAGCCAGTTCAGCTACTGAGTAGCAGGCTCAGGTAGAGTGAGTTATTTGGTTTAGTGTGTCTTTCAATTCTGGAGATTTATGGGGTGCAGTCATAAATGCAAAGAGCTGAAGGAGAAGGTCCTAGTAAACTGCCATGTGGCTGATTGAGGGAGGGAGCACAGACACAGCTGAGTTGACAGAGCGCTCCCCTGAAGGCCAGCACTCTGCCTCCACATCCTTATCATCTCTAGAATAGACCCAGAGCAGGTGCAGGTCTTTCGAATGGACCAAGGAATAGGCAGGTGGAGTTTTACTCCTTTTCGAAACAATCTTCTCTCAAGGGCAGATGTTCAGACTTTACACCAGACAGACCTGAGTTCAAATCCAGCTCCAGCAGGTGACTGCAAGTAAGTCACTAACCCCATCTGAGCCTCAATTTTCTCATCTATGAAGTCATTAAATCACCTATTGAATCATTTAATCTTTCATAGTGTCCTAATGGAAATCAAGTCTGATGACATATTTCAAGCACTTGGCCTTTTTTCATTCAGTAAATACCTGCATCACAGCACTGCGCCTGCCACGAAGCCAAAAACCCAAATGTTCTTTAGCTGCTGTCTTAGTGGGCGAGAGCCACTGTAACAAAGACTACAGATGGGATGGCTTAAATAGCAAACATTTATTTTTCATAGTCCTGGGCTCTAGAAAGTTCAGCATCAAAATGACAGACAATATGATTTCTAATGAAGTCCTTCTAACTTATAAGTAGCTAGCTTCCATTATGTCCTTGCCTGGCAAAGACAGATTTTCTGGTATTTCTTTCTCTTTTATAAGGACACTAGCACTTTCAAATTAAGGGTGCATTCTTTTTTTTTTTTAGACTTTTGCTATAAGGCACATGTGTTCACCAGAGAGACAGAAAGAGAGAAATCACCCCCCAAGGGGATGGCCACGCTGGGTGCAATCCCTTCTCCTCCATCCTCCTCTTGGAATCATGGGAACATACCCACATGTTCCCAGCATGAATTTTAAGCCTCCGGGTCCAGGACTTGAACCACTGTTGACTATGTGGAAGTCTAGCAATGTGACCATTATGTCATGTGCTGGTCCCTAGGGGCCCAGTCTTATGACCTCATTTAATCTTTATTATCACTTTCTAGGTAGTATCATCAAATATAATCACATTGTAGGCTATAGCCTTAACATATTTTAAGGAGGACACGGTTTATAGCAGCTACTCTCTGGGAGAGTTGAGTATTGGAAGGAGCCAGTCTGGAATTAGAAGAAACCAGGATGAAGACTTGACAAGTAGTTGGCAGAAGCAATGTCCTTCCGTGTTCACTTAGCAACACTCAGATTTAGTGTTGCCTCTGAACTCTCATCACTAAATTAAGTATGTCCTGCTCTGAAGTCCCTTTGGTATTCCTCATTTATCAGTTGAACAGTGTCTCACTGTTCATTTGTCTCCTCCACTGCAGTTCAAGCATCTTGAAGGCCAGGACTATATGGATCTCATCTCTGCATCAACCAGAGCGATAGTAGGGATACAGTAAATAGTGGAGGAGTGGCTAGATGGATAAGTAGATGGGTGAACAGATGTTGTCCCAACAGAAAGGCCAAACACAAACGCAGGAGAATTTGAGACTTGAGAGTCTCAAGTAAGTAGTTGGTATCAGAGAGCACTGTCAGTGGGAGATCTCTCATGTTCCTGAATTGGGTTTTAAGTCATGGTCTTAATTTCTAGGGATAAGGTTGACAAGAGTTTGGCAAGCCATACTTGCCAAAATATTTGGTAAGAATAAGACTGAGGTATCATGTAGCTCACCAAAGCGGGAAAGAAGCAAAGACAAAGGATATCAGGAACAAGCCAGAAGGCCATGGTGTGATGGAGCCCTGCCACACTGGCCAAACAGCAAGAACTTTTAAGGCTGAACAGTAGCTGTAGGAGGCCTTGGGTTGGATAAATACTCCCATGGCTTAAGGCAACATTGGTCTTGGGAATTGGAATTGGAGCTGCAAACATCAAGTCCTCAGTTATGCAGAAAAGCAGGCCACTCCACCTGCCCCTGTTCTGGGTGGTAGGTTGGATAAGATAGAATTCTGCATGTCTGCCAAGGGCTACTCTGAAGGGCTAAGAGTTAGCCTTAATTTCTTTGAGACTAATATATTTCCCTGCTTGCATGTCTTCAGGTTGTCAGCCAATGCTCTAATGGGACTTAGATCCCTGATGCTGTACTAGCTAAGAAGCAAGAGAGAACTGGGTCTGAGATGACTCTTTCTGTGAAAAACAGAAGGAAAAAAATAAAAAGATGGAGAGTGTGCATAAATTTGGAACAACAAAACTAGAGCAAATGAAACAAAATAGCTACCATTTACTGAGCGCCTGCTGTGTCCTTGGAACTGTATTAATTGCTTCCCAAATACTCTCATGTAATGAATTCCCACAGCAACCCCATGAGGTGGGTTATACTCGTTTGACATTTGAGGAAGGAAACAACTTCAGAGAGATTAGGTGACTTTCCCATAGCTAGCAATTGGAGAAATTGGGGAAAGATACTGCACTTCACATTATTCCACATGGCTTCTTTAATGCCACGGTAGGTTGAACAATACCCCACCACAAAATGTACACATCGCAATCCCAAAACTTGAACATGTTACTTTACATGGCAAAAAGGACTTGAAGATACAATTGAGTTAAAGATTCAGAAATGGAATATTATCCTGGATTGTCTAGGTAAACCCTAAATGTAACCACAAGGATCCTGTAAGGCAAAAATGTCAAAGGAGGCGGTAGGACATGAAAACAGAAACAAGAGGTTGAAGTGACATGAGGACAACACCATAGGATAAGGAATGTGAACAACTTTCTGAAACTGGACAAAGGAAGGAAACGGATTCTTCTCCAGAGCATTCAAAAGGAACTAGCCCTGCCAGCACCTGCATGATATTAACATCTAGCTTCCAGAATTATAGGTAACTACATCTCTGTTTCTGTTTATGGTAATTTGTTACAGTGGCCAAAGGAAACTAACACAAATAATAATATTTAAAAATTCAAAGACAGGGTAGGCAAAGACTTCTTAAGCAAGACTCCCAAAGCACAGTCAATACTCCCAAAATTGACAGGAGTGATTATATCAGATTATGAAGTTTCTGCACAGCAAAGGACACAGTAATTAGTGTGAATCGACAATCCTCAGAATGGGAAAAAATTTTTGTTAACTATGTCTCAGATAAGGGACCAATAACCAGAATACACAAGGAACTCAAGCAGCTTACCCAGAAGAAAATGATTAACTCAATTAAAAGATGGGAAAATGAGCTGAATAAACAACTCTTTAAGGAAGACATTTGAACAGCCAAAAAGCATATGAAAAAATGCTCAACATTACTCATCATAAGGGAGATGCAGATCAGAACCACAATGAGATGCCACCTAACCCCAGTCAGAATGGCAAAGATAAAAAAAAAAAAAAATAAAAAAATAAATAAACAGAAAAAAAAACAACAACAGATAAGTGCTGGTGGGGATGTGATAAAAGGGGAAATTTCCTACATTATTTGTGGGAATGTAAATTGGTCCAGCCACTGTGGAGAACAATATGGAGGCTCCTCAAAGACCTTAAAACAGAACTACCATATGATCCAGCAATTCCACTCCTGGGTATCTACCCAAAGGATAGCAGAAAACTCCGTCAGAAAAGCGCTTGTGCAACTATATTTATTGCAGAATTATTCATGATTGCCGAGACATGGAACCAACCCAAATTTCCACAAACAGATGAATTATTGAAAAAGTGTAGCACATATACTCCATGGACTACTATTCAGTCATAAAAAAATAAGACCCTGACATTTGCTAGAAAGTGTATGAACATGGAAGATTTATTGCTGAGTGAAGAAAGTCAGGCTATGAAACAGAGACATTGTATATCTCCACTTAACATATACCAACTGTATACAATCTATGGTAGAGACTGAAAGACTGGAGGACATAAAAGCATTGAACATTGTTATGGACACTGGGGACAATACAGAAGGAGGGTGGGAGAGGAGAAGGGTGCAGAAAGGGAAATTTGGGGAAAAATGTAGAAAGAGGACATTTGTGGGACACAGATATGGTTTGTTGTCTGTTGATAATGTCATGTATAGTATTCTCAACTTGCCTGGTGTATAGTGTCTATCATGTTGGGTAAAAGCTCTTTACAATCTAAATAATGTATAGCAATGGAGTGTATAAATAATAATAATAATTAATTTAAAAAATTCAAAGACAGGCACCAAAATGTGCTTGAGATAATACTTCCTAGAGAAAAAATATTTTTTTAATTTGCTATAGGACCTGAGCACTCACCAGAAAGGAAGGAACAGAGATGGAAAGTAGAAAGCACCTTCCAGAAGGAATGGCTATGCCACAATCCCTTTCCATTCTCTCCTCAGGATTTTGGGCACATACATGCATACTAGGCATGCTTTTTAATCTGCTGGGTCCAGATTTAAACCATGCAGTCAGCTATGTGGGATCCAGCTACCTTAACCACCATGCCACCAGCTGACCAGAGAAAAATGTTTTAAATGAGAGAAAAATGTCAACTGTTTTAATTCTAGAAGATACTGTAGAGTAGATGATAACCAACCTCAGTTCACAATAAAAACAAGACTTGCTCCCTCTCTTCCTAAAACTGCCGTATGTTTATTTCAACTCAATAGAGGGAATTCCCACTGAATTTTTTAAAAGAATATTAATTTATTATTATTATTATTATTATTATTATTGAATTTGTTGTAGGATACATTCACTCACCAAAGAGAAACAGAGATAGAGGGAAAGTGAGAAAGCAAGCCAGCAGGTCTGGGGCTTAAATCACAGTCGGCCATGTGAGAGTCCAGAGCCCTCACCAATGCTAAATTTTCGCATGTTCTCATGGTCCATGTCACCTTGACACTCTATGATATCTCAATTAAGTATTCAATTATGGCACAAGAAATGACATCTCTCATCACGTTGACTTAAATAGTGACTACCCAAGATATTATAAGGCCATGTACTTCTTGACTACTTCACCTAGGTGAGATGTGTACAAGAGAACCTCTCATAATCCTAATCCCATTTAATTTATACTGAGAACCTTGTGACTTTGACAGAACAAGGATTATTACTAATTCCCATTTTCAGATGGTTTTGACAAACTCAGAAAAAAAATCTAGTGGCTTGCTTAACGTTACACCAAAAAAAAAGACAGGATTTAAATGACTATTCATTTGATAGGGTTGCCATTAAAAAGTATTCACAGATGGGTTGAAAAATTGTAACACATATATGCTATGGAATATTACTTAGCTATAAGAAACAATAAGACCCTATCATTTGATTCAAAGTGGATGGATATATTAGGTCATCAGGAAAGTCATGATGTATTTTTCCATGGCTTTTCTATGTAAAAAACACGTCATGACTTTCCTGACAACCCAATAGAAGCCAATGTGAAATGAAGTAATCCAGACTTTGAAAGGTATACTGTCTATCCTCACACAATATGTACTGAATATCTGCACTCTGTGGCAGAAATTGAAAGATCTGAAGCTATGATAGAAGAGAGGATAAGTGTAGATATCAGAGACTGAAAGGGAGGGGAGTGGGTGGTAGAGAGCGATGTGTGGTGTGAAGGGAAGAAACATTTAACAGACAGAAAAATGTAAAGTTCTCTGTTAAAATAAATAAATAAATAAATAAATAAATATATATATATATATATATATATATATATGTGTGTGTGTGTGTGTGTGTATATATATGTGTGTGTGTGTGTGTGTGTGTGTGTGTGTATAGTATACATCATGATGGGGACTTTGTGTAAAAATGTGAAATCACATATTGTGAGAACATTATAATAATGTACATCATCATCGTTAAACACCCATCTGTGAAAGGGGAAAGAAAGTATCACACATCCAGTGACTTAAACAACAGAAATGAATTGTACTATAATTCTGAAGGACAGAGTCCAAGGTCAAGGTGTCACGGGATTGGTCTTTTCCTGAGGCCTCTCTTCTTGGATTCCACCATGACTGCCTTCTCCCTGTATCTTCACTTTGGACACAGCCAAGTCCTAATTTCCTTTTCTTACAAGGATGTCCATCACATTGGATTAGGGCTCACCCTAATGATCTCAGTTTAATCTAATTACCTAATCTTTGAAGATGCTATCTCCAAATATAGTTGCATCTGGGGATATTGGGGTTTAGGGCTTAAAGATATTTGAGGGATACACAGCTCAGACCATAACAATCTTTAAAATTCTGAATCACATTCATTTCTGTCTCTGTGCAACCTCTCAGAAAATGGCACAGTTCCTTCTCTGAAGATAACACCAATAACATGAACCTTTCTACTGTTATCACTCTAGGGTTCCGGATTTCTCCTGAGTCAAATGCTATGATCCATTTGCATATTCCAGAAGACCTGGATAAAGCGTCTGGGCTATCAGGACCAGGGACACCTACCTGGATTCAAGAAATTCTTACATAACCAGCAGAGGGAGAAGAGCCCTCTTCTGAAGCAGTGAAACCTCCCTTATCTGACAAACAACTCAAATTCAGAAAGCAGCAATTCTGCAGTAAAATCAAAAGGGATCTATTTTTGTGTCTTCTCAGTAAGGGATTGCTCTCTGCTTCTCTGACAGGCAAACTTTGAGCAAATAGAGTGCGGCTGGGTTGAGGGAGCTCCCTCACTGTGGGGACAGTGAAGGATGGGACAACTATGCCAGCTGTCTCCTCATGGGCCAGAACCGACCCTGTCACAGTGGAGGGACAAACATCACTCTATAACTGTGACCCTGGCTTGTCAAGAAATTTTTCAGTTTGATTACATTTTCAGTTGGGTTTTATTCTGAGCAATATTTGAGGGTGATACCTGTAGTCCCTATAAATGAAAAAACAAATTGCTTTGGCAGACTTAGATATTTCCCATGCAGGCAAAAAGGGAAAAAAAGGAAAAATTAAACAAACAGAATTTCTATTCTGAATGTCATAATCATTATGGCTTTGGGCAAAGACATTTTATAGCTCTTCCCACACCCACACCTTTCCAATACTCTTTTTCCCCAGCATAAACATTGACACTGTTTATAAATTTAAAGTTACATGTTTTATCACAAACATAAAATAATTAAATAATTTATTATAATGTCCCTTTCTCAAAAAATTAGTCCTTAAATTGAGAAAAGAGCAATAGTTTATTGACTCATCCCAAAGACAATGTCTAGATTTTTTATTAGAAGAAAAAAAAGGGTAACATGGTGTCTATTTTTCAACTCTCTGTTTGGTCCTCACTCCTCCACTCACACCCTATGAAAACTGAAGAAGGAATTGTTTTTCAGGAACTAATTATTATCATGTCTATAATTTAGTGAGCATTTACAATGTCCCACTAATTGTGTTAAATTTTTCATAAATGCTTTCACATTTAACCTTTGCAACAATTCTGTGGTGGCTATTATTAATGTCATGTTTCAAGAGAGAAGACTGAGGTCTAGCAACTTATGCAGTGCAGCCTAGATGGTGTAATACCTGTGGTAAGTAGAGTAGTAGCCCTACAAAGATGCTCACATCTTAACTCTAGAACCTGTGAATTCACTTATGTTAATTTACAGGGCAAAAGAGACTTTGTGGGTGTGATTAAATAATAATCTCTGAAAATGGAAGGGTCCCCTGGATTACCTAAGTGGACCCAATGTAATCACAAGGGCCCTTCAAGGAAAAAAAGCAGCAGAAGATGTCAGAGGAGATGTAACAATGAATGTAGAGGTCATAAGGATATGATTGCAGACTTCAAGGATGGAAGAATGAGGAAGGGGCTACAAGCCACGGGATGCAGGCAGCCTCTAGATACTAGAAAGGCAAGGAAACAGATTTTTCCCTCAATCTTACCCAGGGAACACAGCCCTACCAACACGTTGATCATAGCTTCTCAAGTGCCATTTCATACTTCTGACCTCCAGATGTGCAAAATTATAATAAGCATATATTCTTTTAAGCCACTAAGTTTGAGGTAATTTGTTATAAAAGCAATAAAATACTAATTCGGTACCTTCCCAGCTCTCCCTTTCCAATAATGAAAATTGATAATAAAAAATAAATAAATAAAATAAAATCCATATTTGCTTAAGGCCTTAGGGTCCTGCAGGCTTTTCATATCCTTTATTTCACTTTATCCTCTTAACGAGCTCCAGTGTTAGAGGTAAAGTCTGCCAAATCTTTAGATTAGCAGCGATATCATTACTTAGTTGAAATGGAGAAAGATGAGGGTTTGTTGGGATAAATAAGGACAAAGTCCAAAATAGCTAGACACTGGGCTTCATAGAGCAGGGTCTACTTAATTTAGTGCCTGACACACAAGAGACATTTAATTAATGTTAAATTGTTGCATATACAAGAAATCAGCAGATGGCGTAATGGCTACGTCAATGTACTCCCATGTAGTTGACCACGGTTCCAGTCCTAGACCTGGTGGCTTAAACTCACGTTGCGCACATGCGCATGCATACCCAAGATCCCAAGAGAATGGAGGAGAAGGGATTGCAGCATGGCCATCCCCTGGAGGGGCGATTTCTCGCTTTCTGTCTCTCTGTCTCTCTCTCTCTTTCTGGCAAGCACACGCACCCTATAGGAAAAACGTCTCCAAAAAAAGAAAATTGTTGCATATACAAATGGATGGATGGATGGATGGGTAGACACCGGTAGATGGATGATGCATGGGTGCATGGGTGTAAACACTGGTAGGCAGAAGAATGAAATGGTAGAAATAAATTACTTAGTATCTACCTTGCATGCAGGAGATGCTCAGCAAATAATAGCTACTCTTAGGCAATCTGGGCAGAGTTGATGGTATTAAGGTTAGGGTATTAGGAATGGTTATACACTGTCTTTCCTGTCACTTATACTTTCCCACAGAGTTTTCAAGAGTAGTAATGCATACATGCACATGCATGCACACACATGCACACACAGTAGAAGATAATCTAGGTACTATTTCATTGAGGGTTGCATGAGAACCAGAAATACCAGTTCAGAACTCTGTAAAGACAGATGACTTAGATTCACATAGGACCTAGTACTCTATTTCTCCTTCCCATATCACCACCACCATCCTACCACTACCACTTTTCTACCTCAGAAAGTTAACATTAGAACCACAAACTCAAACAATAAAGTAGGTGAAGACATGACCTAGCCTATGCATTTAGAATGTGGCTATTTATCCACATAGCCCCCTGTGAGACAGACAGAATGGTAAAGAGCCACAACTGGGCCTGGAACTGAGGCAAGAAGCAGAGTGAGAGGTCTTTCAAAGAGTGATTGCATCCCAGACCAGATCGTCAGGGCCATGAACTCTGCCTAATCAGATCAATGGCTTTTTCTCTATTTGATAAAAAATGAAAAGGTTTGAGAAGAGAAAGGTCAGGCAGGAGAAAAAGGTAGAATTATTATTCTGCTTATCACTACTAGTAATAGTTATGATGGTGTATGAGTGAATGGATGGGTCCTCTCATATCACAGACATAATAATATAGGAAAACCAGGGACAAAATACATAAAAGATAGTTCATTTGGGTAGCCCAAGGTTCTGATGAGAACTGTGTATATAGATGCACATATGTGTATCTATACACACACACACGAGCTGTTATGCTATATATACACATATATATGTGGTTGTTAAGAAAGTCTGATAGTTATTTGGGGTAGCTCAAGGTTCCAATGAAAAGTGTGTATATATATATATATATACAGATACACACACATACATATACATATATTTGAGCTGTTATGCTATATATAAATATACATACATGTATATGTATGTGTATATATATACATAATGTGTGTGTGAGGAAAGTCATGAAAGATAGCTTATTTGGGGTAGCACAAGGTTCCAATGAGAACACACACACACACACATATATATATATCAGCTCAAATATGGGTCATGTAGTATCAATATGAAAAAGAAAGAGCTGACATCTGACTCTGTACTATGTGCCAGGCATTTCGTATTATCCCATTTAAGCTTCAAAACAAATACTGAGCTGAAGGCTTTATCATTTCTATTTTAAGAAGAGGAGTCCAGTCCAAGGATCATAGACATTAAGCAACTTACTCAAGATCACTCAGCCAGGAATGGAGAAAACAAGTATTCCAACAGATGTGCTAGTTTCAAAGCTGTACTCTTCCTGTTGTCCCCAACAAGTTGAGTTTAGGGTTAAGTTTAAGTAATAGGAACAAATCAAAAGCAGGTTACACAATACTTAGATACTCTTTTTGTGTTCTAGGATGTAGAATTTCCTCTTCTAATATGAGCTCCCCCATTTTTTTCTGTGGGGAACAAGCCTGGCATGGTGAGGGCACCATTAGGAACCACACAGAATCCAACAGAAGAGAGTAAGCCAAGAGATGGAGAGTTTACCCAATGACAAAGTACTATCACCCAGATTCAAGCAAACTCAAAGTCAGTAACTCCTAGACTTTTTCACCTGCATAAGACTGTTCTGTAATTTATTCTCTTTGAGTAAATTTTAGTTTTTGACACATACAACAAAAAAAGTTCTGATACAGATAGGCACTTGCAACCTAATTTGGGGCTATTTTGTACATTCACATAGGCTGCCAGGCAGTCACTCAGGAATCATGGAAAGAAGGATCCAGACCTCTGAAATAGGAGATTGGTCCAGACTGTACAGGTTATCAGGGCCCAACCAAACAGACTGAGTTTTCAGATGATACTCAATTCTAGACAGGAATTAGAATGCCAGGCCTTGAAAGAGAGGCAGATGCCAGGGACTGCAGATGGGACCATTTGCCAGAGGCAGAGCAGACTACAACCCAAAGTTCGGTTCTGCCATATGCACACCATGCTCGTGAGCAGACTTACTTCAACAGATGGTTGGACTGAGGCAGCTGATGTACTTTTTGCTCCTGTTGGGTTCAGCTCGTGAACTCAAACAATCTAGGACTGCAGATGGTGCCCAACCTGAAACCCCACAGTAAAAAGAAACAGGCAGAAGGAGGCAGACCGTGAGCAATGAGATGGCCAAACATACAAGCAATGGAGAAAAAAAAAGGGACTTTACCGCCAATATACCCCGAACACTCCCTGATGGTCACAGATGACATAGTGACAATAGAAAGCAAGTGATGAGTAAGATTACAGGGAAGAGATGAGTTCATTTTCAGGTGCACTAGCAAAGTTATATTCTGGGGCTTATAAGGTGGAGGTTTTGATAGTGATGTCGATGGTGGTGGTTGTGATAGCAGGGTTTTGATGGTGGTGGTACTGATGGGAATGGTAACTATGCCAGTAGTGGTAACAACAATGGTGTTAGAGGTTATAGAGTGATACTGTTTATGAAATGTTTACTGTGATCCAGGCATTGTACTTGACCCATTATTTCATTTAATCCTCACAACCACCCTATGAAATAAGTATTATAAACCCCTTTTTAAAGATGAGGCAACAGACTCAAAAAGGTTATGCCATTTTCCCAGGAACACACACAGTAAGTAGAATAAGAGCAAATTTAAGTCCAAGAGCATTTCACTCCAA
Source organism: Tupaia belangeri chinensis (assembly GCF_000334495.1). NCBI lineage: Eukaryota > Metazoa > Chordata > Mammalia > Scandentia > Tupaiidae > Tupaia > Tupaia belangeri. Next base: position 3,108,176 of record NW_006159968.1, on the reverse strand, counting down.
AATGAGTGTCCTTAACCACCATACTTGCCCTCAACGAAGGTTGCTCTCAGAAGACTTCGCTCTCTCTTCTGTCCACTGTAGTATGTGTCACACCCATCCTGGGCATAACAAACAATGCAGCGTCTCATGTTTCCCTAAACTCATGGCATTTTCCAACACATTACTGTCTACAACCATGTTTTCCAACCTTTCAATTAGGAGAGCTTTTCTAACATCAGATAATCCATTGACTCCTCTGTGGGTGTACTTGTCTTTTTAGTATCATTGACCAAAATTTTAAAATACGTAAAAAAGATCTGTGCTAATATACACAATTAAAATTAAACACCATGTATATAATCACTGGAGCATTGATGTGTATTTGAAAGTATTCAACCATATATGTGAGTCAGAAACAGAACTCATGCAGGCCAAAATCAAGACTTCATGCCTTTGGGAATTGACTAACAATCCAAGGTCGAAAGAATGCCAACCTCCACTGGCATTATCTTGTGGGCTCTCTGAGGCATTCCTACAAAGGATGTGAAAGCAGATAGTGTTGGCCCATCAGAGAATGTCAGTGGGTAGACACTTGACCAATTCAGCGACATTCAGAGACCTAGAAATTTCTGATTGTTCCTTTTCAACTTTGGAGCTTTGGAGGTGTTTTCTAATATTCAATAAATATTTGGCTGACATGACCAAACATCAGGCTTTTTATCCCAGCTCATTTATTAGCATTCTGTGTATTCTTGGTCCAGGATTTGACCCTTCTAAGAGCTCAGTTTCCTCACCTTAAGAAGAGCCTTGAGCTAGAACTATATGGTTCCTTTCAATGTCAGATACTGTTCATGCTTTAGCAGTCAGTACATTTCCCCAGCCCCACTTCCCCAGCTATTTCTCATCAAAACTAACTGTACGTTAAAGTGCAACAAAAAAACTTGAACATGAGATTTTTCAAAATATAATATTCTACCAGAGAACTCATCCATAATACCACTGCCTTGTTGAATCAGTACAACAGTTTATCATTCCCCTCCAAAAACCAATCTGAGCATAAAAGAGCAATACATTCTTTTGAAAGGGTAGGTTTTATTCTTTAGGTTTCATCCTACTTTCCCTCTCCAATAGTAGGAAGACATCTTCAAGCAGTACCAAGCAAACAAGTTTTGCCTAGGACCACTCCACTACCTCCACCCACCAGGTGCAGTACCATCTTCTGGTGGAGAAAATGCTTACTTTTCCACAGCATCTCAAGTAGGAATCTGTCTCACAGAAAGAATTCACTAGGTTTGCAGCTTTCCATTTTTCATCAAAACCCTCAGTCAAGTAATTTGATTCATTCTGCAATCAGTATCCAACACATTACTATTCTGAGCTGGCAGTGGAGTACTGTGCAAAGATGGTCCACAAACAGGTTAAGGACAGAATAAATCAATTTGATTTAGTCACAATATTCTACTGCATGATCATTTCCCTAGTAGTTCATTTTGTATCATATTGTAAAAAAGCATTGGTCCATCGAAGATGGAAAATTAAAAAGAAAAAGTATTCTTTCATTACAAGTAGTTTGAAAAGCATTGAGTGGAGTATGCACATACACACCTACATTATTGTGCTATCATGGAACAATTGTATTCTCACTTATGATGCCAAGTTCCTTCATAGCATATGTTTACTGGTCATTATGACAGAAGGTATGTAGGGTGATATTAGAGTAGGGTTCAAATTCTGATTCTGACACTTACCTAGTAGGTACTAGGTAACCTTGGACAAGTTCCTCACTATTCTCAGCCCCAGTTTCTAGAAGTATAAAATGGGTATACTAACAGGACTTATATAATTTCTGGGAAGATTAGATGAGATAAAGTACACAAACTTGACTTGGAATCTAGTACATGGTAAGCATTCAGTGGTTGGTGATAAGGAGGAAGAGAAGGTCCCAAAATTTGATTAATGTATAGACTGTAGTCTTTACACACTAGAGGCAGACCAGGTATACAAACAGATGCTATTAGTGGGGAGAGAGCTGGGAAAGCAATAGGTGGGTGCCAGTAGGTGGGTGCCAGAAGGAGAGAGGAAGGAAAGAAAAGGAACTCTTCCTGAGACATTCAGGGTGGGCCTCATAGAAAAGATGCCATGGGCCTGCAACGTGGCATAGCAATAAAAGACAACACTCTGCAAGGCTGACCCACACAGGAAGGTTTCAGGTTCATGTCCAGAGTTCTCCCTGAATATACTAGGCACATGCGTGCCCATGATCTAGGGCTCGCTAAAGCTGGGTATGGATCATGGCATCGGGCCCACGTTGAGGATGCTGTTTCTTTTTCTGTCTCTCTCACTCATGGAATAAATAAATAAATCTTTAACAAAGATGTACCTGAGTAGGGATGGGAATGTTACATAGGTCTTCCAGAATGACAAGAGTGAAAGGAATTCCACACAGAGGTTACAGCATGTTCAAAGATATGGAGGACAAAATAAAATGTGAGTTCTGAGACCCTTGGCAATTCAGCATGTCAATATTGTAGGAGAAGGTCAGAAAGGGTGAGTCCTTTTAGAAGAGATTGCAGTTCTTTGCTGTGATCTTCTCATTGCTTAGCACAGATCAACTCAATGAATGCCTATGGAACAAAAGAGGCTGAGTGCTGGGAGCCGTACCCCAGCCGGGGTGAGTGCACAGCAAGGCGACGCGGGTGAACAGGAATCAGACTAAGACCTCATGCCCTTTAACATGTTCTTAGCCGGCTACACCCAGAGTAAACTCTGGACTGCAGCCCTGATAGCCAGAAGTCATGCGTATTTATTATGGAATTATGGAAGGAGTTTTACAGTAGTGGGATGGGTGAGGGGATGTAAGTGAAACACTTTGCTCTAAAAGGTAAGGCATTCAAAGTATAGGAATAATAATCATAAAACATGACGTCTGTTTTGTTTAGGTATAAACAGTCATCTTTTTTAGAACGAGGAAGTCCATTTTTTGGGTGCATCTTCTTCTTTGATCTTGATTACCAGGGAGGGTCTTTGGATGAGAGGGCTCCCAGGAATCTTGATCACTTTAGTCCCAGATTGACTTGAGAATTTGAGTCTCGGGTCAGTTTTTGAGAACTTTAGCTTCAGGCTAGGGTGGTAGCAATTACAGGAGCCTAGAAATAAATCCTGTCTGGTTTAGTAAAGACAAGGTTAGTATATACTAAAGTGAAATACTTATGTTATCTCTGGGGTAGTCTACAGCTAAGAGGGTGAGTCTACATAGGAAAGGAATGTGGTCTTGTGAGTATAAATGACTGACTTGAAGGTTATTGTGTACTTGGGACCCTCTACATACTGCTAATGGCTGTGGCTTGGGAAATGGAGATCTTCCCTTGTCCTGAGAGTAAGGGTTAAGGGTGGCTTATGGTCTTTGGGGTAACAGCACCTCGTGGATGAGTCCCTGAGCCCCTCCTGGCTACTGAGATCCTTTGCCTATTAGTAATCCTGAGTAGGAGAAGTGAATGTAGCATTCTTTATTGACATTTTCCAGGAGGGTGGGATGAGTCTAATGGGAGTAACTCCTGTTCACAGCCACCGCCCTACGCAGCTGCCGCCTTAGTGGATCCACATTATTTTAGGATTATTGTAAAAGTTATAGTAAGGCTGGGGGTGCCTTTATGGGGTACCAGGGTATGGCAATAAGGCCCATGGCAGAGAAACTGAGTGCAGGCCAGTACAGTAACACAATGGAAGTGAGGTCCAGAACTCGTAAAACTGTTGACCTTGAAAACAGTTCTCCTCAGCCAAGTCCTTGCTCTAGGCACAAGGGGCAGTTCTTTCATACTCAGCTTGTGTTAACTGCATGGTCCCAGCAGCTGAGTTCACATGTGCCCTGCTGGGGGTTTGGGCTTTGTCTTGAAGTCAATGAGAACCATTAAAGGGTGAAGAGGGGAGTAAATGAGTGACCACTGTGCCGACTGGAAGGGTGGATCAGAGGTGGGAGGGAGGCAGATGAGGGAGACCAATCACAACAACTCTTTGAGATGCAGTTGTCACTCATTTTAGCTCTGATTTACAGATGAGAAGAAAAAGTTTAGAAACTCCAATGTCCCACTCAAGGACCCGTAGACTTGTTAGGTCTGATTGATCCCCAAATCCTATGTCCATCCTAGTTTAGCCCACACAAGTCATTGATTATTTTATCTGTTCCTCCTGACGTTCCTGTTTGCATCAAGTACATTTATAGCATTCTGCAAGGCTGAACCATTACCCAAATCACAGAGAGGAAGACTGCTAGAAAGGAGAGCAGCTGCAGATGCATTTTCAGTCACTAGACTATGTGTGTATGAGCTCGTACGTCTATGTTGCTTCATGTTTGAGGATTAGCTCTAGCCCCAAATCATCCTGGAAAGGGGAATGGCCCCTGAGTGCACACATGGCAACATGTGCAAAGAGAAGACTTACGAACTCAAAGATGTCTAAAAACAGATGTGTCTGAGTGAGTTTGTCTATTAAGATAGTAATTCCAGTGTTCCCAGAAGAAACTATGAAGAAGGTGAGGAGACAGATGAGAGTACACTCTTGCAAGGAGGAAGTCAAGCAGATGATGACAAGGGTAACTGCCAGTCCCTGGAGGCAGCAGAGAAGTGCTGAGAGCTGGGACCAATCTAGACCCTGGATTTCTAAGTTCAGCTCTGGTCCTGATTCACTGTATAAATTTGGGGATATACCTTCACCTCTCTGGGATGCAGTGGACTTTAGAGGTGAGCTAAGGAGACAGGGTAAGACTCATGGTCAACTAAGAAGCTGTCTGATCTTAGTTGTATAACCAGTAGAGGTATTTTTAAAAAGTAGAGATCAACTGGAGTTCTGGTTATCAGAAAATACTTTCTAGAGGTGGCAGCATTTGCAGGACTGAAGGACTCAGCTAAGCAGAATAGAAAACGATGCTGTACATGAAGAGAACTGCTGAGGATAGCCATGGAGAGAGAAGAGGTGTATGCAGAAAGCAGAGGAAACCTATGCCCTACAGGAACAAAGAGTGTGTGCTGGCAAGGATCCAGGAAACAACGGGACTAGACAGGGTAGAATCAGAAGACAAGAAATATCAAAAAGACAAAAATGCAAGCAGACACATTTGCATTCAAAGAGAGGCAGCACCCTGTTGCTCAACTCCAGGACCAGCATCTGCATTGCCCTCTGAATGCTGTGTGCATACAATAGAAGGAAACAGTGAAAGGTGCCCCCCATAGCTGTACAACAGAGGGCTGATTAGTAGAGCATAAAGTCTCTGTGGCTTCTCTAAGCACCTGCTATGCCCAATACTGAGCTGGGTACCTGCTCCAGACTCTGGGTAAGCAGGTGTTCTGCTGTCTTCACAGGGAACACACCTCCCTTACCCAATTCTCTTAGGTGGCTAACTCTACCTCCTCTCCATTTTCCTCTCAGATCTGGCTTATCTTCCTACAGAAAGCCTATCTGATCCCTTGGCTGAGTGCATCATGCAATCGTTTCATATACTTTGTTTGTGCCTCTGCTAAGCACAGGCATGGGCTAAACACACAGATGGTGCCCCTCCTTAGGGGCCACTCACACTGAAAGACATCCTTATCACACTGTGTTGTAATGTATATTTACTGGTCTGTCTCTCTCACTAGACTATGAGCCTCTTGAGATCAGAGACAGTATTTTATTAAACCACACCTCTGTGGAACAGAGCTCAGGACAGCTCATTAGATATTAGCTGAAATTATTAATAGATAAAGTAGCAAATGAATAGACGAGTGAGAAATGAATGTACAATCTACCGAAGGACATAGAGGTACACAGCTAAAATTGAGTATCTTAGTTCTTTACTGTGTTGTTAATCATAAATACTTAAGACTAGGCCATTTATGAAGAATAGAGGTTTATTTGGTGCATGATTCTCCTGATTGGAAAGTTAAATAGCATGGAACTGGCATCTGGCCAGCCCCTACTGTATCATGACATGGCAGAGTAAGGTGGAAAGTCAGCAGACACATAGAGAGAGACTGGAAGGCAGCACTTTTATAACAATGACTTTTAGTGGAACCAACCCATTTCCATGAAAATGAGAATGCACTCTTCTTGAGATAGTATTAATCCATTAATGAAGGCCTAGTGGATTGTTTCTTTACTATTAAAACACCACCACTAGGACTGCTCTCGTACAGGTCTCACCACCTCCAATGACATTATATTAGGCCAAATTCTAAGACACAAACTCTTGGGAGACAGCCATTATCCAAATCACAGCACTGGGATTGACAAAAGTGGGAGGTGATAGAGGGTGGGAGCATATATACCATCATCCCTTCTCAAGAGTCCAGATTTAAACATCTATGATGTGGAAAGAAAACATTTTGATACTTTTCAAATTATTTCAAAGAGGCAAAAGAGTCCATTTCTCAATAAAATGTGATGTTCAGTCTGTGACCTTTTTGACAAAGGTCAAAAGTTCTGGCTGTAAGTAGTGGGAAAATACTGTGTTTGTGAATTCAAACCATAAAAATAACAATGCAGAGAAAAAGTGGAGCCGTAGGGCGAAGAAGTCTGAATTAGTATCAAATAGTTGTTCTACCATTTATTACTCACATATCTTGAAAAATTACTTTGTCTTTCCCAGGTTCAATTTTCTTCTCTGCAAAAGGAAGACAACAATAGAATCAAGCAAAGTAGTTTTTGATGCAAAGATGAAATTGCACATGAAAGGGCTTATTTGGTGCCTGGTTCATAGTAAGTCCTCAGACATCGGGGGCTTCATTGAGGGGCGTAAAAATTGAGGTGGAAAAGTGAGAGAAATAGAAGAGGGGATTTGTGAGAAGGAGCAGAAGGGCTATAGATTGTACAGACTGAGTAAGATTCTGAGTACCGATGTGCCTAGCACAGGCCTGGCACACAAAAGCATCTCAATACTTCTTAGTCACTTTTCCCTTCTTCCTCCTCACATAGGTTACAAGACATCACTTCTGAGACTGACCTCCCAAGAGCAAAGAAACAGATTTGTCAAAGGGTTCTTCAACCTCAGGAAGTTCCAAGCCAGAGGCAAGGGTGCCACCTACTGCACAGCAGCGGCATTTTCTTCCCTCCTCCACGGGCCATTTCTGAACAAGTCTGCCTCATCTGCAGGACTGCAGAGCTGACCGCAGGCCAAGGGCAAGCTGGGTCTATCATGGATGGAAAGATGTCATGCAAAACATCAATTCTGAAATGCTCTCCAGTGTCGCACTCTCCCTTTTTCTCCTCCCTCCCTAAAACATAAGCAAAGCTGACAAATTTTCCAGGGTCAAGATGACTCTCCATTTCCTCTCTGTGTACTAACTCACAGTCATACACTCTACAAACACTGAATTTTGGGGGTTCCTAGGGTGTTTTCTCTTCTGGGAATGCACCCCCCCACTCCCATCTCCATCTTATTTTATTTTGAGTGGTTTTCGCTATAGGGTGCGTGCTCTCGCCAGACAGACAGACAGACAGAAAGCGAGAAATCACCCCCCAGGGGGGATGGTCATGCCACAATCCCTTCTCCTCCATTCTCCTCTCGGGATCTTGGGCATGCATGCACACGTGCCCGGCGTGAGTTTTAAGCCACCAGGTCCGGGA
>NW_006159968.1:3098808-3100538 GCF_000334495.1 Tupaia belangeri chinensis | reverse complement strand
ACAGACAGAAAGCGAGAAATCACCCCCCAGGGGAATGGTCATGCCACAATCCCTTCTCCTCCATTCTCCTCTCGGGATCTTGGGCATGCATGCACACGTGCCCGGCGTGAGTTTTAAGCCACCAGGTCCGGGACGCGAACCGCGGTCGGCTATGTGGGAGTCCAGCGACATAGCCATTACGCTAACTGCTGGTTCCCCCATCTCCATCTGTTTCTGTTGAAATCCTACTCATTTTTGCAGCTCTCACTAGATTCCCTTGCTTTTAAGACAACTCCTCAAGGTTGGTCCTCAGAGCCCATGGAGAACTTTATGCTTGATGCTGCCCTATTCCCTCTGTCCTCACTCATTGACTGGCCCACTCCCACTCATTTTGAGGGGTCAGTTGTAGAAACAACTCCTTAAAAGTTTTTCCTAAACTTCCCACTCAACAGATTTACTAGCCTTCCTCTGCTTTCAAAATCACCCTGTTTTAGAATTGTTTATGCATATCTCTCTTCCAGTAGATGATGAGCTGTGTGTCACAAGGACTTTGCATCATTCACTCTTCCATGCTGCAGAGCATGGAAGCCTTCAATTAATATTTATCAAAGAATAAATGAATTAACAAATAAATTAAATAATCAACAAATTTGAGTGACTGGAACTCCTGTACTTATCATGTTTCAGGCAGTTACTAAGTCACAGCCTTTGGTCAGTCTCTTCATGTCTCTTGTCTGAGTCTCTCACCTGTGAAACTGAAGTGGCAACATCTACTCCCAGGGGTATAGCAATGAGCACAGTGAAGTTCCCGTCCACAAAGACTTACATACTAAAGCAATGGAAAGGGGCAGACAATTAATAAGGAATTACAGTATGGGATAATTTTGAAAGCAGAATAGGAAGGAACTTCCACACCACTTTGGGGTGAGAAGTAGAGATATAAAATGACAAATGTTGATTGAATACAGGGCAAGAAAATAAAGCTGAGTAAGAGGTATGGTGGTCAGAAATGATCACTTTCATAAGGAAGTGAGTCAACAACAATATGATTAGTTGGGGAAAAGCCATCCCACATAGAGGGCCAGGCAAGTACAAATATTAAGTTAACCCAGGTGATGGCATCTGAGGGGACCCTTACCTTCTTAGGTCCTTTCTCTTGTATGCACTTTCCCATAGATAAGACAAGAAACTCCTGCCAAGTGCAAACCCAGTGCATCTGAGAGACTTTTACTACCAGTCTCTGATGTCTTTCTCCCTGGCCAGTAGGGATGAAAATTCATCCCATACCTGTATGTCTTTGTTTTTTCTCGCTTGACCTAAGGGGCTGGGCAGCAAGTTACCTGCCTCTTCTTTCTGTTCTCTGTGATCTTCATTACTGATAGTTCTTTAAAGCATGATCTTTCAGCAAACAATCACCAAGGCAATGGGAGCCAGTGATGGAAAGACCATCAAATTTCCTTCCTTTTTTATTTTTAAAAATCACTTGAGCTGCATCATAAACAGCAGATAGGGGAGCAAGCTGGGCATAGGAAAGCCAGTTAGATGGCTATTGTGGCATTCACCTGGCAGTGCTGGTGGTCTGAGTTCAAATAACAGCTGGAGAAATGGAGAGATAGTAAGTAGAATTGATGAGACTCAGTAATTGATTAAACATAGTCCCATGTGGAAGGGGGAGAGCCTAAGAATTACTTCTGGCTGTCACTTCGGCAACCAGAGTTTGGCGATGTCACTCTCTGGAATGGAGAAAAGGA
>NW_006159968.1:3074899-3098777 GCF_000334495.1 Tupaia belangeri chinensis | reverse complement strand
AGGGAAAGATGGCATGTTTTCACAATATCTTGGAGTCTTGGTCTCTGTTAAGAAGCAATCAACAAGAATATGAAGGAATCCATTTTTTACAGAGTGGAAAAGATAAAACAAGTGTGAATAATTTAGAGGGCATTTTGACGCAGTACAAAATTAGTTGCAAAACAATGTCTGTGGGGTTGATGATAGCTCCAAAGAATGCAGAAAGGCTTTAGGCCATGGACCAGTAGCAGTAAGGAAAAAAGATAGGATTGTGATTGAGTTTTAAAGAATTAGATGGGTAGAGAAAAGCAAGGAATGAGTGGTGTGCAGGCTCACTACCTATACAAAGTCATAGATACGGGAGTGAGGAAAATGTGTCTGAGAAGCAATGACTCAAAGAAATATATAAACATTGTCCATAGTGGAGGTCCAGCCCTAAAATTGGTGAAGGAATCACAATACTGGTGAATATAAATTTTGGAAAGAGTTTTGTACAAAATGGGCACTAGTAGCTTTCTTGTGGAGCTTAGTAGAAAGTGCATGAGTTTTGGAATCAGATAAGCTTGCATTCACATCCTGGGGCCATTACTAGTGAGGGTTTTGTTGTTGGCCAAGTAAATTAGCCTCTGTGAATCTCAAATTCACTGTATAAAAATAGGGAAATCAGTACTTTGACTATTCTGAGGAACAAATGGGATGGTACAGATGAAAAACTCAGTGTAGTTTGATTCCTCCCTACCACCCTTTTGAGTTCCTGCTCATCTAACTTACCCAAATGAAGTATCTGAACATGGTCCTGTGATGTCATGTCAGCTGCTGACACAGACAGGATTCTTAAACATGTTTGCAAAAAAGAAACCACTATGAAGCAATCTGTACATGGGTGAGTTGTGACCTTAAGCCAGAACATATCAAATATACTGAATAAACTGAAAAAACTGTGGGCATCACTGTTGTGTAAGCATGGTTTCAGCTGCCTGCTAGTCCCTCCTCATGAACTCGTGGACTTACATCCTAGCATTCAGTGGAAGGACACAGCCTGGTCGGGGATCCTCGCTATCTCTGTTCTTTCCTGACTTTGTCTCTCTGCTTCTATGTCCAAAGGCCAGCACTGACTTTATCTGCCTCAGATTCGGCCCTGAAAGTTACCAGCTTTCAGCAGTTGGGGGAAAAAAAATGATATTCTATTACTTTTGCTCATAGTGTTTAAATTACATAGTTAACTTTTCATTGATATATTACTTTTCAAGACAAATTATTAAAAAGTCCATTTAATTTATCAACTTTTATTCCCACACCTATTCATATTCCCCTGACCACCTTACAAATGGGCAGCCATTTTAGAATTTTTGAAACACATTCTAACAAAAAACAACAACAACAACAACAAAACAAAAACAACAACAACAACAACAACAAAATGCCTTCTTTTGTGTGCATGTATTTTGTTAAAGGATTAAGTGACAATATATTTGGTCATTTCCAGTTCTGACTCCTCCTTGACTTCCTTTCCTAGGCTGGATGATAGACCCATGTTTTATTCATCTTTGTCTCTTGAAGGTTTAGAAGAGTCTCCATGGAGTAAGCCTCAAATAAATATAAATGAAAAAATAAACAAACTCAAAAACCCAAATGGTTCAGATTGAACTAAATTCTGCAATGTTCCAGAGACCTAAAGATTATAAGACTAAAATATTTATAGAACAATTTAAATGATTTAATTATGAGTCCTGACACAATTTGTCAATGCATTACTCAAGCTCTATACGAACTATGAAGAACAAATCAGGCCTTTCCTCAAGGACCTGAGGAATGAAAGAAAGGGTTTCAGTACGATGCAGTGATTGAGATTCTTGTAATAAATATTACCACTTCAAATTTTGTTCCAGGCTTCACTACACATTGACATACCTGTTTTCCCACAGTAAGAATTTTAGAGTCCTAAGTCCCATGACTAAACCCCCTTACAAGCTCTTACCATTTGGGGGCAGTCTTAACATTTTTATTTTTTTATGCTTATCTTTTTTTTACTTTTTTAAGTTTCATTTTCTTTTATACAGTCAATCATATTATTTATCTTACAATGTGAATATTTTAACGTGAACATTTCTCCCTAGTTCAGTTGACTAAACTATAAAATATCTTTAACAGAAATTAGTATATTTCTTTGTCCCATTAATGCTTTTCCTTCCCATTTTTCTTCTAATTGTTCTTCCTCAAACCCTTCTCTTTCATACACGCTATATCTGTATTTACATCTGTTTACTGTGTTTCAGTATCCTTTAGTCAATCACTTTCAGTCATAGAGTGCAGACACTCGGTATATATTAAGTGGGTAAGCAACCAGATTTTGATTTGAAAAGACAAGGGCAGAATTTAGTATCAGAATTTATGTAGAACAGATCTAGAATTTTCAGATATGAAAACAACTCTGGTGGTTAGTTACTTTCTTCAGCTCCCTCTCAAGGGCCACACTAAATTGTATGCAGGAAAAGCGGCATCTCTTTGAGCCTAATATTCTGCCTGTAGACACTGGCACAACCATACCTGCTGTGAAATACTGAAAAACTTCTAAACTAGTAGACAAGTAGCCTTTATTCCATCCCAGGTTCTTTCTCAACCCCCAACCCCTGTCTTTCCCCTGAATCTTCACAGATTTAAGATTTTCCTGAAACACCTGGAGTCATGCCTGGCAGCGCCAATATTCCAGGCCCTACTCAGGCACCAGTCCTCAGGTTCTGTTCTAGTTCATCACACCCTGGCTGAATTGGACACTGGCTATTTTAAGTAGGTGTGTGAGAAAGAGAGGGAGAGAGAGACTATGTCTGTATGTATGTCCCTGTTCTCTCTCTTTCCCTCTGCTTTTTAATTTTTTTTCCACAAAGATTCCATTCCCCTTCCTCTAACCTAAGGCTTCATGTTTTACTCTTGGTTATTCTTCACTTAACAACCTCAGCCTGCAGAGGATCATCATGTCTTCATAATCCCTTACCCACAGCCTGACCCACACATTCCAGCTCCTGTCTCTAATTGCCAGTTTCAAAATCCTGGTGATAGAAGCCACATTGAACCCAGTACAACTTTTTCATTCAAAGTCACATTAAGGCCCTCTGGCTATCATGATCTGGCCACCAAGCTACAGGGGTGGGGAAAGGGCAATGATTCAGGTACTCTTGAAAGTGTACAGGCACAGCATTGATCTGCACAGAACAGACAGCTTTTGCAGGAGTCAATTCTGAATTCATTCAATACAGTGGAGCATTAGTAAATCCCTTCTGAATCTGATTCTGTGAGGAACTGGATGTTAGTCAAGAACCAGTTCCATCACTTGACACATATGACATTGAGTTTAGAGGACTCTCTGGGCTTCTTCAGTATCTTATAATGCAAAGTGACGAGAAGTAGGATTTCTACTGTATGGATCTGTTATGAGACCAAAATAAGAGATGCCAGGTGTGTGGTGATGAAGACAATGGGCTTTGAGGGCTATCAGACCTGGTTCTCACTCATGAGCCAGAGGACTGTGGCAAATCACTCAATGGTTCATATCAGCACTCCTCCAGACTGAATTTGGGCTTATTGGAAAACTAAAGTAAAAATCAGACTCTGGGACAGACTCTAGGGCAGGCTGGAGAAGGAATCTCACCCAGGAAGTCTGCGAAACATACTTTATAGAGCAGTTTGTTGGCTTCATCCCAGTTTCCATTCCATTCGGCTACTCTCTGAATCAAGTAAATATGTTTATGTCCCTTCGAAATGCATATGTTGAAGCCTAATCCCAGCGTAACGGTATTTGGAGATTGGAGATGGAAGGTTATTAGGTCATGGGTGGAAAGTGCCTCATCCAAGAGGCATGAGAGAGTTCCTTTGCTCCTTCCTCGTGTGAGGACACAGCACAAAGATGGTTGTCTCTGAATCAGAAATCAGGCTCTCAACAGACACCAAATCTGCCAGTGCCTTGGTTTCAGATTTCTAGCCTCTAGAACTGTAAGAAGTAAATTTCTGTTGCTTATTTGCCTGGTCTATGGTACGGCATAATAGCAGCTCAAACAGGCTAAGACACTCTCTTTCCTTAAACCAATCAGTCATGGCCCAGGGCCAGCCCAGTTGGAGGAAGAACATTAAAGGAACCCCAATGACTGGGGGTGAAGATCAAATGATACAAAGAACTTCGCTGACTGTCAGATACAAAACAGGCATCAATGCAGTATTAACGTGTAATCCTGCTTGAAAATCTTGAAGAGCTTCTTATTTTCCCCCATGTCTATTACAGAAGCATAAAAAATGGCCCTGCCTTCAGCGGTCTTGTGGTCTAGATGGGAAAAATGACAACACATTATTATACCCTTGATTTTATGATACAGATTAGAAGTGGGAAAAGACAAAGTGGAATGCCTTAACAGAGGCAGGGGTGGTGGTGAAGGAAAGAAAATTCCAAGAGACAAATACAAGTGTGGTAAGAAATAATTTGGAAAAAATTGATTTTGAGGCTAGACTGGAAAGCGATTTTCTATTCCATTTTCCGAGCAGTCTCATACCCATAACAAAAAATAGACTTATTTATAACACCATTGATTGCCTTGTGTATAGAGCTAAGAATATAAAATAGGAGGGGGGTACATTCCGTTTTGACAAATGCAGAAATAATAAGGAAAATGTACTCATCCTTCCTCCACTGCTCCCTCTGGATCTTTTCTGTTCTCTCCGACTCCCTGCCTTGCCAAGCAATTTAGTTTTATCCCCACGAATGAAGCAATTTGCATGATTTGAGTTTGGCTTTGTTTGTGTATTACTGAGAAACGTCCTATACCTCCACCATCAATTACCTTGAACAATATTGTGAGGATTTATTTGGAAATAAGTTTAAGAACAATGTATCTCTCTTTATTTTTCCCTCTCTCTCCTCTCTCTCTCTCTCTCTTTCTCTCTCTCTCTCTCTCTCTCTCTCTCTCTCTCTCTTTCTCTCTCTCTCTCACACACACACACACACACACACAGAATCACACTACAGAATAAGGAGATATATCAGTGTTCCCACTAATCTAACTCAGGCTCTCTGCCCATTTATAAAATGAGTGGGATGAAGGGCTGCATTCTAATTATGCATCCGCCTGTGGAGTTTTGCTGGGGCTCTCACCTCCACTTTATGTTGTTTCTCACACAGGCATTTCAATATTGTCACATCCTGAGATTCTGCAGCAAGAGGCAATGTCATAACGGATGGTCCTGCAGTGCAGCACGACCAAGGATAGCTTGGACATGACACCTTCAAAGGAGGAGGCTGTTCTATAGCTTAGAAACTGGAGGAACATGTGAGTGTGTGTGTGTGTTACACAGAGACTTATTATTTAAAGCTCTTCTTTTCAAGACCTAGCTGGTCTAAGAAGAATAATTCTGACATTGTTTTTTCTATTTGGACCCCCCCCCAAAAAAAAAATTTTTTTTTCTTGCTGTGTTCTAGGCATTTTATACCTATTAACATTTATTAAACTCTCAAAACAATATTTATATATCATCAGCATACATGTTCAATAATGTATATAGGGTTATTATTGCCATTTTATAGATAAGGCACAGAGAAGAATATAGCCCAGATAAAAAAAAAAAAAAGCTAGTATGGGGAACCAGCAGTTAGCATAATGGCTATGTCGCTGGACTCCCACGTAGTCGACCGCGGTTCGCGTACCGGACCTGGTGGCTTAAAACTCACGCCGGGCGCGTGTGCATGCATGCCCAAGATCCAGAGAGGAGAATGGAGGAGAAAGGATTGCGGCGTGACCATCCCCCTTGGGGGGTGATTTCTCGCTTTCTGTCTCTATCTGTCTGTCTGGTGAGCGCACGTGCCCTATAGCAAAAACGTCTACAAAAAAAAAAAAAATCTAGTATGGGGGTTAGGCAGTGACTCAGAAGTATCACAACTGGACTCATGAGGGAAGGCCCTGGGTGGCATCCCAGAGCCTCCCTGAGCACACTGGGTACATGTGAATGCTTGCCTATGCGATGAGCTGGCTGGGACTGGGTGAGGTTGTGTGGCATGGGGACTCTGTTGGAGGTCTTTCTCTCTTTTCTCTCTACATCTAGTAAGAGGTAAATAAATAAACTAAAAGAGAAGAAAAAGCTAGTATGCTCTGGAGATAGGACTTGAACACAAGCAATTAGTGTCCAGACCTTATGCTCTTAATCCCGTTATTAGACTGCCAGCAGACATTTTGGGAACTCCCCAGTATAAACACCAAAACCCAGAAAGTTATCCCGAAAAGGCCTATTTAAAACACAGTCAAAAACTATAATACTCTATTTTAGCCCTCTGGCTCCAGACAAAATAGCTACACAGATCAACTTGGTCTGGAATGATAACTCTATGCTTTCTTACCCTTCTGCTTCACTGCCTATCAATGAACTTCTCTCATTCCCACAGAGAGCACTCACTACACCATAGAAATAGGAGAACTGCCATCCCACTGTACTCTGCAAGAGGCTCATTTAGGATATTATGACCCTTTGAGGGTGCCATGGTCACTATTATTACAATATTATCATCTCTTTATAAAGTGCCCATTGTAGTCCAGAGCCTGTCCCAGGCTCTGTGCTAAGCACTTTATATGCACTATGTTACTTCGACCAAGTCACGATTTGATGTAGGTTACCACTACTATCCCCATATTATCAGAGTTCGAGGAAGAAGCAAGATCTTACATATAAAGCCCATTGCTTATTTCACTTGGCATTAGGTCCTCTAGGTTCACCCATGTTGTCACAAATGGCAGGATTTCCTTCTTTCTAAGGTTTATAGTACTCTGTTGCATTATACACCATATTTTCCTTATCCATGGATAAAATGATGGACACTTAGATTGCTACCGTATCATGACTACTATGAATAATGCTGCAATGAACATGGGAATACAGATCCGTCTATTACTATTAATAATTGTCATTTAAAATAAAACATTCCTTAAAATCTTATTACTCAGAGAAAGCATCCCAAAAGCTATTGTCAGTACCACCATCATTACTGTCTATTACTATTACTTTTGCCTAGCGCTTTAACAAAGTGCTTAGGTGATAGGGTACAAATTAGCACTTACAACCATATGTCTCCCAAGCCTATGCTTCCTCTCCCTCCCTTTAAAGTCTCCACGGAAATTAGCATCCAAGAGGGTGAGAGAGCTGAGAGCCTGCCTATCTGCAGGCGGATTCACAGGGTATGTGCAGCAGAGCATAGATAAGACTCAGGGAGATAGAAATGATGTTCTGTAGATTCTCTTCTGCACAGGAGGGCCTAAGTGGGACCCATAGTCAAGATTTCAGAGAGGTGGCTGTTTAATTCTACTTTTGGAGTTTAGTCACCATCCATCCTGACCAATAATAGAATGGGATTTTCTGCATGGCAGCCTGTGCTCCTGTCCCTGGAATACTAAAGTTGTGTTCCTGTCCCTGGAATACTAAAACAGAAGATAAACAACCATCCATCCGAGACTATGGGAAGAGTTTCCATGAGGTAGTGTCATGGAAGAGTTGACTTCAACTATCTCTTACAAATCAAATTCTATGAATCATAAATAAACTTGGCTGCTTAGAAAACTCCCCTTCCTTCTTCCAACCTAGTTTCAAACCTTTTGCCTTTGTCTCTTTTCATTCTACCCCTTTCAAAACACAGCACTGCAAAAAATATCTGATAAATTAGTGTATCAATGTATCCAGCCTCCAGCAGATCAATATGTTACTCCTCTAGTAAAAAATTTTTTAAAACCGATTAATCTCAACTGAATGAATAAAACATGATTGTTTAAATTAGAAGATATTTTTAAAATTATTATTAAAGAAAATTAGAAAATATAAGAAAAAGAAAAAAGACAATTCACCCTTATTAATATGTTGCATAGGGACCAGCAGTTAGCGTAATGGCTATGTCACTGGACTCCTATGTAGTCGACCACAGTTCATATCCCGGACCTGGTGACTTAAAACTCACACCAGGCGCGTGTGCGTGCATGCCCAAGATCACGAGAGGAGAACGGAGGAGAAGGGACTACAGCGTGGCCAACCCCCTGGGGGGTGATTTCTCACTTTCTCTCTGTCTCTGTCTGTCTGGCAAGTGCACGTGCCCTATAGCAAAAACCTATTCAAAACAACAAATATGTTGCATATTTTTCAGACATTTTTTTTTAACTTTAGTGTTCTATTTCAGTTGAATTCTGAAAACAAAGACAGAGCTCTAAATAAAGAACTATTCTGTACAGTGACAGACCAGAAATTATTCATATTTTCATTGCACTACACTATCATGCACTTAATCAACTATGGGCCAAATACTGTATAAGTTACTAGCAATACTCAACCAAATAAGCCAAGATTTCTTCTTTCAAAATGCTCAGCCTAGTGCACATAAAGAGACTCTAATAAAAGTATGTGTGTGATAAGATCTGTTGTAACAATAAGCACGTATAAATTTATTTGGGCTCCTAAAAAGAATAATGGTCATAATCACATCCATAATGATCATAATTACAAAAACAAACAGATTCAAAATTGTTGTATTTATTTTAGTGGATTTCAACATTAAAACAACCTTGGGAATTGGTAAGTTTTTTATTTTAATCTCCACTTCTTTTGTTTTGAGAGAGATATTTTTGCTATAAGGCACACGTGCTCACCAGAGAGAGAAATAGAAAGCGAGAAATCACCCCCTAGGGAGGATGGGCATGCTGCAGTATCCTCTCCTCTCCTCTCAGGATTTTGGGCATGCACGTACACATATCCGGCATGAGTTTCATGCTGCTGGGTCCAGGACTCAAACCAATTTCGACTACATGGGAGTCCAGCAACGTAAACTTTATGCCACCCACTGGTCCCTTAATCTCCATTTTTAAGGAAACAGAATAATAGTGGAAAGACTGTGGGCTTTAGGGCCAACCTGACTTGTATTCAATTCTGCATTCTTTCTTTGGCCAGCCACGGGTCCTCTGCTGACGTATTTCATCACCTTTCAGGGTGGAGAAGTAACATAATGTACCTGACGTTCGGCAAGTAATCTCTAAAATGCAGCTTTTATTACTGACCAGAGCTCAGAATAAATCAGTGATTTGCCCAAGGCCAAACAGGTAGTAAACTTAGCAGGGGCTCTAATGTCTGACTCTAACCTTGTCTCTCTGCAGGGCCAAGTGTATCATGTGGCAATGATCTATTATTGGCCACAGACAGTGGCAACCGTAGAACTGGTTCTGCATAAATATCCACACCTATACATGTGCATTTTACATATTCTTCTTTTTCCCCCTTATGTGACTAGAAAAGTAAGTTTAAATAAATTTTTTCGGGTATGTTTCCCACTACAACTCTGCTATCCTATCTCTAGTCCATAGGCCATGATGTCGATACCAGAGACTACAATTATAAGAGAGAATTAAAGAAGCTCATTACACCTGTGGAGAAATCCATCCCGTATTTGTCAAGTCTGCAAAATAGTTCTGCTCACAGGATGTGGGCCATTTACCTTCTAGGCTATGACTCCATTGTTCTGTGGACCGGGTTGAAAAGGCCACCTGAGACCTCGTAAGATACCAGGTTAGCATCTGTTTCAGGAGTTGCGGTAGAGAGAAAATCCCAGTCCACCAGGGAATTGCCCGCTGACCATGAGTCAGCAGGGTACAGCCTTGTGTAACAGGAAGGCACAACCCTGAAACAAGCCACATCATCTGAGAACAACCACAGAGCTAGGAGATGCAGGGGACCTGCAAACGTACTTTCTCAAATAATAGTAATAATCGAATGCAATCAACAACTGGAAATACATTTTATAATCACAACCCAATATGTATACATATAAATTTATGACAAAGCTTATGAAAGAATTCCTATCCTTATCACATGCAATACATTCAAATATTACCTATTTGATCCATCTTTTCTTTACCAAAATTTTTCAATATGTAAATAGATCAAAACATGTAGTTTGGGGTTAAACAACATGCTTTAGAGAATGTTTCTTTCCATTTTCTATGCAATACTCATGCAAACTCTGATTCATGCCAACCTGGGGTACTCTGGGAATGTCAAGGTCATTCAAGAAATTTGAGTTTACAAATAATGATGAGCAATAATAACATTCATATACTATTTTAAGCACTATGTACTAGGTCTTGTGCTTGTGTTCCACATTTACATACCATGTGATTCTCACAATGTGCCCTTTAAATGGCTCTAGCATTGCCTTCATTTTACAGATGAGGAAATGGCTTTCATGAAAAGCTAACCACATCTCAGAGTCACTTGGAGCTCAGTGGTTTGCAGTTAATTCATTAACCATCATTTAACCATTCAACTATCTAATCCATGTGGAGCTCAGTTGTTTGTAACAGAGAGGATGTCGGGGCTCAAGGCTTATCACATTTGCTTTTTTCCCTTAGATGTCATTTTACTCTGGCACTTCAGCTCTTTTTTGAGCTCACAAGTGTGCAGAACCCAAGTTGGCCTTAGATGACAACACTGATCCAATGAGTCACCCCCAGAACACTATATGCCTGTGGTTCTTTATCTTCAAGCTCATTGGCCTTCATGAGCAGGGTAAAGTGCCACTGCTGTTCCAGGCATTGTAATCTCATTTGGCTGCATCTAAGGCAGAAATAGAAGAAAGGGAGTAAAAGGGCTATGTTCTGATGTTTGCACTGGAAAACTTTCTTAATGACCTCAAAGTTTGTCCTTTCATATGTCATTGGCCAGATCCCCTCTGTACCCCCCGAAGGTGGGCATACTGCCACAGAAACTGGATCATGCTTCTTACAGTCAGGAAAGGAATCCTGACTCTCGGGTTGGCAACTAACAGTGACGGTTACATTGATCTTTTAAGATCTGGATCATGCTCATCTTTCCAGCAATATCTTTCTCCCTACTTTCTCTCAAGATTCCAAGATGGAACTCACACTCATACTTTGTTGACTTTTATTTTCCCTGTATTCTTTTTTTCATTTTAGCTCTTTAAGTGTACAATGACTTACTAGTTGTAAATCCCTTACTCTTGCTCTCCCCTTAGCCTGGAGTATTCCTATCTCACTCCCATCTTTTTATGCCTTGCTTACTTCTGTACTTCTTGAAGGTCTTGAAGTAAAGAACTTCTCTTTGTAAGTCATGTCTGAGTAAGATCTGTGTGGGTGACTCTCACACCTAATCTCTTCTTTGCTGAAATGTAGAGAGAGGACGTTCTGTCATTATTTTCTTATGTCCTCAGTTTCTACCAGCTACCCCTGGTCCCTGTCTCAGTCTATTAAGGTACCCTCAGTGGTCTTTGGTAAGTATTTACTTAATAAATGTGTAAGAGTCATAGTTACTAAACAGAAAGGGCACTATATTTTAATATAATCTATTGTCTAAATATATACCTGAGGCTTTATCAGATTTTCATAAACCACAAAACAAAATGGCAGTGCACCAGTTTCACAGGAAGATGAGATTCAAGGGGGTTGAGTTACATGTTCAAAGCCATATAGCTTGTTAGCGACAGGTCTGAGTCTAGAGCTCAGGAATTTTCCTCTTCACCATACCATTGCCCAGTAAGAGACACATCAACTCAAATTCTCCTCTAGCCCTAATGTTCTGGTCCATTCTGTTGTTAATAACAAAAACACCAGGAACTGGGTAATTTATTAAAATATGAGTTTGTTTAGCTCACAGGGTAGAGATCTGAGGCCCAGGGACCACATCTGGTGAGAGTTTTCTGGCTGCTTCACAACATGGCAGAGGAGAGGGGAATGTGTGTTTGAAGACACTTGTCCCTCTGTTCTAGTCTTATTCCCTCTCTTTATAATCCCACTAGGACTTAATCAGGAGGTACTAATCAATTAGCTTGATGCCTAATCACGTCCCCAAAACTCCACCTTTCAACACTATAATCAGATTAAGTCTTTTCTTAATACCTTCACAATACAACCAAATTCTTTTTTTTTTTTTTAAGAAGTTTTTGCTATAGGGCACATGCGCTTGCCAGAAAGACAGAGAGACAGAAAGCAAGAGATCACCCCCCAGGGGGGATGGCCAAGCCATGATCCCTTCTCCATTCTCCTCTCGAGATCTTGGGCAAACACACACACATGCCCGGCATGAGTTTAAGCCACTGGGTTCAGGTACTCAAACCACAGTTAACTACATGGGAGTCCAGCTATGTAGCCATTACGCTATCTGCTAGTCCCACAACCAAATTCTAATACATGTATTATAGGAAACATTCCAACCAAATAATCTAGTTTGTGGTAAGATCCAGAGTAAAGGTTGACAAACATTTTTCTGTAAAAAGCTAAGTGGTAAATATTTTGGATTTTCCGGAACATACAATCTCTGTTAGTACTAATCTACTCTGTTGTCATTTAAAAGCAGCCATGGACAATACATAAACAAATGAGTACAGCTATATTCCAATAAACATTTATACACAAAGACAAGTGATGCTGGATTTGGTTCACAGGCCCTAGATTGTGGACCCCTAACTTACAGCCATTCAGTTCTTCTTACTTTGTTTTGTGATCGCCATTTTTAATTTTTAATTTTTATTTTTTTTTATTTGCTTTACTCATAAACTATGTGGTGTGGATGTGATGCATTCTAAGATGACTTTGTACTCTGTAACTCAATTATTCATTGTAGTGCTGAAGTCCAGGAAATATCCTGTTGTGCTTATTTTATTGCTGTTAGAAAAGCTACAATGTAAGGTTTTATTCAACAAAAATATAAACATAAAAAGGCATGTTTAGAAAATACTTAAAAAGTGATGCACAAACAGTAAAGTGAAAAGTTTAGCCAATATAAACTAAAGCGTGAAGAAAGGAAAAGTTAGAAAATTTATATATTGTTTGCTTTATCATTTCTACCCTATCAAATAACCTAACACTCCTTTGAAAAGTCTTCCCATTTTAGCTTCTATTATTTCTTTTTTTTAAGAATTATCTCATTTTACTTATTATAGTTTCTTTCTTCCTTTAAGGCAATGGTTTAAACAAAAACAAAAACACAAACACAGACCTTCTACACTAACTACCTCTTTCATCAACTGACACTCCTTTCAACCCTTGGGGGCCTGCAGTCTCCATTGTTGCCCAGGGCTCAGGGAAATTCTCCAGTTACTGTGTGCCTTCATGTTCAATGTCATTCTTGCATTTTACACCTCCCTTGCAGGGCATACTTCACTCATATAGCACAGGGTTGTTGTGAATAAGATGATGTACCTGGGCCCCCCCAAAAAACTGAAGAAAGGTGTTTTATATATCGTGATTGTTGTCATGGCTATTTGTCCTGTTTATAATTACTTTTATTCAATATTGATATCAGAGGCAATGTCTTATGTATTAGATCAGTAGTCTTCAACTGGGGGAAATTTTGCCACCCAGGGACATTTAGGAGTAGCTGGAGGTGTTTTTGGTTAACACGACTAGAGGTTCCTTCTTCTCTCCAGTGGGTAGAGACCAGGGATGCTTCAAAACATCCTCCAGTTTCCAGGGCAAAGAATTATCCTCATGGCAAAGAATTATCCAGCCCAAATGTTAATAGTGCCCAGTCAGAGAAATCCTGCATTGGACCCAGGAACCCCTAGGCCTAGCACATCTGAACACAGCACAGAGTAAGTTGTCAATAAATGCTGGTGACAATTGGCTGTATGGCCTAATGTTTTAGGCAGCTAGCCCTCACATGGCCAAGCACACAGTTTGAGTCCTGAACCTGGTGACTTAAGAAACATGTCAGATGCATGTGCACGCTTTCACCAAATCCCAAAGGAGGGAGAGATGGAAGAAAAGAAGTTGTGATATAACCATTCCTCATGGGTAGTGCTTTCCCCTCTCTCTCTCTCTGTATGTCTCTGGGAAGTGCATGTACCCTCAGATAAATAGAAAATACATACATACATACATAAATGTATGCACATGTGTGGGAGCCAGATGGTGGCACAGCAGTAAAATGTAATGCTCTGCAAGTCAATCTCAAATGCAAAGGTTGCCAGTTCAAGTCTGGAGACCTCCCCAGGTATGCTGGGCACACATGTGTCACTTATGTGTGGATGACTGAATGGCTGAAGGGTGAGGGTGGAACACAGCAACAGGACCCTAGTAGGGTGCTATCTCTCTATTTCTCTCTCTCATAGACTAAAAAAATAAAAAGACTTAAAAATAAAAAATAAATGTTTGTGATTGAATGAATAAATAAATAAATGAATAAATTACTTAAAAAGTGACCATCAGGATAAGATTTTGCCTGATACTTTGTTTAAGAAAACTGGGTCTGCACCAGCAAGTGGCATGGTAGTTAAGGCACTGGACTCCCACATGACCACAGCAGTTCATATCTGGGATCTGGCTTGCTTTCTCACTTTCCCTCTGTCTCTCTATCTCACTTTCCCTCTGTCTCTCTATCTCACTTTCCCTCTGTCTCTCTATCTCTCTCTACCGATTGCACATGCTCTATAAAAATTTTTTAATGATAATAAATAACATTACATAAATATATATATATTTTTAAAAGGTCTATTGGCTCTATAATATGTAGCAGATAGAAAGTTTCCTGTCAGTCGTGATCCCAAGTATGTCGCTCAAAGTTAAACTTTCAGCGCATAGCCTAACAATATACCATTGAGGCATTTACTACATAGTGGCTGAATAAATAAGGCATTAAAGAATAACTGGGGCTAGTTCCTTTTGCCTATTGTACTAATTTCTTTCATTCAGCCATTACTTACTGAATCCTGCTGTGCCCTTCCTCTGTCCTTGGTGCTGAAAGAACGC
This sequence comes from Tupaia belangeri chinensis, assembly GCF_000334495.1. Lineage (NCBI taxonomy): Eukaryota > Metazoa > Chordata > Mammalia > Scandentia > Tupaiidae > Tupaia > Tupaia belangeri. The sequence continues at coordinate 3,084,036 of NW_006159968.1, read as the reverse complement.
GGATTTCCTTTTCAATTTCATCTCCCCTTCATCACACCCCTGCCCTAAGAGCAAATTTGCATATTTACATAAAATTCCAGGACACTCAGTCTTTCTACAAGATTAAACTGAGGATAAGGAATCAGTGCAGCAAACCCCAATGGCAAAGCACTGCCTTGCTTGCTCAATGCTGACAGGTTGTATGCATTTTTATGGGGTTGAACTAATACAGGAAGATAATCATGCTGAAGGAACTGAGGCAGAAAATGCAGGGATGGCTGCTGAACATGTAGGCACACAATAACTGGAGAATTCCACTGAGCTCTGGGCAGCAAAGGAGTCTGTAGTCACCCAAGGGTTGAAAGGAGTGTTAGTTGATGAAAGAGGTAGTTACTGTAGAAGGTTTGTGTTTGTGTTTGTGTTTGTGTTTTAAACCATTGTCTTAAAGGAAGAAAAAAACATTTAGAGAGTGATCAGTTCTAAAATCTCCTATCTGGGACAGTCTGACCTTCACAGGAAATACTAACCTTGGCTTTATTAACCCCTGGATACCCACAGATGTACAGGAATCCATTAATCTTCGAAAGGTTATGTAAGATTATTTTTCAGATCTCTATTTTTCTCTAAACATTTGTCAACCAATTCTGTAACTCTTCCCCCCAAAAAAATCTGGAAACGACTTAATCACTGTGCTAGAACCCTGTAGGTATAGCAATTCATGCTTTTAACTACTTAACTATTGCAAGTACTGTGCTTAAAGATGCATATCTTCTCTTTTAACTAGAAAAATAACCTTATGAGGTGGCACTCTTACTGTCTCTACTTTTTCAGTGAGGAAACTGAGGCTTTGGGATGTTATCAGACTTAATCAAGAGTGGATCTCAACAGTTGCAACTCTAAATCCTACAACCAGATGACACCAACTTCGGCATGAGTGAATTTCACTTAGACGACCATCTCTATGGGTTTAGATGAGTTACTTAGATCCTCTAGCTCTCCATCTATAAAATTGAATTAATAATAACATTTGATCAGTTATCATGAGGATGAAATATAATGAATTTAGCAAAGTATGTGTCACATAGGAAGTGGAAAATAGAGAGTAGCTACAATGATATAATTCCACTATTTAATTTCCCACTAGTACATTTTACAGCTAAGGAAACCGAAGCCCAAAGAAGACTTGTGACTTTCCCATGGCTAAAGAACCACATGATGACCATTCAGGGGCTAGATCTTAAGTCTCTTTCCTAATAATTTGAGGTGACTTTTGTTATACTTCATCTCATCCAACATCATGAAGAAACTCCTTCTGCTCCACCAGTATGAAGAAGTAAGCAAATCTAAAGGCAGTAGGAAAAGTGACGCTCAATCTATCACAATAGGTATTAGTAAGCCTTTCTAAATAGAAGCAGATACATTTATTCTGTATATTTTTTAACTATTCATTGAAGGTTGATCCAACTAAAATGATAAAAGAAAGTGGAGATTAGTAAGGGAGACGTTGAATTGGAGTTCTCATTATCAAAAATACTTGAGTAAATTGCTACTGAAATAATTCTCTCCTTAGAATAGCATGAAAGGATGGAGTATCCATAGGTTATGAAATTATGTAAATCCTAGCTCTGAACTGAGCAAGCCATGAAACTTTGAACAAGTGCTTTATTTCTCTGATTCTTACAACACCAGAGTGTAAAATTAGGTAAAATGTACACATGCCAACGTTGGCAGAAAAGTCAGATGAGATCATAAGACACTGAAAATAATGAAGCTCTGAAGTCCAAAAGACATGAATTCAAATGTCAAGACTATCACTTATTAGCAGTGTAACTGAGAAAGGTACTTCACCTCATGATTCTCATCTCTAAAATTAGAAAAATAATATCCACATCACAGAGTTGCAAAGATTATGAGCTGATACATTCATTCGTCAAACATATATTGAATAACCACTATATACCAGGTTTTGTGCAAGATTTTGCATACCACCTTCAAGAGATTAAAAAAAGATATTAAAAATGTCTTAAATATTCAAAGGACTATCACACGAAAAGGTTCTGGTTTTTTCTTAACATCTCCAGTGAGAAAAAAGAGGGCCAAGTAATGAAAAATTACAAGATGAAACATTTTCATTTTACATAAGACTTTTCTGCAGCTTAGAGCTATTTAACAATGGGATAGTTCATCTCAAAGGTAGTCATCTCCCTATTATTGGAAATAATGCAGTCTCATTGTCTTTCATTCCCTGCCACAAGGACGTACTGGTTTTCAAAATACTTGATGCTATTTCATATCTCCATGACTTCGTGCATGCTATTTTCTGTGAATGGAAAGATCTTCCCTCACCATGCTCACAAAGTCATTTACTGATCAAAGCTTAAAGTTCTCAGAATCCTTCCCCCAAATTACCATATTCACTCTGGTCCTAGAGCAACTTGTCCATGTTCTATGAGAGTATTTCTGTTGTTTTAATTTTTATGATCTCTGCCATTCTCATTTGACTGTTCTCAGGACTGGAACTCTGTGTCTCTCACCTTTGTGTTCCTTTAGGCCCTGACACTCTACCTGAATGTACAATCCTCAATAAACAAGTGCTAAATGAAAATCACTAAATTGCTATTTTCTGATGATATCAGAGAAGAAATTCTCTGAATCATGTTATATCACTTCAACATTCTCTATCAGTAACAAGACAGGCTGACCCTATCATGAGAAATACACAATCCAAAACTCTCAAGTGTTACTTCACTCATCTGTCTCTCACCAAAGTTATTTGTAGGTTGAGTAACTGCACAGTGCATCTGTGTTCCAGGTTCTAACTAGGTGACCAAGTTTTTTCCATGCTGCAACTCAGGAATCAAGGCTCTATGGGGTTGTAACTCCATCATCACAAATTAACGCCTTCATAATCTCAGTGGCAGCAAAGGAAAGACTGAAAAATCTCAAAGGTGCTCTTCCCTGCTTCAGTCAGAAGTGACACATTTCATTCCACTCACATTTCTGGTCAAAATAAGTTCCATGCTTCACTTAATTTCAAGGGAAGCAGGTAAGAATAGTATTCTATAAGTACAGAAAGAATCAATAAAAACAGGATTTGTAAAACAAATTTTAAGTATCACCTTTGCCTCATGGTCACCGAAAGAGAATATAAAATATTTTTCAGCTGCTATTATTAATCTTTACCACTCAACAAAAATATTACCTTTGAGCAATTTTAAAAATGCAAATTGTAGTAGATTCATATACCTAAATATTACATTACAATTACAAGTTATGGCAGAGAGACAGTCAGTGGCATAGTAGTTAGGACAGCTGGATCCAAGGTGGCTGACTACACAGTTCAAGTCCCACATGTGGCAACTTGAAAGCACACTTGGTGTGTGTGTATGCATGCCCAAAAATCCAAAAGGAGAAATGGTGGAGAAGGGATTGCAGCCCATCATCCCCTATGTGGGAAGGGTTCTCACTTTTTGACAAAGTGCAGTAGCCCTATAGCAATTTCTTTAAAGTTGCATTAGAGGAGAGGCTTAAAAATATTAATGCAGAAATATTATAAAATAATACATACATTGGGACCAATAGTTGATGTGATGGCTATGTCGCTGAACTCCCATGTAGTCGACTGTGGTTCGAGTCCTGGACCTGGAGGCTTAAACTCACACTGGGTGCGTGTGTGTGCATGCCCAAGATCCCAAGAGGAGAATGGAGGAGAAGAGATTGCAGCGTGACCATCCCCCCTGGGGGGTGATTTCTCATTTTCTGTCTCTGTCTCTCTCTGTCTGTCTGGCGAGCACACGTGCCCTATAGCAAAAACCTCTAAAAAAATTAATGCATACATCATGTTTCCAATATTGCTAAAAAGTTATTTATACTTATAAATATGTGTATACATACACATAGAAAAAACTAGAAGAGGGTCTGGCTAGGTGGCACAGAGGTGACTTGCTATTTGAGAGAAACTGAATCCACATGGAAGATCGTGGGTTCGGTTTCCTGGTTGTCCTGGATGTGCTAGACCTGTGTAATGATCCCAGCTGACTAGGGAAACTGAAGAGGAGAGAAATCACAACATGATAATCCTGTTGAGAGTGCATGTCTCTCTCTCTCTTCTCACCCTCACTTCCAAGAAATAAACTTTTAAGAAGAAAAAGAGCTAGGAAGGATATTATGCTCTTGTTGATGATGATGCTATATTTGGCAAGCTGAAGCCACATGAAAAGCCTGGGTTCAATTCCAACCTATCTTAAAAAAAAAAAAGAAAGAAAAAAAAGAATTATTTTATTTAACTTTCATTCTTTCTTGTTTTCTTTCTTTCTTTCTTTACTTTAATTTGATCAGAGAGTAACAGAAACAGCGAGGGGAAAAGTGAAAAAGCAAGCCACCAGGTCTGAGATCGAACCACAGTCCACCATGTGGGAGTCCAGCACCCTAAACCACCACTCTACCTGCTGGCCCCAATTCCAATCCATCTTAAAAGTCAGACAAGTGTTGTGCCTATAGTCCCTACTCAGAAGGAGGATTGCAACATAGCAAAACATTTTTTAAAAGCAAGAAAAAGACTAGGATAAGCACTAAAGAGTTAAGTCTGGTTATCCCCAAATGCTGGTGCTACGTGGACTTCCATTTCCTTCCTCGTGCTTTTTTGTATTTCTTTTTTATTTTTATAAGAAAAGAATGATTACTTTTGTTATCATAATAAGAAAGTTTTTCCTCCTAATTTACCAAAATAATGTAACTGCTGAGCCAAGAAACTATTAAATCACTCAAGAGTGGAATTATCTTTTAGTGTTTTGTGTGCTAGATACTCTTGGGAATGCATGAAGTTTGCCCAAAGGAAGCAGGGCTTTTGCCTTCCCCAAATATGAGAGGTCCAAAAATAATGCCCTGCAGATTTAAGACTTCACATGTGAGAAATGCCAACCCTAATTTTAAGATTAAAAAAATCACCAGGATGTGGGATGTTATAATCACAGGGTGGGCCACGTGTTAGATGGTGGGAACCGGGACCCACAGGAACATGGCAATAGCTGGCGAGGGTGTCAAACCCATCCAGGAAGGTGCAGTGAGAATGTTGCAAAAGAGCAGGTGCTCGGGTGCTCAGGTCCATTTTGAGACAAAGATAAAGAATAGAGGAGAAGGAAGAGCAGAAGTAGGATTAGAGAAGACGTAGGAAAACTAGGGGAGACTTGCAAGAGAAAATTCGTTGTAGAATATGGGGAGATAAGATGAAGATGAAGGAAAAAGAAAGATGAGGTCAATAAGTATGAGAAAGAACTTAACAAGTGAGGTTTTTGAAGTTAATTACACCTCAGTTCAGATTCTGTTCTGCCATTTATTACCTGTGATCTGGATTTAAGTATTTAACCTCTCATGGAACCTTAATTTTTTTATTCCTTTACTTCTTTTTAATTCAAATACATACATAGCTTTGAAAGTCTTATAGTTTTACACAGCTAACAACAGTGTACAATCCAGCTTTCCCAGCCCTAATTTCATTCCCTGAAAGAAACCACTTTCAACTCTTCTACTGCTATCTTAGCCATTTACTTCCATATTTCTTTTTCTTTTCTTTTCTTAGTTTTTGCTATAGGGCACTTGCACTTAGGACAGAGAGAGAGAGAGAGAGAGAGAGACAGAAATCCCCATGCCATAATCTCTTCTCTTCCACTCTTTTCTTGGGATTTTGAGCATGAATGCACACACACATTTGGTGTGATTCTCAAGTTGCCAAGTCTGGGGATCGAACTGGAAAGCTGGCCATGTGAGATCCAGAGCCTTAATCGTCATGCTATCTGCTGTCCCTTACCTCTATATTTCTAAATGAAAGGCTACATGGAAAGCTATTGATCCTTTTTTTTTTTTTTTTTTGCATATTAGCTACTGACTTACTACTATGGGTAATGAGATAGCCCTTCTATTCCATGTCCAGCTTCTCCTCTGCCCCACCCACCAGCCCCAATACAGAGACACTGCACCATTTATGTCTCCACTTTCGGTTAAATCAATGCTCCCAATGGATACTATGATATCAATATAAATGTTATGTAATGCTGAGCCACAGTTACACTTCCAAAGTTGCTCAGCTTCTTTTCTTTCTTTTTTCATCTGCTTAGTTTTATGTACTGATGTCTAATTATTGAAACCTAAACACTTGACAGATTTATTTTTCAACAGCTCCAGCATGTCAGGGGATCTAGCAGGTTCTTTCTGCCCTGGAACCATCTTCATGAGAGCCTTCTGAACTCCCTGGTCCAATCTAGAAGAACTGTTACCTACCCATCTCCCTGGGATAATCCCCATTTCAAGCTATGGAGTCTCTTTGTATTTATGTTAAATCCTGTTTGCTTGAATGCATATATATTTTTTAAGAGATTTTTGCTGTAGGGCATGTGCTCACCAGAGAGACAGAGAGAGAGAGAAAGCATGCATCCCCACCAGAGGGATGGTCATGCTGCAATCCCTTCTCCTCCATTCTCCTCTCAGGATTTTGGGCACATGTGCATGCACACACACATGCCAGGAGTGAGTTTTAAGCTGCCCAGTCTGGGACTTGAATGATGGTCAACTACGTGGGAGTCCAGCAATGTAATAATTACACCATCTGCTGGTCCCGACTGCTTAGCTTCATGAAACTTTGGACTACACCTTCATCAGGAGGTGCTCATCCCCCAGTCATCCTGAGAAATGGTGCATAAGTTTTTCAGACATTAATATTGAAAGTACCTTCTTTCCATTATTCCACTTAATTATTAGTTTTGCTGGATAAAAAAAAATTCTAAGTTGAAAATGGCTCTTTCTTAGAAATGTTGAAAATATTATCTAATTGCCCAACAACTCCTGATGCTGAAAATTCTGACACTCTGCTGATTTCTGAGTCTTTGTGAAAACTCTTTTAGAGGCTTTGGGGAAAACTAGTTTTGGAAGGTCAGTTCTTTGGAAGCCTTTAGGTTCTTTTTATATTCTACATCTCTTTCAATCTACATATGCTTATTCATCATTTCTAGAAAATTTGTTAATTATTTGAATAAAGGATTACCCTCTATTTCTCTCAGTTTCCGTTTTAAAATTTCTCTCATTCAGATGTGAGACTTTCTGACCTAATTTACTTATATTTTCTAATTTCATTTTATTTCCCATTCCTTTATTTTCTGGGAGATTTATTCAACTTTATTTTATAATCCTATTCTCAGAGTTTTATTTCAGATTTTATATTTTAATCTCTAAGAGCACTTTCTCATTTTTATTCCTTTTCAAAACCTCTTATTCTTATTTTATGGACTCATACAAGGATTCTTCAAAATGTTCATTGAAAATGCATATTATGGGGGACCAGCAGATGGTGTAATGGAAAATGCATATTGTGAAAGAACTATACATGAATTTCAAAATTTTTTGCACCAAAATAAACTTGTGCTTTAATTCTATTATTCCATGAATTAAAAAATATATATTGCCTAGTTCTTAAAAGTTTTGAGCCAGCTCAGACCCTAGTGGTTAAAAGAAGGCAGATCCCATGTGGCTGATTGCAGTTGGAACCCCAGGCCCCGCAAATGCACCTTCCGTCAATTAGAAAAAAAAATAAATAAATAAAAAAGATGAATTATAGTTTACTATTTAAAAATCTCCTCTACTTCCTGAATTGACTATTTCTCCACATTTCACTTTTCTGTTTGAGTCTGTCCTTCAGACTAAGGACTAAGTGGTCCTTGCCTGCTCATCGGCATTAGAGGAGGCAGCAAAACTAACTGGGTAGAACCTGTCAGGGGTGATTCCACAGATGACTGAGAGGTCCTGGATGCTTCATGTTGAAACCCTTAACTATCTTCAGGTTATTTTAGAGACCCAGTTTTCCCATGATAAATCCCTCAGTCTTCTGTGTAGGTGAAACAGCAGCTGTCAGCATTCTCCTAACTGAGGGGAAGGGGACTGAGCTCTCTCTGTTCAGGATGACAGTTTTACTTCACATAACCCCCTCATCTTGATCAGTAGCCCTGGAGAATGGAATAAAAGGGATTGCAGCAAGAATTCAGCCAGGCCTGAGAGTCCAGAGTTAAACCATGGTCACATAGGACTTGGATAGTGGTTTGTCTCCTGAAAGTTCGTATTTTAGAAGTTGGCCTCAATGTAAAAGCACTGACAGGTGGTGAGGCCTTTAAAAGGTGCGGCCCAGGGAGCTGTGATTGGATTGTGGTGGCCATCACCCTCATGAACAGATTAGTACTGTCTCACAGCAGAGGGGGGTTCTCACTCTCATGAGAAGAGGTTTGTTCCTGTAGGAGTGGGTTGTTATAAAAGGAAGCCCCCCAGGTCTCACCCTGTACATGCCTTCTGTCCTCTCTGTCTCTGTCAGCCATATTGAACGTGATGCCCACTCTACACCTTTAGATCTTCCAGCCACCAAAATTGTAAGCCAAATAAACCTCTTTATAAGTCACCCAGTTGTGGGAATTTCTGTTGACAACAAAATAGTAGACTAAGATACCAACTGTCTTTTGATAGGTCAAGACTGAAACAGGAGTCGACTACGTGGAAGTACAGCCACATAACCATTATGCCATCTACTAGTCCCTCCAACATTTTTTAAAAATATTAGTCAAAATTTAATTACCTGGTCCTTGTCTACACTGCCACCAATCAGCTGCATGACCTTGGACAAAGGCCCAGTCTGACTGGGTCAGCACAGAAATAATAATACCTGCCTAATTTCCTCAGATTTGTTGAAGGCATATTGATATCAGAAAGAGCTTTCAAAAGTTGAGGGGGATGGGACCAGCAGTTAGCGTAATGGCTATGTCACTGGACTCCCATGTAGTAGACCGCGGTTCAAGTCCTGGACCCGGCAGCTTAAAACTCACACCAGGCGCGTGTGAGTGCGTGCTCAAGATCCCGAGAGGAGAATGGAGGAGAAGGGATTGCGGCGTGACCATCCCCCCTGGGGGGTGATTTCTCGCTTTCTGTCTCTATGTCTCTGTCTGTCTGGCGAGCGCACACGCCCTATAGCGAAAACCTCTCCAAAAAAAAAAAAACATTGAGGGGGAGAGAATCACATAGATGATAGATTGATTAACAGATAAAGATATAGATGGATAGACAGATAGAGAGAAAAAAAAGATGGAAAGAGAGAAAGAGAGAGGGTAAGGATGGAAAGGGGGAGAGAG
>NW_006159968.1:3073369-3074868 GCF_000334495.1 Tupaia belangeri chinensis | reverse complement strand
GAGGTGTTATGGTCTGAATGTTTCTTTTTCTCCAAAATTTAATGCTGAAAACCTAATCATCAATGTGATGGGATTAGAAGATATAGCCTTTGGGAGATGAATGGAATTATGCCCTTATAAAAGACATCCCAGAGAGCTGCTGCACCACCATGTGAAGACACAATCAAAAGGCTTCATGTACAAACCAGGAAGAGAGCCCTTACCAGACTCCAAATTTCCCAAGGCCTTAATCTTGGACTTCTCAGCTTCCAGGTCTAAATTTCTTTAGTTTATAAGCCACTTGATTTATAAGATTATTTGCAGCAGTCCAAATAAGTTAAGTCACAAGAGAAGGGAGGGAGGAAGAGAAGGAGAAAGGGAAAGCAGGTTATTATTATCATAATTACCTATTTTCTTTTTATTGGCCACAGACTGCTTAATGCCAGTCTGTTCTGGATGGTGTTGATACCTGAAATAACCTAATTAACAGTACCATGACATGGATATGCCATAAAGCCAGAGGTCACTATGCTGAACTCTACTCCACACAGCAGATGCTATGAAATTCAAATCCTTCTTCATTGTTACACACTTAGATTCTCATAACTTCTTGCCTCATGCCACCTGTGTAGTCTTCAATGGAAACATTTCTAGTGCTAGCTATGTCAACTTTCACTGTGACTGTATGATTGTCCTACCCAAATGTCCCACCCAACAATTCTCAGAAATTTCCCTACTCCTTATAAACCACTCCCTTCTTGGGTCGTGCATGAGCTTAGTTGAAGTCTGATTCACTGAGTCAGGATTAGAATGCAGAATAAAACATTTCTTTACTTTGATCTTGCCAAATATTTTGGGTTGTATAACTTTTTTTTCCTCACCAGCTGAATTTTATTTGTTGCATAATAAGCTATCTAACATCTTTCAGCTAAAAAGTATTCAATTTGAATAAAGTATTAAAAAATTAATTAGAGCCCAATTAAAATTTGCTTTGGGGAGGGAACACAAGACTACTCAATTAAAAACATTCTTATAGACCACAGTTTAGTGCATTTTTAACACCCATCACATCATGAATTCATAGGGAACGGGTTCTAGTAGCTCAGACTCCTTTCTACTGGATCTCACAAAGTGTGCTATTCTGGGTGGAGCAGGCCAACACTTCAGTTGAACCCAGGTACTTTCTCTTTGGCTTTGTTCCTTTCCTGGTCATTTTCCTTCACATGTTTTAGGAAGCTATCTCTGCACTTAGAATGCTTAATATACTCAATGCACACATTAATCCTGTTTGCAAGAATCTTGCCCTTAACTTGTTTATAACAAGGCCAACAGCATGCTGGGTAACATTGCAGACTCTTCCAATTTGCCAGGGTAACACTTGTGGGGCATTCCTTTATGAACAGTACCCATTCCTTTGATGTCTACAATATCACCTTTCTTGTAAATTCACATATTTGTTAACAAAGAGACCACTCCATGTTTTCTCAAAGGCCTAGAAAACATATATTGGGTGCCTCTCC
>NW_006159968.1:3025892-3073354 GCF_000334495.1 Tupaia belangeri chinensis | reverse complement strand
TGTGCCTCGCCTCTTGCCCTTTCTGTTTGTCATTTTGGTAAAGTACTGGAACATGGTGGTTCAGGCCAAAAGGCTGATTGTATAACTTTTATTAGTAATCTTTTATTTATTTTTTTTCTCTTCTGAATTCTAGTCCCAAATACCGTTCCATTCATTTTCTCTGATTTAATTTTCATGAATATGCTTCCTACAATTTGTCTTATTCTTGGGAATATAATCTCTCATGCATTTCTTTAGCAATATATTTTAAGTGACATTTTAGCGACATAATAGTTACATAAACAGTCTATTTCAAGCAGTTTTAAAATACCATGTATAATTTACCTAAACAATATGATTTTATGAGCCAGTAAATGTTCTTCGGCCCATGGCCACAAAACTGACAGTCAAAAGGATTAAGAATGGGTTTCTAATTTAGGAGTATCGCTGTTTGCTCCTCCAAGAAGCAAGGCTAAGTCAGAGTGAGGAGTGCAAAAAAAAAAAAAAAAGTATTGAGGGAAATGCCTATGAAAAATTAAAGGAGTGAGAGGGACAGAATTAGTTAAAGAGAAGTTAAGATTTATCATTAGTTCTGACAAAGTCTCGGCCAATCCACTGGGAAGTTTCAATGCAAACATTATCTATTAGAGGTCTCCTACACTAAGCAAAATAGCCAGGCCCTAGGCCCCAAGCGCAGCTCAGTTGCTGGCCAGGGCTGCCTGAGATGAATGGAGCCTTGGCTCCAAATTTGAGGCAGATCCTGATGGTGTTGACAGCCAGTGAGCACCAACACACCAAGAGAATACAAAGGTCCCTGTGTTTTAAAGCTTTAATATAAAACACTTTTTATATACTTTTTATTTTATTTTATACATTTAATCACTGTTTATCATTACGTCTTGTAAAATAAATTTCCCAGCATGAATATACTCCATATTAGTCCACTTAAAGATACTATCATCCAGTTGAAGATATTATCACCAACAGAAAGTTTTCCATTTTTGTGTCCCTTCAATGTTTTGCTTCTTTCTTTTTTCCCTTGATAAAACACTTTTTAATACTTGCAATTTAATTAGATTTTTTTAAAAAACAATTCATCGTAGTCTTAATAAGTCCATTCTAATATTGAAAACTTAATCAATTCAATTTACTTTAGTCAGCCTCAGGGTCACCTAGGAAACATAACTTCACATCACCGAAGAGTAGAAAATGCACGAAGTAGCTTTTACTGGATCACGATTCTAAGGACAAATCCTCACCCAATGCTTAATTTCCAGTAATTAGGTCATCTTTGAAATGAAAATTCAGGAGTACATAATGAGTGGCTTTCTGAGAAGGATCAAATCTTCCACCCTAGCTAGTACACTAGCTGAGCCATGTCCCTGAACTTTGTACAACCTGTACTTCATCATATTTACCTTTTTTATTCTGATCTAAGAGTGTGAGTTGAATGTCCCCTCCCCCAATACCCTAGAAGCCATCTGATTTGGAAAAAGATTAAGTGATTAAGTCAAGGATCCCAAAATGAGATTGCCCTGGATTACCCAAGTGGGCCCTAAATCCAGTGGGATCTGGGAGAGAAGACAGAGAAGAGAGAGCTATGTGAAAACAGACTAGGGGTCAGAGTTACTCTGTCTTATGCCTAGAAACACCTGGAGCCACCAGTCACCAAAGAATCAAGAAAGCATTGTCCCCTAGAGCCTTCAGAGGGCAGGTGGCCTACTGACACCTGGATTTCAGGCATCTGGCCTCTAGAACTACAAAAGAATACATTTCTGTTGCTTTAAGCCACCCGGTCACTGGTAATTTGTATGGTAGTCACAAGAAACTAACACAGAGTGGCTCCAGATGTGGCAGAAATCAAATCAGATGGTAAAGTCTTCTACCTGAGTTAGAAAATTAGACTTCGGAAACTCCTCACTGCATGCATATTTCAAAGCCTCTTGCCTCTGAACCTACATCTGGGATTTGGCAGGGAGCGTTCATCCCAGAGTCCTGCACGTGGATACCCGATCTATGAATCAAAGCACCAGACCGCGGTTTCTATCAACGTGAAGTCTGGAAACTAGGTAGAGGGAAATGTCTGCAACCTTTGCATCTGGGGATAAGGACTCCCTGGCAAGCACAGAGTCACGAAGGTTTCTGTGAAGTTCTCAGAGAAAAGACAATAAATGTCCACCAGTCTGGCTTTGGAATGCACAGTAAAACAGACCATTATATTTGGGGGAAACTATACTTTTTCTCTGGAACAATAGAAAAATAAATCCCTTAGCAAGAGCAGCAGGAAAGCTTATTACTTTCATAAAATATTTTTTTTCTTTCCTTTTCAAGGCTCGGTGAAGATTAAAAAACAGAAGACAAATTGCACTTTATTGCTTGCTTTTATGTGTGTGAACCAAAAAAATTCTGTGAAGATTCAATTAAAAAATCAATAAAGTTTCTGAAAGTAATCTGAAACTCCCTATTATATGATCATAATTTGGGAAGGGCAGGGAGGGGAAAGTGGGCATAACACAGAAGTTTGCAGACGTACTAATTAAAGAATGAGACTAAAATGAGACCATTTCTCCCTGAATGCTTCAGAACGATTGCATTGGGGTCTGTAGAGAGGAACTAGAGAGCATTCTGTCATCTGCCAGCTCAAACACTAAACCAGGAAAATCCTTATTGTTCTTCTCCATGAGCCTCCAGAAAAATAAAATTTTTCTTTTCCTTTAAGGGTACAGCAAGTCAGTAAGTCACTGTGTCAATATTCATTGAACATTTGTTTAGTGCTCAGCTCGATATTCATTGAAAAGAATAAAATTATTCTTGGTATAACTTGGACAGGCAAAGGAGGGGAGGCATCCTGGCATTTCAGCCTAGGTCTCAGGCCTTGACCCTGGCTGTTTCCATCCTTCCCTGTTTTATTAGCTTACATTCCTTCACCAGAAAAATGCAAATAAAATAGTACCTTCTTCACATGGATGATGAAAGAATTACAAGAAAATCATAGGTTTTGAAATCAGACAGCATTGACCAAGACAGGGATCCTGGCTTTTCCTTTTTATGCTCTGTGTGAAACCATCAAGTCTTAATATACTACAGTATAGGGACCAGCAGTTGGAGCAATGGCTATGTTGCTGGACTCCCATGTAGTTGACCACAGTTCGAGTCCCAGACCCATTGACTTAAACTCAACCGGGTCCATGTGCATGCATACCCAAGATCCCAGGAGGAGAATGGAGGAGAAGGGATTGTGGTGTGGCTATCCCCCCAAGAGGTGACTTCTCACTTTCTGTTTCTCTGTCTCTCTCTCTTTCTGGTGAGCGCACGTGCCCTATAGCAAACACCTCTCCAAAAATAAATAAATGAATAAATATGCTGCACTATCTTTATATAATAAAATATTACACAGTATCGATAAGTGACTTGTGAGTGCATGCAACAAAATGAACAAATCTCATAAATATAATGTTGAACAAAAGAAACCAATTACAAGTGAGTACATACTATATGATTTCACTTATAGGCATACCTCGTTTTATTGTGCTTTGCATTATTATACTTGTAAAATGTTGAAGTTTTCACAAATTAAAGATTTATGAAAATTCTGCATCAAGCAAGTTTATTAGTGCAATTTTCCAACAGTTTGTGCTTACATTGTGTCTCTGTGTCATATGTTGGTCAATCTTGCAATATTTGTAACCTTTCTCTTATTTTCATATGATCTATTCTGGCAGTTTGTCATCAGTAATCTTTGTTAGTACGACTGTACTACTGCTATTGTTTTGGGACCCCACCCACTGTGCTTGTAAAGGATACCAACTTAACGTGCTACATGTGTTCTGACTGCTCCAATTGGCCATTCACCTGTTTCTTTCCCTCTCCTTGGCCTCCCTCTATCTTGAGATGCAATATTGAAATTAGGCCAATAAATAGCCCTCCAATTGCCACTAAATGTCAGAGTGAAAGCAGAAGTTGGACCTCTCATTTTAAATCGAAATATAGAAACGGGGCCAGCCATGTGTCAGGGTGATTAAGGTGGCTGGATTCCACATGGCCAACTGTGTGGTCCAAGTCACAGACCCTGTGACTTCAAAAATATCCCAGATGTGTGTGCATGCCCAAAATCCTGAAAGAAGAGCGAAGGAGAAGGGTTTATGGTGTATATACATATATATATATATATATATATATAATATATAAAATATATCTACTATATATTATATTTATATATTTTTATAAATAATAATATGTCTATTAAAGAATCATTTTATTTAACTTTATTTATCCTTTTTTCTTTTTTTTACTTTGACCAGAGAAGTACAAAGTGAGGGAGAGAGAAAGGGAAAATGAGAAAGCAAGCCTCCAGACCCAGGACTCGGCCATGTGGGAGTCCTGAATCCTTAACCATGCCACCTACCAACCCCTCTAATAATACATTATTGCAAAGTGTAGTGAGGAAAAGCATGTCAAAAACTGCAGCAAGTTGGGACCAGCAGTTAGTGTAATGCTATGTTGCTGGACTCCCATGTAGTTGACCGCGGTGGGAGTGATTTCTCGCTTTCTGTCTCTCTCTCTCTGCCTGTCTGGGGAATGCATGCGCCATATGGCAAAAATAATAAAAATTAAAAATAAAACTCTCAAAAAAAAAACAAAAAACTGCAGCAAGCCAAAAACTAGACCTCTTGTGCTGAACAGCTAAGTTGTGAATGCAAAGGAAAAGTTCTTGAGGGAAATTAAAAGTGCTACTCCATTCAGCACACAAATGATAAGAAAGCATAATTGTGTTGCATTTTGAGATGGCTACTAAACTTCAGCTGTGAAATATTGCTTTCAGGGACTAAAAATGAAGACTTCTGCTGAGACTTCTCCCTCTGGATCCATTTCTAGATTGGGTCAGAATATTCTTCAATTCGCATTGAATCTGACGCACAAAGAGTGAAAAATGGAACAGAAAAGAGATTGTAGATCACCTCCTTGAGCACGCCTCTGAATACTCAGACTGAACTTCAAGAATTAAGAAGAAACACATAATCCATCTAATGACTAGAAATCACCGCAGAGGCACAAGAAATATGAGAAAGCAAGAAAATACCTCTACTCCAAAGGAAAAACATAATTCCTCTTCATCCATAGACAGTACAATGGAACTCATGGAAATGTCAGACAAAGAACTTATAATATTCATAGAGACAAAGCTAACAGAGGTGCAAAAGAAGAGAGACAATGAACTCCAGAAGACACAGGAGAAAAGAGCCGATGATTTACAGAAGGTGAGGAAGTTCTTGTATGTATTTTCCTCTTTCAGAGGAAATACATATCATAAAAAAGAATCAAATGGAGCTGTTAGAGATGAAGGCTGTAACACAAGAAATCAAAAACTCCCTTGAAAATATTAAAAGCAGACTAGATCACACAGAGGATCAAATCTCAGACATAGAAGATAGAATCACTGGCTTAGAAAAATCCACCACGAAAACTGAAAAAATAGCCCAGAAAAATTGCGAACAATATATGAGAAATACTAGATACCATTAAACAACAAAACATCCAGATAATTGGTATTTCAGAAGGTGAAGATGCTAATAAGGCATTGATAATCCATTCCATGAAATCCTAGAAGAAAACTTTCCAAACATAGAGAGGCATTCAAAGATCCTGTCCCAAGAAATACAAAGGACACCAAACAGAATCAACCTGAGAAGATCTTCTTCAAGACACATTATAGCCAGATTGACCAAAACCACAAAGACAAGATACTGAGATTGTTAAGAGAGAAACATCAAATTACCTACAAAGATATCCCATCAGGCTAACAGTGAACCTTTCATCAGAAACAATGAAAGCAAGGAAGAATGAAAAAATATATTCAAAGTGTTAAGGGAAAGACAATTTCAACCAAGAATATTGTACCAGGTGAGATTATCCTTCATATAGTAAGAAAAGACAAGAACATTCTCAGATAAACAAAATCTGAAAGAATTTACCAACACATGACCTGCTCTCCAAGAAGTTTTGAAGGGAGTGCTATACCAGGAAAACCAAATACAGACACACAGAAATAAGAGTTCAAAAACAACCAAGAAAATGGACAACTTAATGGTAGGAACAAGTCTGGAGATGAATTTTTCCTTCCAGAATTTAAATGGGAAGCTTGGACGACAATAACAGAAGATAAAGTACATGAGACTGAATTAGTGAAATAGAATGTTATGACTTTTGACTAAAGCATTACTGATTTTTTTCTATGCTTTGTTTTCCAGATTTAAGGATTTTTGTCTTTTCTTGAGCTGCCAATAAGTTCATGTACCTACTATTAGAACAGTATCCTAACCTGTTTCCTGGCTTTAAGCAAAGCTTAAAGCTTAAAGCTTTTAAGCAAAACTCTCTTAGCATTTTTTAAATTTGATCTATTAAAGCTAAAACTGCTTTTCTTGAAATTAAAACAATTTTAAAAATACCTATTTAATGACCCCAGTAAACTATATAGCATCAGCTAGGTGCTACTTTATAGTATATTCATTCTACTCAAGAGCTTCATACCCAAAGTCAGACATGTGTTCACAGATATGTATATATCAGCTGGACTTGCTATTGAAAGTAGTTAGACTAATTCAAATATTTTGTTAATCAATAAAATATGGGGGGAAGGAATGGAAAACAACTGTAGACACCAGAGACAGTATGGGAGGAGGGTGGGAAATGGCAGGGGGTGAGAAATGGAGGGGGGGAATATATATACATATATATATATATGAAACAAGAAATGGAAAATTATTTGATGAAAACATGCATGATTAAGCCACTATATAGTGTATTCTGGATGGGAAATTACATTTTGTATGCTGTAATGATACTCAGTGAAGGAATACAAAATAAATGAATTTTTAATAAAGTGAAGGAAAAAGAGAAAGCTTAACAGTCTTTATGGCTGATTAGGAGAAAGTTTTAGTGGTATTGACAGAAGGTCCAGATAGAATGTAGGTACATTTCTTTTAGGTGTATAGTAGTGTACATTTAATAGATTACATATAGTATAAACGTAACTTGTATATGCACTGGGAAAACAGAAAATTGTGGGACTCACTTTATTGTAATTTTCATTTTATTGTGGTGGTCTGAAGTCAAACCCAAAATACCTCTGAGGTATGTGTATATGTAAAGTTTATAGCAGGTTAAACTCCTCTGTGGGGCTGGAAGCCAGGATGGTAGTCACTCTTTGAGAATGTAACGAAAGAACGCCTGAGGAGTTGGCATGTTCTGTGTCTTTATCTAGCTTCTATTTAAATGCATCTCTCTAACCTGGGAAAAATTCATATTTTTACACTTTATATATGCATGTTTTATAGCAAAAAGGATTTAAGAAAGAATAAATGAATTATTGAATATGAGAAAAATCGTGGAAAATAGTGCAAATAAGTTTTTGGGAGGAGTGAGGAATTCGAAAGGACACAGAATGGTATCCATGAGACCTTCCATAATCTTACTGTTTCCCATTTTTCTCACTATTTCTGTGGAGTCTCTTGCTCACAGTTTTTAGCTATTCATAATTACTCAGGACACACTGAACAGACCATTTCGCTGCATTCACTGCAAGTTCACTGCAAATTCTTCAGTTACCTTGCATCCTCTGACTCATGAGTAGATGATATTAAACCTATCCAGAACAATCCTGTAAGGAATTAGGTCTATGTCTTGGTTTTAACCTATTTCCTTCCTTTCCGATCATAACTATTTATTTTCTTATTAGTGAATCAAAAAAAAAAAAAAAAAGAAGTACAACCTCCTAATTATTTTTCTTTTTTAGGTTCACTTATTCCTTCCATGCGTGAGAGAGACAAAGGGAGAGAGAAAGCACCCTGAGATGATTCTGACACAGTGATCCACCCCCAGCTCCAGCCAGCTCTGGACCGTGGGCATATACTTGCACCCAACATAGGAAAGGAGGGCTCCCACCATGAACTCAGAAGCCTCTCCTCAGGGTAAGCCTCACAGTGTCATTTTTTACCACTCTGTCCCTGTCAGGTCTTTACCCAATTCTTAAACTAAGAAGGCTATGTGATTTTTACTAAGGATTGTTGTTACAACAGGAATATTAAATATGAAGCAAAGATATGTTCCTACATTTCATGGACTGGCGGGGTCTTCCCTATAGAACCCTGTTTCATCCATTGCAGCCGAGGAGGCAATATATCCACCATTTATTCCCCAAAACGTAGCATGAAAGGAAACTCAGGAGCCAGAGCTCTGATGGCAGGATGATATAGGCACTAATGTCTCCAACATCAGCATCCCCAACTAATGTCTTATTTATCTTTTGTGTCATTTTTGCAAATCTGAATGGCTGTAATACAAAGCAACCCCTAGCCAGTTATTCCTTGAACAGTTGAAATATGTAATATAATTTTCTTCCATTTGCTAGCAAGGAACTAAAAGGTACTTACTCAGCAAAGAAAGACTTGTATTAGCAGCAACCATCTGCCTAGGCGGTTGACTTATTACATGTTCTTGTAAGAAGACAATGCCAATCACATGATCGAACAGTATTGTCTAGGACAATACTGTATCCTGGTGTATGTGTTTCTTTGTTTCATTTTTTACCAATTATCGCACCTTATTTTCTTGAACTGAGAGCTATAGATGCATCTCTAGTTACAAAAAAACAAACAAACAAAAAACTTATAATGACCTGGAGGAGAATGACAGTGTTTCCAAAATTTTTGACAGCTTTTGCATGTTCCTGTGAGCTTGCCAAGTAATTGACTGGCATGCTTTTCTCCTAACTCCCAAGTCCTTATCTTTTGCTCTCTGGTTAGATTCCTATCTATTACTCGAGCTTGTGCTTAAGGGAGGCAGCTTTCCCAGACCACCTCAGGGAATACTAGGGGCTCTAAAGTTGTGCTACTCCAGTACTTGGCACTTAGTTGGATTAAAGCCTATTAGCCCGGATTTTCAATTACCTGCCCAGATGTCTTTCTGCCCTCACAAGAGTCTCTGTCTCTCACAGATGAAGAAGGGTTATCACACCATATATTTTACATACATAGCATACATACTAGACAGTCCAAAAACATCAATTCAATTATCCTCCTGTTGAAGAGACATTCTCATTGAGAAAAATAAAAAGGTTTAGTGAAGTAGAAATATACTGTTTCAATTTTTCTATTACTCTGTCAACACAAAGAAAACAGACTAGTTTGAGGCTATCGATTTTCCAGAAAGCCCTGCTATTTTTCACCCAAAATCGTGTGCTCTTATGGCTGCTTAGGAATTGATTTCTGATGAGATACTTGTTTTGTGTGTTTGTTTTGCAATATGACACACTGACAGATCCCTATCAGCGTACCCTATAGCTTCTCTTCTTTCATGCGAATGGACTTTAAATTGCTCATTTCATGTGCTTTGATACTATTCCCAAGCTTCATGAATCATTTACAATCATTGATAGTGGTTGCAATGTCCCGATTTGACCTTGGGTAAACTTGACCTTGCCAATTACAGTGCCTTCTGCTGATCACTTAACATGTAATGAAGGTTTCCCTAGGCCATAACAACATAGAGGTTAAAAATAGGGTTTTCTTAACACTAATAAAATAATGTATTTGTTTCCTGTTCACAAACCATTGTGAGACTCCCCTATGATTTAAATTCCTCCCTACACACGCATTGTCAGGAGTCATTGTGTCCTGTCTCAGACGTTTGAAAACAAATCCTGCCATCTGGAATACACCACATTTCTCCTCTCCCACTCCCCTGCTCTGATGTGTACTCTGTTGCCAGCAATCAAACTATTGCAAAGCTGCCTTAGGTCCCCGGGCATCTGTTACCACTCGTCGAAGTGACAAGCCACCACTTCTCCAGTTGAGGTAGAGGCCAGTTGAGCTAGTTCCCCAGGTACTGACTCTTTGCAAGATGGAAAACTCCCAGTCTCTCTGTGCAACTGTCTGTCACAGCAGCTCCAGAGCAGTACTGCTGTAGGGACTCAGTGTCACATCATGCTTGTGCTGCAACAGATCTTTCAGCCTTTGCTCTCCATCTGTCTCCTCTCCCCAAGACCACGCAAGAGTGCGGTAATTAGGCCATGGACAAGCTGAGTGGCAGATGCTGGGTTAATTCTGACTGACTCCGAATGCCTGTACAAGCCATTCTCTTCCAGAAAAAATCCTTTGTCTAACTCTGCTTTCACGCAGAATGAAGTCTTCCTCAAGAAATTCCTAGTCGGTGGGGCCAGCAGTTAGCGTAATGGTTGTGTTGCTGGATTCCCACGTAGTCGACCATGGTTTGAGTCCCGGACCCAGTGGCTTAAACTCACGCCGGGCGCGTGTGCGTGCGTGCCCAAGATCCCGAGAGGAGAATGGAGGAGACGGTATTGTGGCATGGCCATCCCCCCTGGGGGGTGATTTCTCACTTTCTGTCTCTCTGTCTGTCTGGCAAGCGCATGGGCCCTGTAGCAAAAACCTCTCCAAAAAAGAAAAAAGAAATTCCTAGTCGGTCACAACCATAGAAGGCTTGTGGGTACATTCCAGGGGCCTTTAGGTATGCCTAGATGCATCTGTATCATGGAGTGACTATTGTTTAGAGTTAGGCTGAAATCCTATTTGTATTAAGTAATAGAAAACCAGCAGCCACACCTGCATGTTGTGTTCTGTCATCCTGTATGTTGCCCTGCCCCCAGGTTATAGATGACATTTAAAATTGTTTCTGCTCTGGGGCTTCTGCTACTTGGTTAGCTCAAGTAAATTCAGTAAGAACTTCCTGAGCACCTCCAATATGCCAGTTCCCTGCCAGTCTTAGAGATCTAGAGCTAAATAAAATAGAAACCCTGTGCTCTGGGTTCTCTAGCCTACTCAAAAGACATAAACATTTACAAAGATTAATGTCTTTTATGCTAGGGGTTAAATACAGGTGTCATGGGAGCACAAAGGTGAAGGGCTTTAGTAATTTGGGAGTCAGAGAAAGCTTCCTGAAGGGAATAATTCCCAGGTTTGGTGCTGAAAGACAAACAAGACCCACCAAGTGGGTCAGGATGCAGATACTGGGAACAGGGAGAGCATCGTGAGCCAAGATTCTGAGGTAGCCTGTGATATTTTAAGGAGAACTCCAAATAATTGGGTGTTATGAGATGATAAGGGGAAAGGCTGTGGAAGATTATCAGTAGGAGGTTGTATCTATTTGTGGCTTCTTAGGCTTATGACCATATCTTTATATTTAGCTTTTTTTCTATTTTCAAACCATGAGAATTTGCATCTTTTCTATGGGGTTCGCCAAAAGAAAATGTAAAAATCCTAACCACCTGTCACTTAGACAAAAGAAGATGCATTTCTTCCAATTAGTAAAGCACTGGTAATAAAAGAAAACTAAACACTCATCAAAGATAACTTCTGCTGCGGTTTCTTCAGCCATTGGTGACCAGCCGTACAAGTGCATTTTATACCATGTCTGTAGGTCATTGACGGTTCCGCATCTATGCCCCAGAATAGTGCTAGGAGAGGAACTCAGGGGCAGGTATCCTGATATGTGACATGCTAATACACCACCTCTGACCCAGCTGACATTGACGGTTTTCATGTTTGGCCAACTTTTAAAATTGGAAGACTATTACTCAAAAGAGCCCCTAACCACTCGTCAATTTTACTTGTAGTATACTTGTTCCTCCAAATAATACCAACAAGACAGAGTGGTGATATGATTTTTTTTTTTTTTTTTGATGATAGAGGGCTCACTCATACACAAGAGAGGTAGTGAGAGAGGCCACCAATGACAGAGTCATATCACACTGTGATGTGACCTTTATCTGGGTCTCCCGCTTGTCAGGCTGTTGGGCACAAGCATACATACCCAGATCAGTCAGGGGATCAAAACCAACAATGGGCCATGTGGCTTCTAGCACTGCAGCTCAGTTTGCTACCAAATGCACCACCAGGCTGGGTGAAGTGACAAAGGAGAGATTTTTCTCTCTTTCAGACAAGCTCTTGCTAGGTTGTCCAGGCCAGATTTGAGTTCCAATCCTCCTGCCTCAGCTTCTCTTGAGTGGTTGGGATTACAGGTTTATGCCATTGTACCTGGCCTTAGGTTGAACCAGGATCAAACCGAGGCCTCCTATGTGGCCCCATCCTCTGGAGCACAGCATCTTAGCAGTGCACACCATCATGGCTGTAAATATATTAGGACTGACTAAACACTGTCACAAAAAAATAATTCAATGGGTTGGAGCAATAATTACCTTTGCTTGTTTATCTCAGAGTTTAATATAGTAGACAGGAAGCTCTGTTCCATGTAGTCCTTCAAGTATCAGGCGTCATCCATCTTGTGGCATAACTATCTTCAACAATTGGTCTTTAAATTTCCATAGAAGAGGAAGAAGAGGGGCTATGTGGCTAGAAATGGCATGTATCAGTTTTGCCTACCGACATTCTAATGTCCAAAGCTCAGTCACACAGCCCCATCTAACTTGGAAATACTGTCTTCCAGTGTGCTATAGAAGAAGAAAGTGAAATAATGTAGGCTGAATGCATGACCTTGTCTCGGACACATTAAGGAAGAAGGAGAAACTAGGGTTTACCACTGCCTTTTGTAGTATTGATCACTCACACAAGGCAACACCGAGAAAATGTGGGAGTCATCATCCAATTATGTCTTTATATTGGTCACTGTTGATTTCCTGTGATAAAGTCAGGGTGAAAAGCTTTTGTACTTTGTGTTTGGATATACGTGGGGTGGGGGTAGGGGGTAAGTTAAACAAAGAACAGGAGCCTTGTAAGCTATTAGAGAGAACCAGAGAATAGACTATGCAGCTTTCTAAGCAATAAGTTTGATAGTTTTACTAATAAATATTATAATCTAAAAAACAGCCCAAACATTTTCTCTTTGGAGTCTATATTTTTAAAGCTGTTAGCAATTTTTTCTATGTAACAAGATGTCACATTAATAAGAGCACTTGGCAACACCGTCTCCAAAGATATTCCTCATTGGCCATGGTTGCAATAGAATTAAATTAAATTTGAGAGAAAAAAAGATGTACCTTTTTATCATTCAGGAGCAAATATCTACCTAATGATAGAGCCTGTGTAACATTTACACATAGATCTAAAACATTAGCTTCTTGGGGACATGATAGAAAATGAGGAAGGTCATTTTGGTTCATTAAATCAGATTCTTGTGAAGCTTCACAAACTTTTGAACTATTCTAGATTTTTTATGTTTATCATTTCAGTGCCTAGCTGCATTTTGTCAGATGGTTGCTTTTTTTAAGACCTACAAAAAATATCATAAAATATTTTTACTAAGCTTTAGATGTTATACGGGAATAAAAAGCAACAGAATAGTTTGTGGAAAGGCATTACATCTCAAGAAACACCTTTGCAATGCTTATTTGGGAATGGTATTAAAATTCACCCTCTACTAGTTGCCATTTTGTAGGGATTTGGAGGTCCCAAACTTCTTTTACTCTCTACCCTTCCTCCTCCACTCTTTGGATAATTATAATCAATATTTTGTCGAGAGGATAATATAAACATTTTTTAGAATTATTTATTTAATTATGTTTATCATTATTATTATTTTTCTAATTTGCTGCAGGGCAAATTGCTCACCAGAAAGAGAGAGAGAGGGAAAGCAAGAACAGAAGCTTCCAGGACTCCAACCATGGTTGACCATATGGAAGTCTAGCACCTTAACCACCACACCACCTACTGGCCCCTAATTCATTTGTATAGAGTTGCATAGAGCTCAAATGAGGTAATTTACACATAATCATTTGTAAAGTAGTAAAATGTTGCACCCGTTATCATCATCTGGTCTTGTCCTCCAGGCAGAGGTAACGCTGTCTTCCCTGTCCTATGTGTTTCTTCATGATAGTTTTATTCTCTCAGATGGTGATTATTAATCATATAGTAAAGATCCCTGTGATAGTATAAGTAGCTTACGGACAAATTAAATGTGTTAGCTCTCAATATTAAAGGTCTATGAGGGGCTACCTGGTGGTTAAGGGAATAGATCTTACATGGCCATCTGTGTGATTTAAATGCTGGACCCAGTAGTTTGAAAAAATGCTGTGTGTGTGTGCACGCACAAACCCAAAGTCCCAAGAATGGAGGAGAAGGGATTAGGGCATGGCCATCCTCCATGGAAGCTAATTTCTTACTTTCGCTTGCTCTGCCTCTCTCCAGCAAGTACATCCTATAGCAAAAAGACCAAAAACAAAAACAAAAACAAAACAAAACAAAAAAAAGTCTATGAAAACAGACTTCAAGAAAAGCTGAATTTGAGTGTTCAAATGAAATGGTTACTCTCTCTATATATAATTCCCTATACCCTTCCCTTCTTCCTTCTCTCACTCTGTCTCTCTTTCTCTCTCCTTTCCTCTCTCCGTATCTCTAGTTATGATTCCTCTAAAAGATTCAGAAGCCTTCTCTTCCTTGGGGAAAGAAAAGCCCATCATATTTAGGCTTACATGGCTGACTGTGTAGTTCAAGTCCCAGACCTGGTGGTGTGAAAAATACACTGGGCACATGTGTGCACATGCCCAAAATCCTGAAAGAAGGGAGAGATGGAGGAGAAGGGATTGAGATATGACCACCCCACTCCCTAAGGAGAGTACTTTCTTGTCTCCTCCTTTCTCTGTCTCTCTGTCTTTAGTTAGTGCATGCACCCTCTAGCAAAACAAAACAAAACAAAATGTTCCCTCGCTTTTGACTACATTTGGATTATTACTGCTAATCCAAAAGATAAGTCTGTAAAGCATAAAATGGGTTAGTATTACACATTAATAAACAAATGGCCTGATAATTTCAGAACTGTTCAATTACTTTACTTGTATAGGTTTAGTAAAAAAAAAAAAAAAATCAATTTGTGTTGGTTTCCAATGGAAGAAAAAAAATAAATAAGAAAATAGATTCTTCAAACTCCTGTTAGATCTCCATTCCTCTTTTTTTCTCAAAACAAATAATTCCACTTCTAATGTACAAATGACATCTCAAGTTAATTCATTTGAGAAAGGACACAGAGGTCATGTTATGAGGTTCACCTTTAACGGAAAATGAACAATTCTGAAAAAGGATGAGGATAGTACGTGTAAAATAAAACATAGATTGTAGGGGCAAAATAGGGACACCTAATAGACAGATCAGAGAGACCATGAGAAGGATTTGGATTGAATTCACAAAAAGAAGAAATTGATGAGGATGTAACCCAATAAGAAGAGAAGAATCACAGGAAGACTCAGTCCTAATGAGCAACTGAACTCTTCAGTTAGAGTTTTGGCTTCGTTCTCCTCGTCTCTAAGATGAATGAGAAAAGCCACAAGAAAAAGCTGGATTAGATTTTTGCATTTTGTCCTACTGTGCAAACTGCTAGGACATTATAGCACTCTATTTCCCAGAGCTGCTTCTAGACCTTTTCATTAAAAATGGGTCGAAGCAGGCTTGGTCTGTACCAGGCACAGAGTTCCTGTTTTGCAGCCAACACTTCATGTTCTTCTACTGGAGGCTCACACCATCTTTGTATAACTTCATACCATATCCTCTATATCCCTACTGGTACCATAACCACCCTCTAAGACATATGTTGACCTCCTCCCTGTCTTTGTCAGTAGCATTGAAGCAGGCCAGTTTAAGGTTTAGCAGGACTGTAGCCATTTTGAAATAAGGAAGACTTCTAAGAAGAACAGTCTAAGTGCTGAGTCATAGGGAGATCTAAGGAATGGTCAGATGAGAAACCAGGAATGGATATTTGAAGCAATCAGAATTACTCAGGGGAAAGTGACAGAATAATTGTAGTGAGAAATGATGTGCTTGTGCTTGTATCTTGTTCCTATAAATACTGAGAACATGCTGAACTTTTCAAGACAAGGTTGATGGTGCTTGCTATCTCCCTGTAACCAGTTACAGAAATAAACCTCCTCCTTCTCCAGGCTCTGCCTCTCATTTCAATAACTGTGAGAAGAAACAGCTGAACCTAGTTGGCCAGTAACAGCATCGGCCAATTCAGCATCTACCCAGAGGTATTTTTCATGACCTAGTCTCTCTTCACCTTTACTATGTCCCATAGAAGGTCCTGAGTTTAGAAGGAGTATGATATATTTTAGATCACAACTACCTATTTTTTCTAATTTTGTTCTTTAACCCTCTTTTTTGTCCTGTCTAAAAATTAACTATGAGACAAAAGCAACAATTCTCCATATATCAGAGTGGAAAGAAACGTAGTTTTTTGTTTTGTTTTGTTTTTGAGAGGTTTTTTTGCTTTCGGGCACGTGCACTCACCAGACAGAGAGAGACAGAGAGACAGAAAGCGAGAAATCACCCCCTAGGGGGGATGGCCATGCCGCAATCCCTTCTCCTCCATTCTCCTCTCAGGATCTTGGACATGCACGCACACGCGCCCGGCGTGAGTTTTAAGCCACTGGGTCCGGGACGTGAACCGCAGTTGACTACATGGGAGTCCAGCAACATAGCCATTACGCTAACTGCTGGTCCCAGGAAATGTAGTTTTAATGCAGAGGTAGGTTCCAAAGTCTCACTTCAGAGGAGGAAGAAAGTAGAAAGCCTTCACTTTGATATTAGCTCCCAGTCTCAATATGTAATCTTTTACCAAGGAGTTATTTAGCCTATATAATTAAAAACAGGTGAGGTTGTTGTTTGGCTCTCATGTTTCTACCTTATTGGTCTATTCTTCCAAAGATTGGCTTCCACAAAGTGAACCCTGTGATGCAGAGCATCAGAGATTCCACATGAGCAGGGCTGAAGAGTCAGGGGATGTTAAGACCAACCACAGTTCAGTTCTTTCAACTCAAATAGTAAGTGTCAAGGGCATAGATAAGTGGACAGAAAAGATAATAAGATTGTGTCTAACACATTGGTTGTGGGATAAATAGTGATGAAATATGTAGCTACATAAAGAATCTTAGCTCTCAGCACTTGCAATATACCACGTGGATGACCCTTTCAACATAGCTGCCTCTCAGTTCCTTAAATTCCCCTCCTCAATGAACTTGCCCCTCATTGCACCTTCACGACTCAGTCCCACAAGCTTGTGCTCAACATTACCCATAGCACAACTCTAATTATTTCATGTCTTCAGTGTCTGGCCACCATCTTCTAGCTTCCACTCACTCACTTAGTACCCTCCCTCTAAGACTCTCCACTCCACAGACCCTTCCATTGACCCACACACCTTGATGCTCTCCCTCTCTCTTTCCTAAACCAGCTCCAATGCCATAGTCAGTTACATAGGGTCCTGGCTCCCTCCATTCCACCCTTCACTCCATCTTGTTAGAAACACCCCAGCCTAGAGAAATCAGCCCTCCCCTGACCCATGCTTGCCCTCATGCTGATGAGCATGCCTGGATATAAGTACCCTATCATGGAGACTGATCCAACTTAAATCTGTAACTAGAAAGGGAAGAGGCCCTTCAACATTTCCCAGCAATTCACACTTTCCTAGTCTAGCCTCTTTCCCACCTTCCTAAATCACCACTGCAAACTGTCTCTCATCAGATCCCTCTAAGCTCATTCTCAGTAGGTAGCCCTGCTTCCTCCATGGAGAAAATGGAAGTAATCAGAGGAGAATCCCCACATCCTCCCATCCATATGCATTTCCTTGTTTGTGACCATTGAAGGACTTTTTCCCATCTAAAGACCATTCTTCGCCTCTGCTCTATATCCTGTCCTCGTCACCTACTCAACAACTTTGTTCGAGTAGTTCTGTCTCCCTCCTACATTTCCCCTTCTATCCCAGACTACGGCCATCATACAGGTATGAGCGCTCTCCCATACATATTTACTGTAAGAAGTAAACCTTCTCTAGACATCACATCCCCTAACAGCTAGTACTTTGTTTTGTTTTTGTCTTTTGTTTTTTTCATTGGGGCTTTTCATTTATTCATGTACTTGTAGCAAGTTATTCTGTTGTCGTAGTTTGTTTGCTATAGGATACATGCACTCTCCAAAGAGTGAGAGAAAGGGAGAAATCATCCTGGGGGAGGTGGCCACGCCACAATCCCATCTCTTCCATTCCCTACTCAGGATTTGGGCACGCACATATGCAGATGGTGTAGGATCCAGCACCTTTCCGGCCACACCACCTGCTGGCCCCTATGTCGATTACATTTTAATCATCCTCCAGGATTTATAGTGTAGGAAGCAGCTGTAGGATGACAATAACATCTAGAACTCTATCTAGCAATAGACCTGTATCATACACTGGAACTCTGGGCCTTTCCCAGCTGTTCTCTGTCCCTAAAACCCACATCTGACTCAGAAAGACCACAGAGCAGAAGTCTTTAAGTGAGCAGTTTGGGGCTCAGCTCCCTGGTTTTGATTCCCAGTGACTCCACTTCTGGCTATGAATTATTAGGCAGTTTATATAACTTCTCTAAAACTCTGATTCCACATCTGGAAGTGGAGTATAATAATAATAGTTATAAGATTGCTCCAAAGACTATATGAGTTAATATATGGACAGCACTTTAAGCAGTGTCTGGAACGCAATAATTCAATCAATTCTAGCAATTCACTTAACTGGCAATCAAACTCTGCTAACTACACTCAAAGCAAT
The DNA here is from genome assembly GCF_000334495.1 of Tupaia belangeri chinensis. Classification (NCBI taxonomy): domain Eukaryota; kingdom Metazoa; phylum Chordata; class Mammalia; order Scandentia; family Tupaiidae; genus Tupaia; species Tupaia belangeri. Next base: position 3,054,838 of record NW_006159968.1, on the reverse strand, counting down.
CTTTTTTTTTTTTAAGTTTATTTACATATTTTTCCCATTAAAAGAAAAGAGGGATTTCCCCTTCTATCCCAGACTACGGCCATCATACAGGTATGAGCGCTCTCCCATACATATTTACTGTAAGAAGTAAACCTTCTCTAGACATCACATCCCCTAACAGCTAGTACTTTGTTTTGTTTTTGTCTTTTGTTTTTTTCATTGGGGCTTTTCATTTATTCATGTACTTGTAGCAAGTTATTCTGTTGTCGTAGTTTGTTTGCTATAGGATACATGCACTCTCCAAAGAGTGAGAGAAAGGGAGAAATCATCCTGGGGGAGGTGGCCACGCCACAATCCCATCTCTTCCATTCCCTACTCAGGATTTGGGCACGCACATATGCAGATGGTGTAGGATCCAGCACCTTTCCGGCCACACCACCTGCTGGCCCCTATGTCGATTACATTTTAATCATCCTCCAGGATTTATAGTGTAGGAAGCAGCTGTAGGATGACAATAACATCTAGAACTCTATCTAGCAATAGACCTGTATCATACACTGGAACTCTGGGCCTTTCCCAGCTGTTCTCTGTCCCTAAAACCCACATCTGACTCAGAAAGACCACAGAGCAGAAGTCTTTAAGTGAGCAGTTTGGGGCTCAGCTCCCTGGTTTTGATTCCCAGTGACTCCACTTCTGGCTATGAATTATTAGGCAGTTTATATAACTTCTCTAAAACTCTGATTCCACATCTGGAAGTGGAGTATAATAATAATAGTTATAAGATTGCTCCAAAGACTATATGAGTTAATATATGGACAGCACTTTAAGCAGTGTCTGGAACGCAATAATTCAATCAATTCTAGCAATTCACTTAACTGGCAATCAAACTCTGCTAACTACACTCAAAGCAATCTTTTTTTTTTTTAAGTTTATTTACATATTTTTCCCATGAAAGAAAAAGAGGGAAAAAAAGACACCCCCAAAAGGACCTTCATGCTACAGTTTTATCCCTCATCTCAGTCAGTCAGGATGACAGGTGTGCTCATGAACACTGGCATGCCCAGGGAAACCCCAGGGTGTGAACCCAGGACTCTCGGACGTGGCCTTGGCATCACGGAGCACCGAGTTACTACTGTGCCACCACAGCAGCCCTAAACAGTCTCCTAAATGTGTCCCTTCCATTCCAACCACATCTTCCTTCCTTGTTTTCCAGCCCACCCTCCATGACAGCTCTACAGCACAAGTCACCACCCAAATTAAAAACTATCAGTGATTCCTCTTTGCTTTGGAATTCTGCAAAGACCTTCCCAATTTTACAGCCCCAACTTTGCCAGTTTTCTTTCCTGCCACTTTAATTCCTGTAGCCTTTCTTCCTGTAACTTCACTGACTTTCCACCACATTATTGGTTTCCTTTGCCAGCAAAGCCCTTTGCCCTCACTTCCCTTACTCACAAATGTGGTCATTTACAAGTGAATGTTCTTGGCAAGGAGCACGGGAATTTTAATGAGGACCCACTGACAAAAAAATCAGATTTTTTCTGATTTATTCTAAAGTAAAATGGAGGGAAAGGGATATCAGTAAGCCCACATGAGGGAAATTGCTTTTAATAAGTGAGTTTCAGGATCTTCTCTAAGAGCATTTAGGTTAAACAATTTACAACCTACCACAGAGCTAAGCTAATCCCTCCTTCCCTTCTATCCCCCAGCACATGGCCCTGGACAAACACCTGATGGCAGCACCTCAACTTCACTGGAGCCTCTGATTCCCTGGAGGGTGGGGATAGGAAAAAGAGAGAGTGCACGGCAACGAAGAGAATCATGGCGACAAGGAAACTGTGTGAGTATTGCTGTGTGTGCTCTGACATGCCCAGACCTCCTTCATGCCTGGCCAGATAGCACACGTGGAAGTGAGCACATGCACAGGCACGCACACCTGTCTTACAGTGCACGTTGTCATCCGACATACTGTGCATTTCTAGTGTTTACTGCCTGCCCCTCTCCCTGTCGTTACTAAAATGCAAATCCCAGGACTTGGGGTTTTACTCGCTGCGATGTGTCTAGAACATGATAGTGTAGCAGCACATAGTAAGCTCTCAACAAATACTTGATGAATGAATGATGGAAACAACTCACTATACTTATCATGACTAGAAGTGTCGCTACTTCTTAACTTCATGGTCTTAAGTCTGGACTTCAACCCCTTTGAGCTTTGGTATTGCCTGTAAAAAAAAAGGCACAACAAGCATTTTAGAAGAAAGTCACAAAAGTAAGAATTCACTCTGCTCATGCCTCAGAACCCGGTCCCCACCATTATCCTTGTGGAGGCTCTACCTGCCTCCCCAGACAGTTCCTGGCACTCACTCCTCTGGATTCCCTCCATGCTTTTCTGCGGGTCCTTCTGACCCATAAATTGAGTCCATCTGCTTCTACCCACAGTCAACAAAACAAGAGGCAGAGACTGGAGAAGGGAGCTTACTTTATCCTGATTCCTGTTTCTCTTCAAATACTCATTCCTACTTTCTCATCTGACCATTCCTGAAACACACCTCCCCATGACTCAGCACTAGGTCAGGTTGTTCTCCTTTGAAGCCTTTCTTAATTTCAACATGGCTGCAGTCCTGCTAAGCCTCTAAGCTGTCCTGCTTCACATCTATGTATTCTTTATCCAAGAATGTTCTATGGAGGAGAATTAAAAGAGAACTTAAAGACTGACTAGAGACATAGTAAGAAAACTAGTAGGAGACGGGAGGGGGGGAGAGTGGGGCTGGTAATGCACCAAAGAACATTGAAAGGAATCCTTAATAAAAACAAGAAAAGTCACAAGAAAAAAAGGAAACTAGAGAAGACAATAAAGAGAAAAAAATAACAAATGTACCCTCGCCTTCATGAAATCAGAAAATCATCAGCATGAAATTGGCAGATATTTTTAGGGCAAGGGAGGTGTAGGCTAAGGAGAACTAATCACTCCATGGACAGTTGATCCCTATGGAAAAGCCATCAGTCACTGCATCAGGAAGGAGGGGTGCCCATCATCACTGAGCCACCTTAGTCCAAAGGGAAATGCCTACACTTACAAAGGGAACGAAGTAGCAGGGATATCAGAGGCAGGTCTCAGGCATAGCATGGTGTTGAGCAAGGGTGGCCAATGCCCATTCACTGTCACAGTTAAGGCGAACAGTGCCACCCAGTGTTCGGAGCTTGTACCTGCCCAACTTGCTATGTTTTTCATTAATGGAAAGAATTTGAAAATTTCTCTCTGGTAAAACGTACTTTGACCTGAAGTATACAAGCTGATTCATTACGAAGGATAAATGATTCAGTCATACACTTTCATGTTCTAAAGAGCAAAGACAGACTAGGAAAGAAAAAGAGAGGACAGCCCTATAGACATACGAAAAGAGACCACTGACACAGAGAACAGAGCTCAAAGTCCCTGGGATTTGTTACAGGCACCCGGAACTCATGGCTGAGAAATGCTGAGACCTGACTGAGACAGCCCACCAGAATAAGAGTTCTGGGACCTGCATAGCTCCTATGATCAGTTTATCCTGGGCTACCAACAGTTGCATTGTGGGAACCACTTGAACTTGGACATTTTCTTAATGAAAATCCTAGACCCAACGTCTACGAAAGAATCCCCTGTAGATATGATAGACCCTAACGTTAAGAGCATCAGAGGTGCCCAGGGGTCTATGTTTCAGAAACCTCTGTGAATGGACAATTACTCGGCTGTGTAAGTAGCATGAACTACTGATACATGTAACGATATAAACAAATCTGAAAAACAGAAATCTCAGCAAAAGAAATCAGACACAAAAGAGTACACACGGTATTATTTTATATGTATATACATAGAACTTTCCAATGTGATGGTAATATTCTATATTTTGATTGGAGTAGTGATTACATGGGTATATGCATTTGTCACTTTATACTTAAAATATATACATCTGACTGTAGGTCATTATACCTCAACAAAATTGTTTTAATAGGGACCAGCAGTTGGTGTAATGGCTATGTCACTGGACTCCCATGTAGTCAACTATGGTTTGAGCCCAGACCTGGTGGCTTAAATTCATGCTGGGCACATGTGTGTACCCAAGATCCCAAGAGAAGAATGGAGGAGAAGGGATTGAGGCATGGCCATCCCCCCTGAGGAGGGGTGATTTCTTGCTTTCTGTCTCTCTGGCAAGTGCACACACTCTATAGCAAAAACCTCTCAAAAAAATTGTTTTAATAAAAGCATTTCCTGAGTAGGAAAAAGTCTTCTAATTTTGTACATGGGTATCATTCAACTGGGCAAAAATAAACAGAAGACATATACTAAACCACTAATTGAGCTAAAGCAAGAGGGTACTGGGGAAAACTACATATCTAAAACCAACTCCACAGTAGATGTGAATGCAACATCTGTAGGTACAAAGGAGGATGTGGTTGATTTGAGTGTATAACAGAACAAGACACTGGGCCTCCAGGACCCTAATCCTAGCTCTGCACTTTCTCACTGTGGGTTCCCAAAAAGTTATCCTAAATATCTCTGAGCCACAGTGTTCTCTGTGAAAATGAGGGTGGTAATCATGACTGTACCACATTGCAAGAAGGATTAAATAACTCAGTGTATGAGGGGAACGTAATAAACTCATGGAAAAGGTGGAATTAAAGCATTGATTTATTTTGGTGCAAAAGATGTTGAAATCCATGCATATTTTTTATAATACGCATTTGCCATGAACTTTAAAGACCCCCACACACACCATATTTGAAAAACAAACACAATGCCTAGAACCTACAATTATTCACTACATGTGGTTTCTTATTACAGATGAGACTTCCAGGACGGTTTCCTTGGAAAAGTGACTTTTGAACTGTACTCCAAAGAACTAGGAGTTCAGGTTTCTTGGCTAAATAATTCTTGCCCTCCTTTGTTGAGGGAACAGCTCAAGATGGACGTGTGGGACAGCAGTAACTGAGGCAGCTACCCTCCAGCCAGCAAGATGAAGTGAATCCTGCCAGGGGTCGGTGGGTGACAATGACCCCAGGCCCATCACACAGACATCCCAAAGAACGTGCAGGTTACCACCAGATGAAGGAAGACCAGAAATGGAGCAAACTATTCCCTTATCTACAGAGCTGCAATTAGAGGTTGGAGTCTCCAGTCCAAAGCTATTTTCCTACACTGGTAAGCTATCGCCAAAATCTGCAGGTCAAGAAGGCGTTTGTTTAAAGACAGCAAGAAAGGTTATTCCTGTATTTTCTGAGGGTAATCTGCTGTTTTTCTGCCTCTGATGGATTCAGAAAGCTTTTTTACTGGAGAAAATTAGGTCTTTTCTGAGAATACTGGTTCTGAGAAACTCCTGTGTTTTTTCTGGGTGTATTTAAATACTTGTCAGCACCACCACTGAAATGTGTAGATTCCTTCAAGTCCTGATAACAATCACAGCAACACTTCAGGTGAGAGGACAATGATATCTAATGTGAAAATGAAAAGGCTTCTCTCCCTACAGGCAACTAAATAAAGGAAAATGCTCCTACACATTTCAGGCCTCGCCTACAGTGCCACCTAGCGTTCCGAAGCAGGTACTTTCCTATGCAATAAATAAGTTTCCTTTTGTAGTCTTAAAAATCGAAGCACTTTTTTATATATATATACTAAAAGAATACAGACTTTTATTAAGCATTGTAAGTTGTATTCAATAGCCTTCGGATACGCCACACCACGATCCGTCGACAATCAAACCCAACAGCACTTCATTCTTGCACAATCCATGAGTTAGGGCAAAACTCTCTTCAACTTACAGTAAGATCCTACTTAGCTCTTGTGGGCAGGGGTTGGGGGATTACACCTCATTTTCTGATCCCTAATGTGATGAAGAGCATCAGAAGTATATGAAAATGAGAAGTGATTCTGATTTCAAAGTACATTGTTTGGAAACATTAACAAAAACATCAAAATGATAGAAGTATACTTGCTTCTACTAAATTCTTGATGGGAAAGTTTTCAAGAACAAGAAATTTGTTTCCTGCTACAGAAGGGTTTTATTTTCTTCTTTTTAAAGATCAAAGGATTTTTTTCCCACAGAAATTTCATATTTTGCTAATATGAAGGCATAAAACAGCAACAAAGAACAATAATGCAATACAGCAATGAATACACCAGGGTAATGCTGATATCCGAAATGGCTAGATTATTTGGGAGGGGGGGTTAGAATAAATGCAACAGAGGTCAATAATCACAAAATTTTAAGGTTAGAGCAAGATCAGTCAGTGACTAAACAGAGTTAACATCTTTTATAGGACGACTACTAGTTATTAGCATTTTTTGTTTTGCAAATGGACAGATACTTCGTGGTGGATTTTTCTGGTTCAGTGATTCTGTCTTCTACATCTGAGATTCGATGTTCTGTGTGATCTAGTCTGCTTTTAATACTTTCAAGGGAGGTTTTGATTTTCTGTATTACAGCCTTCATCTCTAACAGTACTATTTAATTATTTTTATGGTATGTATTTCCTTTTTCAGATCATACAAGAACTTCCTCACCTTCCAGAACTCGTCGGCTCTTTTCTCCTGCATCTTCTGGAGTTCTTGTCTCTCTCCCCTTACATCTCTGTTAGCTTTGTCACTATGAATATTCTAAATTCTTGATTAGACATTTCCTCGAGTTCCATTGTACTGTCTGTGGATGAAGAGAAGTTATTCTTCTCCCTTGGAGGAGAGGTATTTTCTTGTTTTCTCATTTCTTGTGCCTCTGCAGTAGTTTCTGCTCATCTGATGGGTTATAAGTTTCTTCCTAAATTTATAACTTTCTTATAACTTTTAGTTTTCTTATAACTTTCTTGAAGTTCAATCTGAGCATTCAGAGGCATGCAGGAAGAGGTGATTTACAACCTCTCTGTCATTTCATTTTTCCCCATTAGTGTGGCAGATTCAGTGGGAATGGAGGAATATTCTGACCCTAATAGTATTCAGATGTTTGGCTATAGTTCACTTAGACCTGTCTGGATACTCAGTGTGTGGTGGCTGAGAAGCAAAGTGATGAAGATAAAAGAAAATGGGAAAGGAAAGAAAAAGAAAAAAAAATTTTTTTCAAAAGCAAAAATTAAAACTGCACGGTGTGCTCACATGCACACAAAAGCAACAGTTCACAGCTCCAATGGAGGAGACTTCTCTGAAGGCCTGCTCTTTTTGCCTCTTCTAAATGGGAGTGGCGGAAGGTGCGAATTAGCAAGATAAAGGAGGATCTGAGAGCCAAGAAAATACTTTACATTAAAAACATTTTTTTTAATTAAAAAAAATTTAAAGACAAAGAGAACACAGGGGGTGCCCTACCACCCTAGAATGGGGTCTGGAGGATGAAGTCTCATTAGTTTTAGTCCCTGAAAGCAATAGTTCACACCTCCAATGGAGGCATCTTTTCTCCCTGAATAAATAATTAAAGCACTACAAAGTTGCCTACCCCTACCCTGCTTCTCCCTTCTCTGTAGGACATACTGTCCGTTTTCATAACGTACTTTGTTTATTGTCTATCTTTGACCTTACCATCATCTCCTACACACATTAGAACAAGAAAAGATATGTAAATGATTAGTTAGCTAACTAATTTTAATTAATTTGCTAACTACTCAACTGTTTAATGAGTAGATACATGCACTGAGAGGAATCATGGAGATGAACTCTTTCTGGATCCTGATGCTGTTCTTTTCTTTTTTTTTTTTTTATCATAGGTTTTTGCCATAGGGTGCATGTGCTCACGGGAGACAGTGAGAGAGAAAGTGAGAAATCACTGCCCCCATTCCAGAGGGCAGGGATAACTATGCTGCAATCCTTTCTTCTCCACTCTCCTCCTGGAATTTTGGGCAGGCATGCATGCACAGGTGCCTGGTGTGATTTTTCAAGCCACCAGGTTCCAGGACTGGAACTGCAGTTGACTATGTGGGAGTCCAGTGCCTTAACCACCACACCACCTGCTGGTCCCCTCTGATACTTTTTATCTCCTTGCTATAGTCTCTTCCTGACCGGGACTCATTCCTGCCATAGGGTTCTGGGAAATACCCTTGCATCCTTTTAAGACATTCTTTTGTTGTTATTTAAAATAACCTTAATTCATTCTTTCATATTTGCAAACTAAAAATTCCTAACTAGTACAATGAGAGAACAGTCTTTGAACTTTCTGTCATACCTTCTCCCCTAGCGATCCTGAAGTCTCATTGCCTTGTTTCATTTGGGTATCTGCTCAAGTATGTCTGTTTCACTGAGGTCTTCCTATCTAAAATAGTCTTCTCCTTTCTCTGCTTCTACTCTGTGTCTAACTATCCTTCACTGTTCATCATAGCACACATGGCTGGCCTCATACAGATTTGTCTATTGTCTGGCTCCACCATGGAATGCAACCTCCGGGAGAACAGGGACTTAGTGTTTTTATCACTGTATACTCAATGTTTAAGATCATCTGGCACACAGTAAATGCTCAGTAAATATGTATTCATTTACTCCACAAAGTCCTACTGAATGTTAGTCAGTGTTTCAGGTCCTGGGGAAATAAGTGCCATCCTGGAACCTATCATTCTAATGGGAGATTATTGGTAACTATGAACTCAGAGGTAAGAAAGGGATAGGCCCATGTTGAAGAGCTACTGGACCTGAAGACTAAGATAGGAGCTGAATTTAGAGACCACCTCAGAGGGGCCTGGTGAGCCATAGGCTTTGCTTGGTTACTTCCCTAGGATCCAAGCCCCCATCTCCAATGGGACACAGGTTTTCCTTTGAAAACTACTCTTCCTTCATTTCCAGCTAAACAACTTAAATAGGATTGATATTACCACCAGCTCTAGGGTGAGTCTCAACTGACCTAAGAAATCAGCATGTGACCCTTTGGTTCTCAGAAGGTCATATGACTCCATTCAGAACAGGAGATGGAAGGAAACATCTGTTGGAATTCCAGGGAACAAAGTGTCTGTCTTTTTCAAGGGAGCAGAGAGAAGATACATCCCTCTTCCCGTGAATAGCATGGTTGGCGTAGAGGGTGTGGAGCAGATATTCTAGAACAGTGCAGCTAATAATGCTGTCATCAGCTGAAGGTTAACAATACCAAGTAGCATGTGGAGGTCAAAATGGATTGAGAATGGATAGTCCAGGGGAATGTGCTGATGACATCACAAACCTATGGTAAATGCCTGAAGCATGATTTCTGACCCTTTGCATCGCATGAGGCATTTAACTCCCTTTTTAAATTAAACTAGTTCTACCTTTTTTAAGCTATGAAAGTAGCACATGTTTGTTGAAGATATATGTCAATCAGAAACATATAATAAAAAGACATATAACCTAAAGCTGGATCAGCCTGTGGCCTGATGGCTGGATTCCACATGGCCGACCACCCTGTTTGAGTCCTGGACCTGGTGGCTTGAAAAACACACTGGGTGCACGTGCATGCATGTCCCAAATCTCAAAGGAAAGAAAAGGAGGAGAAGGGATTATGGTATGACCATGACCCATGATGAGTGTTTTCTCTCTCATTCTCTCTTTCTCTCTATGCATCTATCTCTGGCAAGTGCATGTGCTCTCTAGTAAATTAAAAAAGGAAAAAAAAAAAAAAGAAAAGAAAAAAGACAAAGCTAACCAGCTTCTTCCATATTGTTTCCCATCCTGCCCTCTGAAAGAGCCAATATTAAGAGGTAGATGTCGTTACTGATAAATTGTCTCTCCCCAGAAATTGCATGCACAAGTTCTAACCCCTAGTACCTCAAGATGTGACTGTATTCCGAGATTGGGCCTTTAAAGAAGTAAGTAAGTTAAAATGAGGTCATCGAAGTGGGCTCTCATCTCATATGGCTGGGGCCTTGCAAGACGAGATTAAGATGCTGACACTGAGGAAAGACTGTGAGAAAACTACAAGAAGGCTACTATTATGAGCCAAGCAGAGAAGGCTCAGAAGAAACCAACTCTTCTGACATTTTGACCTGGACATCTTGACCTAGAAGCCTCTAGAACGACGAAAAAATAATTTCTATTCTTTAAGACACTACCATATAGTAAGAATTTGTATGTTGAACCCTAATCTCCAGTATTACGGTATTTGGAGGTGGGGCCTGTGGGAGGTGATGAGGATTAGATAAGGTCAAAGGGTAGAATCCCTATGATGGGATTAGGACCCTTAAAGGAAATGAAAAGCCCAGAATTCCCTCTTTCTCATCATGGCCATTTGAGGATACAACATTAAGATAACAGTCTCCTTAACAATCTCTGTCCTTTTGGCCAGAACCACCATCTTCCAGTAATTAACCAAAATAACGAACACAAAGGGAAAAAGGAGAGGAACCCGATCTATGTTCTCTAGGCCTTTGAGAAAACATGGAGTGATTCCTTTGGCAACATATATGGAAATCTACAAGAAAGGTGATATTGTAGACATCAAGGGAATGGGTACTGTTCAAAAAGGAATGTCCCCACAAATGTTACCATGGCAAAACTGGAAGAGTCTACAATGTTACCCAGCATGCTGTTGGCATTGTTGTGAACAAACAAGTTAAGGGCAAGATTCTTGCCAAGAGAATTAATGTGTGTATTGAGCATATTAAGCATTCTAAGAGCAGAGAGAGCTTCTTAAAACGTGTGAAGGAAAATGACCAGAAAAAGAAGGAAGCCAAAGAGAAAGGTAGCTGGGTTTAACTCAAGTGCCAGCCTGCTCCTCCCAGAGAAGTACATTCTGTGAGAACCAATGGAAAGGAGCCTGAGCTACTGGAACCTATTACCTATGAATTCATGGCATGAGGGGTGATAAAAATAAACTAATCTGTGGTCTATTAAAAAAAAAAAAAAGATAAGTCTCCAAATTAGGAAGAAGACTCTCACCAAGAATCTGATCATGGCTGGCACCCCAGTATGAGACTTTAGTCCCCAGACTTCTAAGAAGTAAATTTCAATTGTTTAAGCTGCTCGTGCTGTATTTTATTATAACAGCCCTTGCAGATGAGTACAGATTTGCACTTCTCCACATCTTTCTCCTTCCTTTTATCTATACTAACAACTTATCAATATCAATACCTAATCGGAGTTCTATTAGGTTGTCAGGAAAGTCATGGCATGCTTTTCTATGCAAAAATACATCATGACTTTCTCAACAAGCAAATATTATTTCTTTTTATCAAAATAGAGGTATACTATACTCAATTTTCTCCAGTCTTCTTTTGTCACTAAAAGTATGGATGTTGTTCAAAAGCCTTTGAAACAAACCTAATTGTATCTATTCTCTAATTTCTGAGTACATGAATATAATTTCACATAAATGCAGCCAAATATAAGCTGGAGTTTTGGGGAGGGATTATTTTTGTTTTGTTTATGGGGTTTGGGCTGTTTATATTGTTGATTTGGGGGTTTTCTTTTGGTGCTCTTTTCTTTTTCATTCTTTATTCTCTAGAGTTTGTCTCATTTTCTTCTCTTCCTTCACATGTAAGATAACAATTTAACAATATCAGGTGTGTCCTTGAAGCCACTTTCTCTGGGCCATATAATCATTTTACCTCCTGAGTTTTACCATACCCACATAACTTTAAGAAATATACAAGCCAGGTGGCGACTGCACAGAGGTGTGTCCTCATCCCAGCCAAGTAGTTCACAATCAGTGGTTCTCAATAGATGCTGTTATTCTGTTGGACTCAGTGTTTGCACTGAGAGGCTCTGATGTAGACATTGTTCACTCATATCTGGGAGCAGAAGGGAGAAACATGGATGGTGCCTGTGGTCTTTGAGATGACCGTGTCTGTGAGCACATGTGACACACCTACTCAAGACGCTCACTAGTTTGAAAAGGCAAAATTGTACAGTGATGTTGGACTCCGTGTAGTAGCTACTGAGTCCTGCTGAAACTGTTTTCTTCTCCCTAACTTTACTCCTCCTGCCCCACAGTTGCATTTAGATGATAATACTACAGGAGGTAGGCAACCAGGATGGCAAGCTTTATAAACAGCTCAGGTGTTTTAACAGCAATCAGTAACGTTGTTTTTTATGCAAACATGGATTATCTCTTTTGCTACCAAAATTATAGATTTATGTAAGAATAAATAGATTCATGTAAGAATAAAACAAGAAATTCCCCTTTATCTTCATTTATTTTTAAAGAATTATTTTATTTAACTTTATTTATTATTATTATTTGCCAGTTTGATCATAGAGAGACAGAGAAATAGAGAGGGGGAAACTGAGAAAGCAAGCCACCAGTTCCAGGACTTGAACCAAGGTTGACCATGTGGGAGTCCAGTATTTTTAACTATCATACCACCCACTGGCCCCTAATCACCCCCAAGGGGGGATGGCCACGCCGCAATTCCTTCTCCTCTATTCTCCTCTCGGGATCTTGGGCACGCACGCACACGTGCCTGGCGTGAGTTTTAAGCCACCGGGTCCAGGACTCGAACCACGGTCGACTACATGGGAGTCCAGCGACATAGCCATTATACTAACTGCCGGTCCCCCCATCTTCACTTTTAAGAGTCAAATTATTGAACCAGCTCAGCTTCACTTGGCTCAAGGTGATCTCTCTTCAGCAGGGCAAAGACAAAGCAGGTCAGGGAGACTCTGGATCCAATAAAGTGCTGTGAAGGAAACAGTGGAATTCCACACAGGATGGCCCCAGACATAGGAGACACTCTATGGCTGGCACATGAGTGCTCTACCAAAATGTATTCTTTTCTAGGACCCCTGATTCCATCCTTTTCTCAGACTGTTGAAAGCATGCTCAAATTAAAACATGGTAGAAATATCGCATGGGGACCAGCAGTTAGCGTAATGGCTATGTTGCTGGACTCCCATGCAGTCGACCGCGGTTCCCGTCCCGGACCTGGTGGCTTAAAACTCACACTGGGCACATGTGCGTGCATGCCCAAGATCCCGAGAAGAGAATGGAGGAGAAGAGATTGGCATGGCCATCCCCCCTGGGGGGTGATTTCTCACTTTCTGTCTCTCTGTGTCTCTCTGTCTGGAGAGCACATGCGCCCTATAGCAAAAACCTCTCAAAAAAAAAAAAAAAGAAATATCACATGTCTATAAAATGAGGCATTTTACAAGACAATGGGCAAAGGGCAAACTCTTCAAAAAACATTGTAAGCAAAGAATATCTGTATGTATGTATATAAACTAGGAAGAGCTGAGAAAACTTAATGTTCAACCTCACATAATAAATAAAAAATCAAAACTATAGCTAAATATTTTCAGCCAATCAGAAAGAAAAATTAAAATACAGTGTTGGTGAGGACAAGCTAGTGGCATGGTGGTTAAGGCGGTTGAATCCCACATGGGTGATGGCACAGTTCAAGTTCTGGATCCAGCGGCTTGGAAAACACACTGGGTGTATGAGTGTGTATGCCCAAAATCCCACCAAAAAAATGGAAGAGAAGAGATTACAGAATGGCCATATCCTCTAAAGGGTGCTTTCTGACTTTCCTTCTTACTCTCCTTTCCTCTGTCTGTCTCTCCCTGGTGAGTACCCACACCTTGTCATTAAAAAATGAAAAAAGTAGGAACGGATACACATATATGTGTATGTGTATATATACACATATATGTGTATATATATACATATATATGTGTATATATGTACATATATATATGTGTGTATATATGTGTATATATACACATATATTTACATATATACACATATATATACACATATATGTATACACACACATATATATATACATACACATATATATACACAAACACAAACAGCACATTAGTGAAGATGTAGGTAATTGTTATGAAGTATTGATGGAAGTATAAATTAATACAGGCTTTCTGAAAGACAAATAACTTTAAATTGTGACTACTTTTGACACACAACTCAATCTCTATGAGTACAAACTACGATATACAAGTATTTTAGTCTTAAAGAGCTGTTCATAATATATGGAGTTTTGAAAAATCAATGAGGAGGCTTGATATCATGGAGAAACATATTCATGTATTTTTATACATATCTATGTAGATAAATTCTAGAACCATGTTCGTAAGTTAAACTTAAGATTTTTGGTTTTTGTTTTGGAGAGGTTTTTGCTATAGGGCATATGCGCTCGCCAGAAAGACAGAGACAGAGAGACAGAAAGTGAGAAATCACCCCCCGGGGGGATGGCCATGCCACAACCCTTTCTCCTCCATTCTCCTCTCAAGATCTTGGGCATGCACGCACGCACATGCACCCAGCATGTGGTTTAAACCACCGGGTCCAGGACTCCAACCATGGTCAACTACATGGGAGTCCAGCAATGTAACAATAATGCTATCTTCTTGTCCCAGAAATAAGTAAACTTTTAACAAGACTCTCCAACATGCCTTCCTCTGTTTCTGATTTTTTTCAATAGACATACATAGCATGGGTAATCATTCGTAACTAGAGACCCTGGGAGCCAGACCAGGTGCAGATATAACAGAGCCCTCAGTACATTCCCCCCACCGGTAAGGACCTCTCCCCAGCTGCTCCCCCCTCTTGGCTCACCATCCTTCTTTCTAGTCCACGAGCTTCATACCTGTGACCACATGCAATGCACTAAATGTTTGTGTTCCTTCTAAATTCATATATTGAAATCCCAGTTCTAAGACGATGGTTACAGGTGACCAAGTGGGGAGGCAGTTCGTTCATGAGGGTGAAATGCTCATGAGTGGAAACAGTGTCCTCATCAAAGTGAGCTCAGCAAGCCCTCTGCCCTCTTTGTACCATCTGAGGGGACAGTGAAAAGCTGGGCGTCTATCCCGGAAGACAGCCCTCACCACGACCTGACCGTTCTGGCACCAGATCCAGGACTGGAATAAACTATTGTCTAGAAGTCACTCAGATCATGCTACTTTATTACAACAGCCTAAACTGACTAAGCCGCCATGTAGGGCATGGCCTCCTTTAGCTCTCTAGAGCTACCTTTGTATTTCACTTTATGTGTGTTTAAACTGCTCTTCAACCTTTGCATTCTCCCTGCAGCCTGCTCCTCCAGTCACCAGCACTTGACTCAGATCCAAAACACTGGTTCACTGAATACAAGCCATACAAACTTTTTAAAAATATTTTAATATGAAACAGTGACCTTTTATTCATGTTTCAGATATGACTGCTTGGGAAACATGCCAGGGGTGTGTGTGTGTGTGTGTGTGTTTGTGTATGTGTGTGTGCATATGCATGCGCACACCCAAAATCCCAAGAGGAGAATGGATGCCTGATACTGTGGTAAACAAGTCAGACCCTGTCACTTTTTCATCTAAACATCTACACAGACCTCCAATCTCGTGCATAATTAACATTAGTTATCACAACTAGGCCTTGTACCGTCTGGCCCTGGGTCATCCTCTGACATTGTTTCTTCCTCCTCCTCCTCTTGCTCACTCTATTCCAGTTGCATGGCTGCCCTTCCAGTTGCCTCCTTCCAGAGTGTACAGGGACCCTTCTGCTCTAATTCTCTCACAGATATCCCCTTGACACACACTCTTAGGCCCAAGAGTGTAAGAGTTAAATTTCTTCTTTTTAGTGAGGCTTTCCCTCAGCCTCCACATTAAAATGGAAACCTGTGCAAGGATCCCACACCCCTTTCCTATTTTTTCTTCATAGCTCTTTTTATACTCTAACTTACTGTACATCTCACTCATTCCTTTATGATCTTTCTTCCCCACAGAACATAAGCTCTCTGAGGACACTGTTTTCACTATTCTATCCCCAGCCCATGCCTAGTGCCTGGCACATACTAGATTCCAAATAAACAGATATGAGATGAAGGAGTGAACTTCATCATTCATAGGCAATATCATTAATTTTCATACTCATCTGGGAGGCAAGCATGCAGAACTCCATTTTATGAAGAAGAAAACCAAAGCTCAGATTCAGAGTGTGGAAATGCCACCCAACAAGTAAACAGTACACTAGACTGCAATCCCACAATGATCAAGTTTCAGAGCTAATTTTCTCTCCTCTACAACTGCCTTACAACTACCCTAAAAATGTAGGGGAGGATTCACTTCAGTCTAGTGCCTATTATACTTTTAAAATCCTGCTACACCCACTGGCAACCATACTCCAGACTTCAGAAGTTTGTACTGTTAGATAGCTGGCTAGAAACCTGGTCCATCTGTAGGCAATTCATTTTTCTTGCCAGAGGCCCAAGACTCGTGCTCTAGATGTTTCTTTTGACCAGACTGTGCCGCTGGCCTGAACAAATCACTTGGCTTTGGAGTTAGACAGACCAAGGTCCTAGTCCTAGACCTGTCACATACTACCTGTGTGGCCTGAAACAACTTGCTTCATTTCTCCAAGAAATGAGGTAATATTGGTAAGGCAAAATGATAATATTGTGAAAAGGTAATACTCTCCACCTCAGAGGGTTCTTGCAAGGATTAATGAAAAGAATGCACACCCAAATGCCTAATATGGTGCCTGGAGCTTATTAGAACATACACAAGAAAGTCCTATCTTTCCATAGGTGGAGACTGACTGAAGAAGTAGTGGATTTCTTGAGTCCATGGTCAAGGGGCTAGTGTCTCCTATCCCTTGCTAGTGAAGACAGTAGTGAGGATGGCATTTTCACGCAGTGGTCAATGGCCATTTCTGGTGCCTTCATTTATACCTCTGTAGCAGATTCTTTTTTTTTTTTTTTAAGATAAGTTTTTGCTATAGGGCGCATACACTCACCAGAGAGACAGAGAGAGACAGAGAGACAAAAAGCGAGAAATCACCCCCCAGGGGAGATGGCCATGCCGCAATCCCTTCTCCTCCATTCTCCTCTTGGGATCTTGGGCATGCATGCACACGTGCCTGGCATGAGTTTAAGCTACCAGGTCCAGGACTTGAACTGCAGTCGTCTACATGGGAGTCCAGCGACATAGCCATTACACTAACTGCTGGTCCCGTAGCAGATTCTTGATAGATTAATATTATATGTATCCTGTCAAACAAAAAAGTGAATTGCATACATTTTTTACTTTGTCTACCTTTTTTGAATTCCTGCTAAGGATACCCAATAATTCCTGCTAAGGATACACAATATTTGTGTGGGTGTGTGCTCACGTGCATTACGGCACAGTCACCATGTATGTCTATTCATTTGCTATGCCAGAAGCCTTACATACATTACCTCCCTTAAGTTGGTAGCTAAATACCCATTTTATAGATGAGAATACTATGTGAGGGAGACAATCTTCTTATTTTATTTTTTTGGCTGTAGGACTTAGTATCTGAAATTATCTTACTCATTTATTTGCCTAGTTATTTATGATCTTTCTCACCAAGACTATGAGCTCCTTGAAGACAAAGATCATGTCTACTTTTCTTTCCTCTGCATTTGCAGTGCATAGAACAGTGCCTAAAACATAGTTGGCATTCAATAAGTATTTGCAAAGAGAAAATGTAAAATGAGAAAATATTTTTCTGAAAAAATTGACCAGTCTGAACTAGAAAGAGCCATTCACATGTCCAGATAATATGCTCGTGTGAAAACGTCTTTGGTTACTGGGCATATAATTAAAACCCTAAACATATGTTTCTATGGAAAATTACTTGACTGTTGGGACTATATTAAAATCCTAACTGTACTATAATAAATTGGTACAACTTCTAGATGACATGAATTTCATTCCCACAACCAAGTCTTCCTTTAAAGAACAGAGACATTTTTAAAACCAACTCTGAAATCAATATGCATATTCGGCAAATCTTCTTTGTTCTCTTATTAGTCCTTGAAGGTTTCCCTTATTAAACCATGGTCAAATTTCATGTTGTTTATACTGTAACAACATTATGATAAGATCTACAAATACATAGTCTAGAAACATCTTTGTACATGGTTTAGAGTCAGATCTTCAAAAGTATCCTTTGAGTTATTCTTTTTTCTAAAACTTTAAAAAAAAAAAAGTTATTTTATTTAGCTTTACTTATTTGTTTTAATTTGACCAGAGAGGGACAGAGTGAGAGAGAGAGAGAGACAGAAAGCAAACCACCAGGTTTGAGACTCGAACCACAGTTGGCCATGTGAAAGCCCAGTACCCTTAACCACCATGCCACCTGCCGGTCCCTCTTTTTTAAGATGTTTTTCCCAGAGAGAGATTGAGAGAAAAAGTCAGAAATTACCCCCCACGGGGGGTGGGGGTGGCCATATCACAATCCCTTCTCTTTCATTCTCCTCCCAGAATCTCGGGAGCACACACACATGTGCCCGGCATGACGTTTCAGGCCACTGGGTCTGGAACTCAAACCAGGATCAGCCACATTGGAGTCCAGCACCATAACCACTACTCCATCTGCTGGCCCCCATCCTTTGAAGCATTCTTAAGAATAAAAGTGCTGTGAGACTGTACTTTCATTACTGTAATTTTCTTCCTTATTATTCACATAGAAGTGAGAAGATATTGATGACAAAGATGCCTGTAGGCCTATGTACTTCTACAAAGAAGCTCCCATTGAGCTTAGTAATTTTCAGTGAATCATTGTCAGATTTGTTGTTTAACCTCCTGCAGCATACTAGGGCAATAAAATGTTTTCTCTACCTTTTTATTTTTCAGTTTATTTATTTTTTTCCTTCATGGGGGTGGTTGGGGAGAGCGCACTTGACAGGGTTTTTATGCTACAATTCTCCCTGTAGCCCACCAGCCAGCCAGGATCACAGGTATGCCTCCAGGACAGCCGTTGTGTACGACAGAAGGAGGGACCTGGGGCATGAACCCACAAAGTTCCCGTGTAGCTTCCAGTATCACACAGCAGTTCCCCTACTGCCTGTGCCACTGTGCTTGTGCCTCCACATTTTTTAAATACCCCAGTCAGCTCTCGTAACATGTGTGAGCTGCCTATTAAGAAATACAGAAAAAAAATCATTCTAAGTGTACAGGAAACTGAAAAAAGAAAAACATAGTAAAAGCCAAGGGGAGATAAAAATTGCTAAAGACTGCTTTTGTTTTCTATAAAGCTTTAGTTAGACCCAATTTCATTGAGCCAGAAATGGGAAGAGCATAATACGCTTCTATTTTTGAAGTTTACGCTAATCAGAAATTCTGACAATACTGCAAGGCACAGGAAAGGCCTGGCCTCAGGTGGCGGGGTTGAAGTACGTCCAGCTCCAGACTCTATGAAAAGGGATTAAATGCTTGACAATCACGCTAAATCTTTACATGGGAGAGTGCAAGATCCTTGCAGTTTATACAGATGCAGATACCACGTTCCTGGTTTTTCTTGTCTTCATTGGTATTTCTTTTATTTTCCCCCAGAGAGGTTTTTGCTATAGGGCATGTGTGTTTGCCAGAAAGACAGAGAGAGACAGAAAGCAAGAAATCACCCCCCAAGGCGCGGATGGCCACGCCTCAATCCCCTCTCCTCCATTCTCCTCTCAGGATCTTGGGCACGCATGCACATGCGCCCGGTGTGAGTTTAAGACACCGGGTCTGGGACTCGAGACTGCAGTCGACTACATTGGAGTCCAGCGACACAGCCATTACGCTAACTACTAGTCCCTTCGTTGGTATTTCCAAAACCACAAACAAATGAAAAATAAAACAACAATAACAAAACAAGAATTTTATCACTGACACAGTGGGGAAAAAAATCACAGAGGGCACATGATTCACCTTTTTTTTTCTTAAGAATTCTATATTCTTTTTTTTTTTCTTTTAATTTGCTACAGGGCACACACACTCACCAGAGAAAAAGAGAGAGAGAAAGAGAGAAAGCAAGCCACTGTGATCAATGGACTAGTGTCTTCTGTCCCCTTGCCAGTGAAGACAGTGATGAGGATGGCACGTCCATGCAGTGGTCAATGGCTATTTCTGGTGCTTTCATTTATGCTTTTATTACAAATCTGGATAAATTAATGCTATATGTGTCCTGTCAGAAAACGTGAATTGCACACATTTTTTACTTTGTCTACTTTTTTTGAATTCATGCTAAGGATATTCGATAATTACAAACATGTGCGTGTGTGAGCTCACATGCATTATGGCACACTCATCATGCATGTCTGTTCATTGGCTATGCCAGGAGCTTTACAGTCATTACCCTCCCTTAACTTGTAGTTAAATACCCGTTTTATAGATGAGCATACTATGTGAGGGAGGAGATTTTATTTTACTCTATTTTCTGGCTGTAGCACTTAGTATCTGAAATTACCTTACTCATTTGTTTGCCTAGCTGTTTATGATCTTTCTCACCAAGACTATGAGCTCCTTGAAGACAAAGGTCATGTCTACTTCTCTTTCCTCTACATCTCCAGTCCGATGGGAATTCTGAAGCAAAGAAGAGATTTCTCAAATTTAGTAGGCCCACAAGATGACAAGAGGCCTTTCTATTTTTAGTTATTAAAACAACAGAATAAAATAGCCACTTTTGAAAAAACACATCATAAATCGGATTCTACCATTCCACACAGGCATAAAGATTTTCAAAGTTGGGATGAGAAGGGTGTATATACTTCCAGCAACTTGTATTTTCATTAGAATTGATATGACTTGATTGCAAGACTGGATATGGGAACAGAGGAAGCTAGAGATTAAAGAGTTCCAGGAATCTGACTTGGGTCACTGCGTAAATACATTATAAATTCTATCAGCCCAAGGAAGAAAACAGAATCGCAGTTTCACCAACTATTAATTCTTCTTAGCCAGGTCTCAGTCATGTGACTTACACTCACCCTATCAAGTGCACACGTACAACAGGAGGAGAGACCAGTACAGAGTATTCATTGTTCCAGAGAAGTCTGGAGGGGAAGTAGCTACTCAGGAACCACAGAAGCTAGCAACTGTGTCTCTGTTCAGGTGTGACATCAGCAGATTGGGCATATAAATCTTGAATTGGGGTTTGGGCACTGCTCCTGAATACACAGCTTTCAGGCTTCCTTGAAAGTCCCTAGGTGACTTGTCACTTTAATACATTTCCTTTCTACTCAGTTGCTAGAAGAGTGTGGTAGTTGGACTCCAAAGAAGGCTCCCCTATAAGCCTGACCTCCCAGGCTTGTGTTGTCCCTTCCTCTTGAATCTGGGCTATCTCTGAGTCCCTGTAACTCACAACAGATGTGGTGAAGTGCCAATGTGTTACTTCCAAGTCATAAGACTTCTTGTAGCTTCTCTGTGCCTCTTGCAATGACATTCTTAGGAAGCTTCCATTTGGCACTTAAGGAGAGGCCATATGTAATATAAAGACAAATGCAAATTTAAAATAGCAGGATTAATTCTCCTTGTTAGAAATAAGGGAGAGGGATCTGATGGTGACACAGTGGTAAAACATAATACTCTGCCAGGAAATCCCACATTGAAAGGTTCCCAGTGTAAGTCCAGAGCTCTCCCTGAGTATGCTGGTCACGTGCTTGTCCCTGTCTAGAGCTGGCCAAAGGTGGGGGGGAGGGGTGGGTAGATGAGGCATTGAGACCCTGTTGAGGGTTTCCTCTCTCACTCTCAGTCTCTCCCTCTCTCTCACTCATGAAAGAAAAAAAAAAAAGTACAAAAATAAAAAGGAAAGAAAGGTAGCAATTGCCCTCACCTACTTTTTTCCCCATAGCATTTACTTTGGAAAATTTATAAGTACTTTCTCTTCTCTTTGAAATGTGTATAAGTCCTTTTGAACCTGTGATAGACCTTTTGTTTTTCTCAAGGACCAGAGAGCATCTCTTTGAAATGCAAACATCCAGGGAGATAGCATCCTTATCTGCCAACTTCTGTGAGGGGGTAGGAGCCCAGCTTTAGTGGGTATCTTACTGCAAGTCACAAAACTACCTCCTGTCATAAAGATACAAGAAGCTTGTTTTTCTCCTGGATAAAGCCAATTAGCTAACACAAATGGTCACTCCAGTCAGGATGAATCATGTATGGCAAATGGTGTTGTCAAGTCCTCTTACTTGAGAACGAGTTATTGTTCATCTGGGAAACACGTATGGAATGGGTTATATCTGCTTGGCTATATACGAGGGCAAGCTTTCTTTCTGTCTACAACATTTAGCAGATTGTGATGTGCATCACATTCTGGTTTAATGCGTATTCAGTAATAAGGCTGATTTCTTTCTTTACTGTCTTTGAGAACAGGTTTTCTGGGTTGGAAGAAATTTTTGTTTTAAATTCTATGTCCCCAACAGTGGGTGCCCTAGTTGTCAGTCCCAGATGAGTTCAAGATGACAGTCAGCATCACTGCCAGCCATGGAGCGAGCAATCCTGGACATCCGGCCTGGAGGGACTCAGATGACTACAGCCCCAGCCAAAATCTGACCGTGAAGACAGGAGATGTCAAGCCGACTGCCCAGCTGGGCCCAGCCACACAAATTGTTGTTAAGTTACTACATTTTGGGGGACGTTCATTATATGAAATGAGATACTCCAAACAAGTAACTTTTGTTCTTGCAGCTAAGAACCCTGGCTAAAACATATTTCACCTCTTAAGAGGTGGGAGTTCTATTTCCAAACCCCCTTTGCAAATGGTGTTGTTGTTTTTTTTTTAATACAGAATAGTCACTAATACTTTTTCCTGTTTAAATCTCTTTTAGGACAGATTGGGGCTTAAATAAAATAAAAACAACAAATTGGATGCAATACGCATCAGCTGAACTGAATTGAATATTTTTATCTAAAACTGCTTCTAAAATCCATTTGCTTCTGTTTGTTTACACACTCCACAGATAACTTCCCTATGGTGTATGGTGTAAAGCCGATACACATGAAATTATGTTTAGGGACTAGCAACACTGTTTCTCTCTCTCTCTTTTTTCCAAAACCATTTCCAAGCTCTGCCCAAGCTTGGCTCATTGGGAATTTTGCTCTTGGGTTCACTTCAGGTGGTACCATTTTAGGTTTCCATGCCTAGCCACCCTTTTCCAATTGTCATGGTATAATTAAAAGTTCCCTGTTTGTTGACCACAGGGACATTTTTTTCTATAAGCATCCACAGACATTGTAAAGACTGAAAGCAAATGATCAGGCACGGGTGTGCGCGTGTGTGTGCACATACACACACACACGCACACAGAGGAGGGAAGCATTGTTCCATTTCTATGGAGCATCAGCTGGTGCATGTAACAATGATTGGATTATGTTTCTGCAGATGCATGCTGTCTCCTGTGATTTGACTGTTTTACTCCCCTGACAGATTACTGTCTTGAAGGTTTGAAGGTAAAAGCAATCCAGGCATGGTCTTCATGCTTTTTCTAGGATTGGAAAATGCCTTTTAGTTTCAGTTTACGTTGAACTTTGGAAGCTCAATGCTGCTTTCCTTAGTTGATCTAGATCCTTCCTTATGTGATTAGTTCTCATCAGAGATATTTTCTCAACAGGAAACAGGGGCTCATGGCGTCAATTTCTCCCTTACCCTTACTCATTTTAAAAAGCCTCACATGACAGGAGTCAGCAGCCAGACATTTGCAGAAATGATTGTTGTAAATAAGATGTAGTCAGTGAAACCCAGATTGCAAAGTCTGCTCCAGGTAATCACTTCACATCTAGCTCATGGAAATCTCCGACTTGCCTGTTATCCATACACCTTGGGCTAATGGCCCAGTGGCAAGGAGTAAAAAGTACTTGAGCAATTCAGAAAACTACAGTGAAAGAGTGAGGTTGGGCAAACTTCATTCAGTCTCATCAGAAACAAAAGACAAAATGTTAGTGTGTACCTCCAGAGGTGCTGGGAAACCTACAAACTTTGAACATTGTGTCTGGCTCCTTGTAACACACTGAATCGATGTCACCTTCGAGAATGGTCATGTCCAGAGCAACACTGGCGCCAATCATCCTACTTAGAGTACTATATTTTTAAGAGAGACATTGCAAAACATGGAACTACAAGAGAAGAAGAAGGGGAAAACGGAGACGAAACAAGAGGAGGAAAATAAGCACAGAAAAAGGACAAATGGGAGAAGACATAAGAAGAAAAGAAAAAGTAGAAAAAAGAAGATAACCAGAATGGTGAAGGACTTTGACATAAAAGCCAAAGGGGAATGTCTGCAGGAAATGGAAAGTCACCTAGGAAATTTAAAACATGGAGGTTATGAAAACTAAAATGCATTGTGGTAAATGGACTGGAATTTGCTCATCCAACAATTACATCATATGATGCTTACCTTGGGCCTAGCATGCAGTTAAACTCTTTTTTTTTTTTTTTTTTTTGAGAGATTTTCACTGTAGGGCGCGTGTGCTCGCCAGACAGACAGAGAGAGACATAGAGATAGAAAGCGAGAAATCACCCCCCAGGGGGGATGGTCACGCCGCAATCCCTTCTCCTCCATTCTCCTCTCAGGATCTTGGGCACGCACGCACACGCGCCCAGCGTGAGTTTTAAGCCACCGGGTCCGGGACACGAACCACGGTCGACTACGTGGGAGTCCAGCGACATAGCCATTATGCCAACTGCTGGTTCCCATGCAGTTAAACTCTTGAGGACGCATGTGGTCCCTGCTCTGATGGAACTTAGCGTATAGCAGAGAAGAAAGGTCATTTAAAAGGTCACAGTTATCCATTATGTTATAGCACCCCACAGTGGAAGTACAGGGGCCTATTGGTGAGGAAGAGGGAGGTTGGAGGTGTCTGGGAATGTTTCCAGCTGCCACTTACTAAGGCAAGCAGACTGGACAATTACTTAACCATTGTATGTCTCAGATGCACATCTACCAGGTGGGACTAACAACAGCACCTATTTCATATGAATATTGTGAAGAATCATATGACATTCTTGAGAAAGTAATTTTTTTTTACTTAGAGTACATCAAATTGAATGAATTTTTCAATATACACACATTTATTTGCTACTGAAAAGTAAAACGTATCCCTTCCCCATAAATCATTTTGCTCAAAATTTGATGTGTGGTTTCATCTCATACTCTAGGCTTCTAAAACACACATATCTGAGAACTACTGGTGCTTCTTGGGTCAGATCAGGAAGTATAAACACAGTACTGTACTTCGAACTCATTCCACTATATTCCAACTACACATATTCCTTATAAATCGCTGATGTCAAGACAGAGATGCAAGAAGAAAAATATGCCACAGAACTCAGAGGATATCACAAGCAGCTCTCTTAATCAGCTGCATACAATTACGAGCAGGGAAGACTACGATTATGCCGACGCGGGTCATTACTATTCCCTATTGTAGCATTTTCAGAGGGATCCCACCCATGATATAGGCAAAAACTGTAGCAACATTCGAATGGTTCACTTCTTGGTTCATTCTGAACTTCTGAAATGCTCAAGTCTCTTAAGTCTCTTTCAAGCTAACCTTCCTTAAGCCTCATGTCTCTTAGTTCTCTTTCAAGCTGAGAAAATTTGTTGATTCAAAGGTATCACAGTTTTACCCTCCTTTCTTTCCTCACAGAAAACAACGTTCTTACTCCTTTCCTTCTGTAAAGGAAGCCACCTCTGATCTCCTGAAAGATCTCTCCCCTTCTGTCCTGCTGTTGGGATGGATTGAGAAGAAAGGGATCTGGTACTAAGTTAATTTATCAACATTTCTAAGCAGATGGGAGGAGAGGCCACAAGAGGACTGGCCTCCATCGCCAATTCCGGAACTGGGTGCTGCTGTGGCAAGTTAAGTTTCACCCCGAGGAGATACTGGAAAGACCTCATCTGAATGTCCCTGGGCATTCAGTGGACATTCAGTGGACATCGGTGAAGACTGCGGGGTCAAGGTTGGGTTAAGCTTTTCTGATGGGTCCAGCACCCATCAGGTCAGCCCTCTGAGCTCTATCTGGGTCTTGGGGTCCCAGTAGAAGATGATGCTGGACTCACACAGTTTCAAGGTAGCCTGGGAAGAAACTGAAGACCTGGACACAGAAAGTGTTTTTATCAGTGCCTGCCATGTGGCAGAGTTCTAGATTCTAAGTTTGTTACTTTCACTGGCAAGAGAGAGTTGGCAGAGTACCTTGGTCTCTCCAGAGCCCTCCTTTTCTAAATAGTCACCTTGAAAATATTCCATTCAGTTCAAGTAATGATGGATAACAAGAGTGTCCATTCCTTTCATCTACTTGTTCAGCAAGTCTTTGTCTAGATGTTACAGCCCTGGCAAAGTTTACAGTATCAGCCAAGAAAATGAAGAAGTGAACAGGTAATTTTCCCTTGGAGAGATCCATGATAATAATGAGAATATATTACATATGAATCAAAGAGGCCTTAATGATCATAGATGGCCATGATTACTGGTGTGTTAATTTGCAAGGACTGCCATAACAAGGTCTTACAGACGAGATGACAGTCTGGAGGCTAGAAGTCCAAGATCGAATTATTGGTAGGATTTATTTCTTCTGTTGGCAGGGTTCTTTTTTTTTTATTTTTGAGAGGTTTTTGCTGTAGGGCATGTACACTCGCCAGACAGATGGAGAGAGACAGAGAGATAGAAAGCGAGAAATCACCCCCCCCCCAGGGACGAAACCGAGAAATCCCCCTCCCCCCATGAAGGATGGCCATGCCGCAATCCCTTCTCCTCCATTCTCCACTCAGGATCTTGGGCATGCACACACACGTGCCTGGCATGAGTTTTAAGCCATCGGGTCCAGGACGCGAACTGTGGTCCACTACATGGGAGTCCAGCGACATAGCCATTACGCTAACTGCTGGTCCCGGAGGGTTCATTTCTTCTGAGGTCTATCTCCCTGGCTTAATGAGAATCACCTTCTCACTACTATGTCTGCACATTCTTCCTCTGTATGCATCTGTGTTCTGATACCCTCTTCTTATAAGAATAACTTCACAACATAGGAATTTTATGAGGACACAATTTAGCCCATAACATCTGGTAACCAAAATCCTTCCCAAAAGCCATGGATTCTGAATTCTACCACTTTATTTACACTCACAAAAATTAACCTGAGAAATTATGCTAGAAGGGTAGTGCACCCAAAATCCTCTAGGTTCTTAGGCTCTGAATAATCCTTTTTATCTACATCCCCGGTCCAGTCCTTCATGGATTCATGCTTGATCCATTGCAAACACATGCCCAAATTTCTCCCAAGATAGATTTTATTAGAATACAATTGATATATTCTAAATAAGTATATACTTTATTTTTAGAGTTTTTAAAATTTTTTAATGTCATTAATAGGAGGAGAGTGCCTGCATCCCCAAGCACTGGCCTCTGCCTTCCTCTCACACCCTATCCCACTTTCTGCTTCACTTTGGTTTGTTCTGAGCTCCTGTGACCTTGGCTGCTACTCAAGTACACAAGGATGGCCAACTTTTTGTGTCAACCTGATTGAGCCACAGGCAGCCCAGACATTTGATCAAACATTACTCTGGGTATGTCTGTGAAGATGTTTTTGGATGAGATTCATGTTTTAATCAATAGACTAAACCTAGCAGATTGCCCTCCCCAAAGTGGGTGGCCTCATTCAATTAACTAAAGACCTAGATAAAAACAAAAAGACCAGGTAAAAGGAAACTTCTCAGGCCAGCAGGTGGCATGAAGGTTAAGGTGACTGGATCCCACATGGCCAACTGAATGGTTCAAGTCTGGTACCCAGCTTGAAAAACAGGCTGGGCACATGCACCTGTATACCCAAAGTTCTAAGAGGCGAATAAAGAAGGGATGGTGGCGTGGCCATCCTCCCCTCCCCACTTGGGATGGTTTCTCACTTTCTGTCTCTCTCTGTCCCTCTCAGGCAAGCACACATACTCCTCCTGCCTGACTGCTTGAGCAGGCTTCTGCCAGTAGACTGGAATTTCCATTATGGGCTCTCCTAGGGTTCCAGCCTGCTGACTCACCCAGTAGGTCCAGGGACTTCTCAGCCTCCATTGTGTGAGCCAATGCCAGTCAGTCCTGTTAGTTCTCTTCTCTGGAGAACTCTAACTCAGCAAGTGTGGGATTTTGTCTGATTTCTGTGGCTTCTGTGACCTGTTTCCCAGCAGAATAGGCGGCTGTTGCAGGTGACTCCACAAGGCCACACGGGGAGCTTTGAAGGCTGCCAATGGTGGCCTCGACCTCTCCTGAGGATAACTGCAAAATACAGCGAGCCACTTCACCAGACGACCTTACAACCTACTATGTGCCAGGAACTGCTCCGCAGAACTTAATACTCATAACACACTGAGACAGGGCCTCTAGCTGTATTTTATCGTGGAGAACATCAATGAGATACTTGTCCAAGGTCTAGTAGGTATATCCCTGGAACACGCTAACATTGCATATCACAAATTAAGATGCGACTTCCCCTAGTCTAGCAAGGGATTCAACCTGGTGACCTGGAGGCAAACTGTCCTCATCCACACATTTAGTTAGGGATTCAAGAGGAAATGAGGTGGCATTGGTTAAAATCCGAAAATTTCACAGGAAATTTGTATTTCCAGTTTCTTATGAAGAACTGGAAAATCCGGTAACTCTGCTCTCATAGTTCCATATGGACTGTAACTGAGAGACAGCAGCCCTTTAGGGAATACCTTCTGCTTGAGCAAGCCTCAGCTGCCCATTTCTCTCTTTGTTACTTTGTTAGCTGTCTGGCACTGTAGGCTTTTGAACTGACTACTCTAGAGCTATTGGATACAATTCAATGTTCTCACCACAGCTTTGTCCCTCTTCCTGCCTTCTCCCTCTTCCTTTCTGCAATATTGAATAACTGTTTTCTGTATTTCCGGGCTTTTTCCTGCTGCTCTGTTTGCCTGGAGGAGGGAGAATAAATGAACTCAACTCATGCTAAGATAGACTTAGGTAAGTGTTGAAAGATTTGACTAAACGAAGCCATAGGAAAAATGACAAATCATACTTTGGATATGTTTAGCCTCATTATTCAAAAGAAAATGAAAGGGAGGAACCAGCAGTTAGCGTAATGGTTATGTCGCTGGACTCCCACGTAGTCGACCGCGGTTCACATCCCGGACCCGGTGGCTTAGAACTCACACCGGGCGCGTGTGCGTGTGTGCCCAAGATCCTGAGAGGAGAATGGAGGAGAAGGGATTGCGGTGTGACCATCCCCCCTGGGCGGTGATTTCTCACTTTCTATCTCTCTCTCTCTCTCTGTCTGTCTGGTGAGCGCACGTGCCCTATAGCGAAAACCTCTCCAAAA